>NW_004797340.1:1133033-1134903 GCF_000002075.1 Aplysia californica
ACCCTCTCTCTCTCTCTCTCTCTCTCTCTCTCTCTCTCTCTATCTCTCTCTTATGATGTCACAAATTTATAAGACAACTTTTGCTTTCAGTGAGTGAGTGAGTGAGTGAGTGAGTGAGATCTCGGGTCTCCTGCATGCAACGACGAGGCACCTAGCTATTACACCACAGGTGCCGGTATAGAAATAGTACTCGTGGCTTTTGTTACTCGTGATAAAGAACCTGACTATAAGACGAAGGGGTAATCGAAACATGGTGAAAAAAATCTCTGCTTGAAACTTATCACTAAAGTGAAGATTAATGCCATTTCGAAAAATTCCTTAAGTTGAGAAAAGCTATCTGGCTCTAGTTTTACGACTCGTGCCACAATACTAGGTCACTTAAGTGTCAAAAATTAGATGCGTTACATAATAGATAGCATTTGTATAGCGCATATCCCCGCTCAACAGCAGGCTCTATGCGCTTTACACTACATTATTACATTATATAGAGTAATATAAAAATAGAAAAGAAGGAGGGTAGATAAGGATGACAGATGTTTGACAGGATAGAAGGAGCGAAACAAAGCCAGAGCACCTAAAAAGCACACACTTGAAAGTTAAGAACCAGTCCATTTGACAGTCTGCCTCCGTACCCGTCTGATAAAAAATATTCTATTTAACTGTCTCCTTGCCTATTACAATCAACAACCCTGGCCATAACCTTAATCCTAACCCAATCCCTAACCCAAACGCAAACCCTAGCAATAGCCTAACCCAATCCTAACTTAACCCTGAACCAATCACTAATCATAACGTAAATCCTAGAAGTAGACAAACTCTAACCCTAACCTAACCATAACCATAACCCTAATCCTAACCATAACCATAACCCTAACTCTAATCCTAACGCTAATCCTAACCGCAATCCTAACCCTAATCTTAACACAAACCCTAATCTTAACCTTAAGCCTAACCCACTGACACGACACTGCATAGGCATACCGTGATCTGCCCAGACCCTAACCTTAACCCTAACCCTGGAAATAATCCTGAACCCTAAACCCTAAACCTAACACTAACCCAAAGTAAGCAAAAAATGTTTTGAAAGTTTGAAATACGTATGTGAGCATCACAAAAATTATATCCTCTTATAGGTGGCAAATGTGTACACGTGCAATGAAAATGTTGACAAGCACTCCCATTACCTAACTCAAACCCCAACCCTACCTCTAACACCAAACCTTAATCCGAACACTGGTCCTGTAATCCTAACCAATAGATATAGCACAGGTAGACCACCAAGAGAACTAGTGGAAAACGTTACCTACATGATGGCAGCCACGACATTGTTCCGCTGGTGGGTGCAAATCCAAGTGCACTGTCAGCTTCATGGCCTTCTCTTTTATCTCTCTCTCTCTCTCTCTCTCTCTCTCTCTCTCTCTCTCTCTCTCTCTCTCTCTCCCTCTCTCTCTCACTCCCACCCCCACTGTCCTAGATTTAAGCCAGTTCGGTTTAGTAGAGTAACTCAAAGGCATCCCCAAACCCCGTTTCATCTCCCTCCACGCCGTCTCTTTGAGTCTCCTGTAAAAAAAAATAAAAAATACGGTGATAAGTCTTTTTTTTTAAAATTGGGCAGTACCTTTTTTTTGAATTCCCATCTGGGTGCTTTATAGCCAATACTCCCCCGAGATACAGAACTCTGCCAGCTCTAACATCCTCGTTAAATTTCTGCATCAATTCGTTGGTGTGGGCATCTGTTGCGAAGTGTGAGCAGAATTTGTAGGAAGAGAGACAGTGGGAGATAAACACAGAGAAAGGGGGAGAGAGAAGGGGGGAGAGGAGAGGGGGAGAAAGAGAGAGAGAGAGAGAGAGAGGGGGGGGGGACAAAATT
>NW_004797340.1:1135021-1138114 GCF_000002075.1 Aplysia californica
AGAGAGAGAGAGAGAGAGGGGGGGGGGACAAAATTGATTTCAAGCATCTATGACTCTCGGCCTTCGTTTTGGGATGATTAAACCATGTTCTTATCGTTGCAGCTTGCGACAGACTGTTTAAGTTTATTTCCCTTTCAGTATTGTACATATCTGAAACATGGAAACTAACAAAACAACAAAACAGATAGTAAACAAATTACAGTTTTTCATTCATGGTTGCCTGAGAAAATCATTTTGTTTGTTTGTTTGTTTGCTTGTTTGTGTGTTTGTTTGTTTGAATAAGGAAAAGCATATGGACACAATTGTTGTCATTTAGTGCTAGGACAAAGCGAGACAGACAGAAACAACAGAGAGAAAGTAAACAAAAAGGACCTACCAGTGGCATACGCTAACCATCCGCGGGGAAGATCATGAAAATTCACTGGAAGGACACCATCAGAAATAATTCAGAATTATGAAGGCGAACCAAGAATAACCAAATAATCTTTAGATTTTTTTTCAACAATGGGTTGAGCACATGTTTAGGATACCAGTCAAAAACTTGACTAGATGAAGCTCAAGATGGAACCTCCAGGGTAGAAGAAAGAGAAGAAAACCGAGATCCACCTGGGAGCGAGATCTGGAGGACTTATAAAAATACCTCAGACCTTTGGGACTCAACTGGCTGGAGGTATAACAGACCACCCAGAATAAAGACAGGTGGGGAGCCTCTCTTGGCAGCCTTTACCCAATACTAGATTGAAAGAAGCAAATGATGATGATCTCCGATTTTAACGTCCATTTCAGATAGGACTGGGCCAAATGGGTGGAGAGGCTTTGAAAGCTCCCCTAAACAACCCAGTTTCAGACCACACCACAGCCCAGTACAATGCCTCTCTGAGCCAACAGAGTGTCCGTATTTCTCTGGATGAGGATATTAATATACTTGGGAGCACCCCAAACGACAAATCTATTGCTTGACCTTCCTTTGATTTCAAATTTTCAGAAATCCTACGAACGACTGAGTCTTAAGAAATTGAAATGTCCTTGAGGTTATTGCTATTGCACCCGACACTTTCTGAAATACAGGTGAAGTGAAATGTAAAGTTAAAAGAACGTTGTTTTAGTTTTGTCTAAGATCTGAAATAGAAACAAGGATGAACACGCTTAAGATTATTCAGATGCTAGAGACCTTGCTTTCTATATCAAGGTAAAGAACTGGTCCTCAGCCAAGCAATATCAAGTTTTTCGAGAATCGATAACAGAAAGTCCATTGTTAGAAAGAAGAAGCAGTTTTGTCGCTAGAAATAGAAGGGCCGCGGGGATATAAGTTCGACATGAGAGAGTGTACTCTCATACTTTTAAAGAATCCTCTCTCTGGTTAACTGCGGTAATAAAAAATTCTCTCTCGACCCGACGGAGCTTAGAACTAACTCCCATTCTCTGGGAAGCGGTAGGATCGAAGATAGACACAGAACTGACAAAGAGTGATATAGCTTGCAAAGTATCCTCCTCCTCCTCATCATCATCATCATCATCATTATCATCACCATCATCACCATTATTGTTTGGTAAGTAGAGTAGGAGGGAGAGTCTTGTATGAATTTCAGACAAAATAAAATAACAATATAAAATGTTTAAAATGTGTTTAATAGCATTATCATCATCAGTGTCGGCTCTAAACAAACACGATCCACCTTTCCTTATTCTGGGCTATCCTCTTCATATTATTCATACATGGGGGCTGACATACGACGTAGTCAGATGAGACTTTCTCGACGGAGAAGATTTCGGATCAGTAGAATCCACCCAGTCTTGTCCACTGTCCTTCATTTGTCCCTGTTGGTACAGTAGCTCCTCTGTCTCCTGGGATAAAGAATAGACGTGTTTGCTTGACATGTGTTTCTATAACTGTTGTTTTTATTTTATTACAGGCCCTCCACCAACTGTCTCTTTTCAGGAGACTAGACCTTAGTCGCTACTAGTGACACGCAGCGTCATGGCAGGTCTTAATTTTGCGCTCCCCCATTGTTAGACAATAAGCGCTTTTGACACCCACGTTTTTTGCACGCTTTTGAAATCCCAAGTTTTTGCGCACTTTAGAAACACAATTTTGTACACAGCTTTTACACCAAAGTTTTTGCATACTCTTGAAACTTAAGTTTGTGAACAGTTTTTAAACCCAAGTTTTTGTGCACTTTTGAAAGTGCCCATACATCGAAAGCTCAGTGACATTATGTCTCATGTGTGTGTCTCCTCCATAGACTTGAATCATAATAGTATCTTAGATGGAGCACTGTTATGGCCACCGCTCTTTGCTCTTTGCTCTTTATAAAAACTTCGCCACGCTGGTATGTCACCATGGACCCACAAATGAAGGGCAAAGCACCGGTTTCAATAATAATTATTATTACAATAATCGAGTGCTCGTGCAACCTCTCCCTCCTTTTCCTTCATTTAGTTCAAAATAGTTTCAAATGATACGCTCCATTGTGAACAGGAATTACGTCATAGTGCAGTCTTTTATTTAAATAATAACACAAGTCTATGGTCTTCTCTAAAGTCCGTCCAAATTAGATTTTTTTAAAGCATTTGTGAGGCATCGTGGCGGAATCAGGCTCTCGTCAAAATAAACAAAGTGAAGAAACTTGCATTTTTCCGCAGGTTTGTGAGTTTTTTATTTATTTTTTTGACTCAACACCTTTCATGCCCATTAAAGAACTAATTTCTGTGTAGATTTTTCTGAAAAACGTTGATTAAAGGAACAAAAATATAAATTTTCTATTACCACGGACTTTTAAGCTAAGGAAATAACTCATCTTTGACGGACATTTTCTCACTAATTTTACCTCTGAAAACAGGTAACCACACGTCCTTCATTCGCAAATGTCTCGACTTGCATTCAAGATAAATGGATAGTTTTTACAACCAAATAAAGACAAGTGAACAAGCTTTAAGGTGATACCAATAACTCTACATGCCCAAAAATTGACGAGAGCCTGATTCCACCGCGCTGCCTCACATTTCTGCCGTCAGCTGACAAAACGCCTTTTTTTTCATTTTGGCGCGAAAATTTTTTATTTGATAAATCGATAGTCTGACCTGTTACCCAAC
>NW_004797340.1:1141584-1151979 GCF_000002075.1 Aplysia californica
TCACTTGCGTTCTTTGTGTTTCTCTTGACACACTCCACTGCTGCGGTGTAGACTGTGTTCGAACTTCGGTGGGTCATCATGAAAATATTGACTGTCCTGTAAAAATAAGCGTGCTTGAAGCCGAAGTTACCGTGCTAAAAGGCGTGTAATTTATATAGCAAAAATTCGTTAAGAGCCGTTTAGCTTGCTTGAGTCCGAAACGTGCTTTAAGCCGGCGTGCTTAAAGCCGGCACGGACTGTATATAGTAATAATAGTAATATAATGTCTTCGTGTATGGATGTGCAAATGTCCTTGCGTGAGAGAACACATAACCTTCTGGAAAGAAATTCTTGATATCCATACATCCAACTTGGAATTTCCTAGTTTCTGATTCAAGTATTTATACGCTCTGACATTTAAAGCCGCAGCCTGCATAGAAAAAATTATGTGTTCGACATTATTCCCGCTGTGACTTGATGTTATAGTTGGTAAAGTGGGGTCTGAAGAGTAGTGATTAGGAGCTTCGCCGTCGCAAGCAGGAGACGTGAGTTCGAGTCTCTTGTGCGAAAACGTCTGTATGTGTGCCTTGAAAAAGGTCTCAGTTGTCAGCATAGCAAGTTTTGAGTAACGAGGCGAAAATGCAAATAAAAATCGTATCTGGTCGAAAATTATGGTCCCTCTGAAAACACACGTTTAACCATTTCTTAAAAACATATTGAATGGAATTTATAATATTTTAAGTAAAAATATTTTTATTTGTTATTTTTGCTACATATTGTTGTACTTCACAAAAGGTTAAAATGTGCTAGAAACTGTTTTTTCTCCGAACTTTGTTGTTACACCCTGTGTTATAAAAGGTGACATACCTTTAAAACTACTCAAGGTATTTTTTAAAATGGTAATCATTAAATTGGATACAATAACATGCTTCTATTTTAATATCCAAAGTCTCCAACAACTGGGACATTATTTTTTCTAGGCATATACATAAATTTTCTATCGTGTATCTCAGTCTTTATGCTATGATGTTGTTCCCATTTCAGCCCAGGTTGAACCTGCTTGGCACGATCGATACAGCTAGAAACTATCGACTGAGACTGTAGGCTTAGGGGTTTAACTCCCGTTGCAACAAATGGGAATTTTAAGTGCCTTTTGAGGCTCGAATCCTCGACAGGCCTGCAGTCTCACGAGTACAGGTCCGGTGGCTTCTAAAGCTGAACACTCATACTCGCTCTACAAAATAACATATTTTTACTTTGAACAACATTTTCCGGTAAAATTGACTTTAAAATATTTTCTTTAAAGGACGCAAAAGTTTTCTGTGAATTTCTTTCTTTCTTTTATTTCTTAAAAAATTTCTATGTAAAATAAAAAGCGCCTGATAGTCAGTAAAATGCTGATCTCCATTCCCTAAAACTTGATGAGCACCTGATTCCATTGCCATGACCATTATTTATTATTATTATAACTCCACAATTCATACTTAATGCCTGACTATGGTCATGCTCATTTTTTACACCCTGGTACTTTACTTTACTTTTTTTCTTCCACTTGTACCCTGGGGTGTCACGGGGAGACACAGGTGTCTGTCTGCAGCAAGTCGTGTGGCCTGTAGGAGGGACATCCCATGATCTTTAATAAAAGGGTGTCTGCCACAGATTCACTCCATCGTCGCCTTGGTCTTCCTCTGGCTCTCCATCAAGAATATTTAGTGTTGTATGCTCTCAGAGCTGGGTGGTTTGAGTGCATCCGCGTGAGGTGTCCGAACCACTTGACCTTTTGTTTTTCAATGTGTGGTAGGACTGGTGTTGCTCCCACGGTGTCCCTTATGACTTCATTTTTAATTTTGTCTCTTCTTGTTTTGTTGACCGCTCTTCTTAAGCATTTCATCTCGCATGTGACCAGTTTCCTCTCTAGGGCTTTTGTTAGAGTCCATGTCTGGCACTGATATGTGAGCGTTGGAAGGAAAATGGCGTTGATGAGCTTCGCCTTGGTGCTCATGGGGATATTGGGATGTTTCAGGAGAGGGCCCAGTTGGTAGCTGACTGCCTTGGCTCTCTGACATCTAGTTTCTATCTCTCGATCTAATTTTCCATTTTCTGTGAAAATGCTACCCAAGTATTTGAATTCTCTGCTTTGTTTTAGTTGGGATCCATTTATGTTGATATCCACTTTGCCTGGTCTCCTGCTAATTGTCATGACTTCGGTCTTGCTTATACTGATCTTCATGTCATATTTTTCGCAGCTCGCATTTAGTTGGTTTATATGCTCCTGTAGCTGAGTCTTGTTGTTAATCATTGCCAGGTCGTCTGCAAACATGAGTTCGTTGAGTGCCTCTGGGTCTGGATTGGCCTCTTTTGTTATCTGGTCCATGTAGATCACGAAGAGCAGAGGGGAGAGATTGCAGCCCTGTCTCACTCCGGATGTTACTGGAAACCAGTCCGATTGTGTCCAGGAGAGTTGTTTTGAAGGTATCCCAAGCTTCCTCTACGGTTAGTATTGTAGAGTTGATAGAGCCTAGCTTTTCATTTAGCGTGCTTCTGATCTGAGCCTGCACCTGATCATCTCCAAGTTTATGCATATTTAGTCTCTCTTGCTGTCTTTTATGTTTTGGGGGTTTTCTTTCTTTCTTGGTGGTCAACGTTGTGATGATTGGCCAGTGGTCTGTGTCCAGGCCTGCATTGGGGATGGCTCTTGAGTCTATGATTGTGATCCGCATTCGTGTTCTCGTTAATATGAAGTCGATCTGTGATGAGACCATGATGTTGTTCCATCTGTACCAGGTGTAGATCTGAGAGGCTCTGTGCTGGAAGAAGGTGTTGGTGATGAATAAGTCGTGCTCTGCACACAGTTCCAGAACATGGTTGCCGTTATAATTGCATGGTGTTCTGTGGTCACTGTGTGGACCCAGGTGTTTTGTCTACGGTGTTCTTCTCTCTCCGAAACTCTTCCGTTGAAGTCTCCCATTACATAAAGGTCTTCATCGTCTGGGATGTTGCTAATTAAGTCCGAGAGTTGTTCGAAGAAAGAGTCCTTTTTTTCGTCTGAGTAGGAGTCCTTGCACGGTGCATACACCTGAATGTAGTTTGTGGTCTTTTTGCCTTCTCTAATGCTGATTTTGATGAGTCTTTCAGAAATGAAGTCTGTATTCAATATTTCCTTTGCTTTGTCAGAGTGTATGATGAAACCCACACCGTGTTCAGCTCTTTGTTCTTTTCCTGTCCTCAGAAAAATTCGCGCACGCAACCCGCAAGTTGCGTACGCAACTTTTGGCTTCAGCACAACTTTTGCGCAACTTTTGCCATTTTTGTGAATTCGCGAATTTTAGGCAATTTTCTGCAAAAGTTGGAAAAATAATAATTTAATTTCGATAACAATAACCGAAATTTTCTTCCAAAGCTAAAAATAAATAATAAATAACAACGCGAAGGGGTCAATTCGTACCTGAAATTAGATCTACCACTTCCTTTGCACTACGGGTGCCCAGTGCCCGTTGCGGATGACATCGGGCTGGGATGATCCCCCGACTCGTTGCCTGAAAACAACGCGTTTCTTTTTGCGGTAATGTAGTAATGAGTCGGACGCGATCGATTTGTGCCACGATAGCCACTATGCGCCGTCAGTCTGTCGAGCAAACCGACCCGTCCCGACCTGACCAGGACCTCCCCAAAATAGTCCTGTTTGGACTGAATCATCTTCTACTTCTTGATCTAGCTAAATCTAGACTCTAGATATCTATAATAGAGTAAACTCAATCGTAAACACGATCGTCTGATTACTTAGCCTGCTTGGTTCCGTAGCACCAGGTAGATAGATCTAATATAAAAGTTTGAGAAAGACTAAATCTTAGGCCAGGAGGGTAGATCTAGACATGGATCGATTCATCCAGAAAACCCTTAGGGGACGTTCAAATATAATCTTACGCCTGGAAAAGGCCTTAAAAAAAGGGGGGGGGGGTGTCTTGACTCCTGTAAAAGAAAAGTGTAAGAAGGGGGGAGGGGGGGGGGGGTCTTGAACCAATGTAATTTTCACTTTTGTAAGGTGAAAAAATAACAAGGAAAATAATTTATGACAACATAAATTTTTAAAGACAAAACATGACAAAAAAGAGTAAACTCTGCTATTCACTTAGAAGTTTTTCCGGGAAAAGTTCCGCTTATACCATATTTAATTATTACATGTATGTCACATGTATGATTTTAACACAGATTTGCACAATATAAATGTCATATTATTATAAGCGAATAAATATAAATATTACGGAATATGGGGGGGGGGGGGGTGTAAGAAAAGTTTGAAAGGGGGGGGGGGTGCAAAAATCCCCAAAAAGGTGTAAGATTATATTTAAACTATTTTGGTACACCATACAACCTCCATGCAGTTTGTTGTACTACGGTAGAGATTCACATTTAACTTTTGATTTTGATCTAACAAAACTCACGTTGGTTACTTTGATTGCAATGAGCATACCAACAATGTATTCCAATATATTCCATGACATTTTTAGCTCTGTACACATCTAGCAACTTTTCTTGCAACTTTTTGCAACTGTTGCTATTTTCAAATTCAACTTTCTCTAAGGAAACTACAAGGCTGACTGACTGAGACAACTTTTGACGGAGAACCTGGATACCTAGAGGAGTTATCTCTGGCTCAGAGGTTAGTGACTATGGTCACTATTAGCTGCCGTCATGCATTCTCAGTGTAATTAGTTTGTGCGTTTGGTTTCATCTTGTTTTTGCATTTTCTGTTCTTATTAATACGTTTCTTTTTCGTTTCTTCCTCAAAAGAGGAAAGAAAAATGTTTTAAAAAGACACCTGGACCTACCTGTCAAACATGAAACATCTGCAGACATGAGAACAACTTTTGATTGATTGAAAAATTGAACAGGCTCAAGGAACAAAACCCCTAACCCTAAAACCCCTATCTCCTAAGATCTTTTAACAAGCGAAATGATCAACTTGTCAATTAAATGACTTATTACTGATATTACTTCCCTTTAGTCACACGGCGAGGTGTTTGGTTAACTTGTTTTGTGAAAAATGCGAAAAATCTTGAAAACGGGGAATCCAAAATTATGCAAATGTTGCGGAATTATGCGAAAAAAACGCGGCCGCACAATCGCATAATCCGACGAGGACAGCCTTATGTACTTGCGAGCGCCGTAAAACCTCTTCTAAAAAAAAAAAAAACTTCTGAAGCTGCCCACATTGGCATAGGTCAAGATTTCTGGAAACCCCAGAAATCTGGTTTAGCCAGCTTGTCCTTTTATTTAAAAGCGACCGAATTAAATTATTTCCCCTCTCCATTCCTGTATGAAACCCGCATCAGTATTGATGTTGACATTTCTCGTGGCAAAATTGCAATTCGTCGTTAGCACTCGTGAGTGTTCAAACATGCATCACTTAAAATGTTAAAATAATAATTTTATTACATTGAACTTGTGTATGGTTATTATTAACTAGTTTAAGTTGACATAAAATAAATACACCCTTTGCTTGCGTAACATGAAACTTCAGAATGTTTCCCAGGTATTACAGCTTATTCGGAGTGGAAAAGGCAAGAAAGACAGCCACAATTATAACAGGGAGGGGAGTGTAGGTGTGGGCGTGGGGGGGGGGTGGAAGTAAGACATGCTACTTAGTGCCCTCCAACCACCCAGGTAGTAAGAAAACAGAACAAACAATAACAATAGAGCAAACAATTTATTTCGGTTGCAGAGAGACCTGTTCAACGTTATGGTCATAGACGAAATTATGCATGACTTCTGTCAGTCCGCACTTTGAGTCTCACAGTGAGGTATGATTCAGCATGAGTGTCTGTGCGTGCGTGTGTGTCTGTGTGTGCGTGTGTGTGTACGTATGTGTGTATGTGTGTTTGTGGGGGTGAGAGAAAGGGGGGGGGAGGGAGTGTGTGTGAGAGAGAGTGATACAGAGAGAGAAGGAGAGACACAGTGACAGACATACAGACAGAGAGACAGACAAAGAGAGAAAGAGTGTGTGCCATTGCAGAATACCTTATCGCTACAGCAAAGACACCTTAATGTTAATGCCCAACACCCTCATTTACTTGACATTGATCATTTATGAGGCAGGCTGTGCTGTTCCTGCCTATCAATCATGGCCAACGAGGACACAGAGGAATACAGTATCCCAGCAGACAGAACAAGATACAAGATTTTTTAAAACTCTTTCCATTCAAAAATCAAACCCAAGTCTACTGAGTGCCAAGGCAAAAAGCCTAACTTCTACACGCGACTCTGGTACTCCTAATTAAACATGAATAAAAAGAAAGCACAAGACAAAGTGGAAGACCTATATAATATATATAAATATAATATGACCCTGAGGTACAACATGAATGCAAAAATGAGCAATTACTTTTGACATACGGTATTATTAATTGGGAATAACCATGAAGAGATAAAGAGTTTTAAAAAACACCCCAAGTAACGTCTGATGATGGCAATGAAAATGATCATGAAAAGGGACTTTTCAAACAAAATAACTTCCATTCAGATGAGAGAAAAAGTAAGACAGACAGAAAGAAATGACAGAAGGAAAGGAAAGAAGTTGGACCTTCTATTTGTTTGTTTATTTGAGTAGGTGTTTTACGACACTTGATTCAGTTTTGTTCTTAGGACCTACTTCTAGGGGCGCTCTCCAATCACTCATGATAAAAAGAGGAATGAACATGAATACCTAGCCAATAACACAAACAAAAACTAGTAAGATAAATTCCACACAGTAAATTTATTAAACATATTTTTTTGCTGCCCGCACTAAAGGAGCTCTTTGCACAGTTTTGAAAAGTCCAAAAAGACAGGTAAACTGACATACTTAGTACATAATATCAATGACAGTTCAGACAACCTTTTTACGCCTTCAATCATGCCGCTGTCACTGAAACTTCTCCCTCAGACAAACTAAAAAGTGTTCTGAGAGGTCAACAATAAGCGGTCAGACGTATGTCATTATATGAGGCCTAAGAGTCAACAACGAGAGGTCGGAGTTAATTCAAGACATGAATAATTAATAAAGGGTCAACAACATGGGGTCGGACAAACGGTAAATTTCTAAAAGGTCACCAAGCAGGGTCGGACTGAAGTCAGAACAACAGTTCTGAGGGTCAACATCGAGGGATAGGAGTAAAGTTAAATTTATAAAAGGTCAATAACAAGGCATCGAGGCTAAAGTCAAGACATGAGTCTTGAGGGTCAACAACATGGGGTCGGACTAAAGGAAAAGTTATAAATGGTCTACAAAGAGGGATTGAAGCTAAGTCAAGACATGAGTCTTGAGGGTCAACAACGTGGGGTCGGACTAAATAATCAACATTAGGAGTTGGAGGTAAGTCAAGACATGAGTCCTGGGGGTCAACAACGTGGGGTTGGACTAAAGGTAAATTTATAAACGGTCAACAACGAGGGATAGAGGCTAAGTCAAGACATGAGTCCTCCTGAAGGTTAACAACGTGGGGTCGGACTAAAGGCAGAGTTATAAATTATCAATAATGAGGGGTAGGGGTTAAGTCAAGACATGAATCTTGAGGGTCAACAACATGGGGTGGACTAAAGGTAAAATTCTAAAGGGTCAATCAAAGGGGGCAGACCAAAGTCAAGACATGAGTCCTGAGAGTCAACAACATGGGGTTGGACAAAAAGAAAAAATCATAAATGGTCAACAACGAGGGGTCGGAGCTTAGTCAATAGGGTCAACAACATGTGGTTGGATTGAAGGTCAAATTCTAAAGTGTCACGCAGAGGGGACGGATCGAAGTCAAGACATGTGTTCTGAGGGTCAACAACGTGAAAAAGGATAAAAGGTACAGTTATATAAACGGTCAACAACGAGGAGTTGGGGGAAAGTCAAGACATGATTCCTGAGGGTCAACAACGTGGGGTCGGACTAAAGGCAAAGTTTTAAATTATCAATAACGAGGGGTAGGGGTTAAGTCAAGAAATGAATCTTGAGGGTCAACAACAAGGGGTCGGACTATAGGCAAAGTACTATGGTCAACAACGATGGGTTGGAGCTTAGTCAAGGCACGAGTCTTGAGGGTCAACAACGTGGGGTCGGACTAAAGGAAAAAATTTTAATAGTCAAAAGCGAGGGGTTGGAGCTTAGTCGTTAGGGTCAACAATATGGAGTTGGATTGAAGGTCACGTTCTAAAGGGTCACCAAGAGGGGACAGATCGAAGTCAAGACATGAGTCCTGAGGGTCAACAACGTGGGGTCGGACAAAAGTTAAATTGGTAAATTTATAAACGGTCAACAACGAGGGATAGCTGGGGCTAAGTCAAGACAAGATGTCCTGAGGGTCAACAACGTGGGATAGCTGGGGCTAAGTCAAGACAAGATGTCCTGAGGGTCAACAACGTGGGGTCGGACAAAAGGCAAAGTTATAAGCGGTCAATAACAAGGAATTGGGGTTAAGTCAAGACATGAATCTTGAGGGTCAACAACGTGGGGTTGGACTCAAGGTAAAGTTCTAAAGGGCCACCAAGAGGGGTTGGAGGAACGTCAAGACACGAGTCCTGAGGGTCAACAACGTGGGGTCGGACAACAGGCAAAGTTATAAACGATCAACAATGAAGGATGGGAAGTAAGTCAAGACACGAGTCCTGTGGGTCAACAACGAGGGGTCGGACTAAACGTAAAGTTCAAAAGGGTCACAAAGAGGGGGAGGACTGAAGTCAAAACATATGAGGCCTAAGGGTCAACAACGTGGGGTCAGAATAATAATAATAATAACAACAATGCTGATAATTTCTATAGCACCCACTCCCGTGTGAACACAGCTTTAGGCGCTTTACATGTACAAACTATTTTCCCACTCGCATACGTGCGCACGCACCCACACACACACATACACACACCCACACACACACACACACACGCACACACTACACACACACACATCTACTTGCTTATCACACGTTACAAAATGAGCACATACAAATACATAATAAAATAATATAAACTATGCAATTCGCACAATACATAAATGGATACATAGTCATTTACATAAACATTGTACTGAACATGAATCTACTGACATGATTTCATTAAATGTGTCTTTAAAGATATTTTAAATTTAGACTCAGATGCGGTATGTCTCAAGGGTTGGGAAAGAGAGTTCCAAACTGATGGAGCAAGGTAGGCAAACGATCTTTCAGCTAATTTTTTTTTACCTCCCTTTCTGGGACTCTTAGATACTGATCGCCTGATCTTAGTGATCTAGAGTTTGGAGCATAAATTTGGATGAGATCACTGATATATGAGGGAGCTTTATTATTGGCACATTTATGATATAATATTGTAATTTTATATGCTATTTTAGCTGACAAAGGGAGCCAATGCAACGTTCTTAAGATGGGAGTAATGTGATTCCTCTTCTTTTTTCTGTAGTACTAGCCTTGCAGCTTGATTTTGAAAATGTAACTTGTGAAGAGTGGTATTTGGTATGTTAGTTAATAAAGCACTGCAATGATCGAAGCGTGAAAACAAAGATGACACGAGCGTTTTCAATTAACCTTCTTTCAAAAACAGATACATGACAAAAGAAAAAGTTTTAAGTGATCAACAACGAGGGGTTGGAGCTAAGTCAATACATGAGTCCTGAGGATTAACAACGTGGGGTCGGACCAAAGGTAAAGTTCTAAATAATCAACAATAAGGGGGTGGAACTATGTTAATTAGTCCTACTAAAGGGTCACCAAGAGGGGTTGGAGCTAAGTCAAGGAATGTGGGGTCAAAGTAAAGTTCTAACAGATTAACAAGAAGGGATCAGAATAAAGTTCCAAAGCTTTTACATAGAGGGGCTGGAGTAAATCTCCAACAAAAACATGAAGACCTGAGTATATACACATTGGCTGTTGAACCATTTTTCTTACAGTAAACAAGCTTTTCGTTGTGTTTTAAAAAATATTTTGTAGCGCTTTAAAGGCTTTCAATTTTGTTGAATCAGTGGACTTCAAACTTTTCACAACTCCAAACTTCAAGTTAAGAAAAGAAGGTCAAAGGCCAAACTAACAGCTTGCAGCACTTGTTTATTTATTGTTTTTGATCAAGTCGACCCAATTTGATCAAGTCAGTTAACATTAACAGCATCAACAAAGTGCAAGAAATATTACAGAATAAAAAAATCCACTCCAACAACCTCACACTCAAACTCAAAATCAGCAGGAAGCTCTACCCACACCATTCTACCCCTGCAACCCCCCCCACCCCCTCAAAAAAAGAAAAACCTGCACTGCCCCCTCAACTACCTCCCGCCATGGCCATGGCAATATCTACAAAATCCTACTCTGAACCTAGCCTATCCACCTAGCTCCCTATCAATCTATGAGCTTATCTCTGCAGCCCCGATTGGGTTCCTTTGGGGCGAGAGGGAGGAATAAGAGAAAACGAAG
>NW_004797340.1:1152079-1167079 GCF_000002075.1 Aplysia californica
CTGTAACAAAGTAACAATGGACGTCAACATGAACTTGTGACAGAAGCGTCGCTTGTTCTCCTCATGGTGGCGACCCATGTGTTTGTTTTACCATAGCACTTGGTCCTCCTTGTCTGACACTTTTCCTTTCATTGTCGCCCTCGCACAAAAGCAACGACAAAAGAAAAAAAAGAGAAAGAAAAAACCCCAGCAAAAACAACAGCAACAACAATAACAACAACAACAACGCAGCTACTTTCGAGAGACCTCAGAGAGGAATGATTTGGTTTTTTTCATCTTGATCAGTCCTGCTCAAGACACCAACTGTCTTATACGGCCACTTTTCTCCTCGACAATGGGTGGCCGTCTTACACAGGTTCGACTATTACCAAATAATGTTCCAATACATATTTCCCAGACAAATACCTCCTGTAGATGCTCCTGTCTGTGGGTGCTCCTCCGGCTAGTCCTCCTGTCCGTGGCTGGTCCTGGTGACGAAGACATGTCAATTAATACAATTGTCTTGTGTCTCTACAGTTTCCGTTTTTGTTTCAGAAAAATAAAGAGTTGATATTATATTTTTACTACTGGTTTAAAAGGACATTATTAGACATCTGTAAGTAAATACGTTTTTTATTTTTCCTTTTCAGCGAAATGCAATTAAAAGCCTTAGAGCTTGAAAATTGTTTTAAAATAAATACATTTATTTTTCTAACTTAACTTCAATGTTTAATTACATTGTGCTATTTGGACTGGGACATCTGACTGCATTTCATAGAAAGACAGAACAAAATGGTTCGACCACCTGTTACGTATGTTACCTAGCCAGCCAGCCTTGAGAACCTATAACACCAAGCACTCAAGCTATAAAGGAAGACGAAGGCCACATAAAGGGTGGATTGAAGTTGCCAAAGAAGCCCTGATAAATCATAGTATCTGAACTGAAAGAGCTGCGGAGCTAGCCTACTATAGAAAACTGCATCTCCCCTCTATGCATAATGGCAACAGAGGATGAAAAAGTAAAAGTAAGTAATTGATCAATAATGTTCCAAGACATATTTCCCAGACAAATACCTCCTGTAGATGCCCCTGTCTGTGGGTGCTCCTCCGGCTGGTCCTCCTGTCCGAGGCTGGTCCTGGTGATGAAGACATGTCAATTAATACAATTGTCTTACATCTATATAGTTTTCATTTTTCTTTCAGAAAATAAAGAGTTGATATATTTTTACTACTGGTTTAAAAGGACATTAATAAAAATCTGTCAGTAAATACGTAGGCCTCTTATTATTTTCTCTTTTCACCTAAATGTAAAAATAAAACTTTTACCTTTAAATCAAAAGAACCGATATATATTTTTCTTTTTTCTTTTTTTGTTGTTGAGGTTTTACGGCGCTCACAACTGAATAAGGTCATATGACCACCATGGGGTGGATGTCAACAGAGAAGTTTTTAAAGGGAATCAGACTTACTCTGCTCACCTCTCTGGCTTCAACAGCACAAAGTCTCTTTCGACTTTCAAAGCACCCCGGAAATAGTGGGTCACAAGAGTGTGACAAACATAAAAAAGTAGAGGAAAATGACGATAGTAAGGATTGGGAAAGTAAAAGAAGCAGTTCCCTGTTGTAGTTCAGACACAGTTATGAGCATGACATTGTTGAATCTGCCCTTTTACAATTCTACTGTACATAAGAACTGGAGTAGGGTCAGACTCGCTAAATCAGCGTCCGTGAGTAACGAAGTGCTCGCTGGCACTACCCGCAAACAAGCGGACGGGTAACGAGCCATCCGCTTGTGAAGAGCAGTTCGCTACTCGCTACTCATCGGACAGAGACAACAGTTCATTTAGCCAGCGAGCGGACGGGTGGATGGAGAGACTCCATGCATTCAAGCAGGCAGGCAGACCGACGGGGAGCGACTCCTATTGCATACTATTTACACCCTGCCCCCCACGTAAAACATTCACCCTCCTGCCCCACATTGTAGCTAGGTGTTCATGCTGGAAACTGCTCTCCCCTTCCCCCCCCCCACCCCATAAAAAGGCCTTTGGAAATTCTTTTTTGATTGACTGAGCAGGTGTTTTACGGCACTATCGACCCAAATTCTTTAAACTGCGCCTCCAGGTTAAATTGGAACATACCCAGTGTGAACCACACACGAGGTGAAAGGTTACACACATAGTGCTACGTCACCAGCCTCTATCACTCCCTGTGGCACTGCAAGTGGCTTGAAATACTATGTCTAACTAACAAACAATAGACGGCGGGCCTAACATCGAGTCGAGTATCTCGTGTGCTAGAGTTAGTCCGTTCGCCCGCCCGTTAAGTGAATTAAATTGTGGAGCGGACCAAAAAAAAAAGAACTGTCTTAAGGTTCGCGGTCCACTCGCATGGCCGTCCGTTACCCGCTCGCTCTGACAGTCCGCGAGTAACGAACCCGTCCATCCGCTCGCCCCAACTCTAATAAAAACGAGAAGGGTGGGGGGTATTTTTAAAATTTTGCTTTAATTATAAATTAACAAATAATGTTCCAAGACATTATTTTCAAGACAAATACCTCCTGTAGATGCTCCTGTCTGTGGGTGCTCCTCCGGCTGATCCTCCTGTCCGTGGCTGGTCCTGGTGATGAAGACGTGTCAATTAATATAATCGTATTGTATCTATACAGTTTGTATTTTTGTTTCAGAATATACAAGAGGGGATATATTTTTACTATTGGTTTAACTGTTTAACTATGTCTCGACAGTTGCAGCCTCCGGCAGTCGAGGTCCATAACTATGGCTGGACCGATGCGAAGTCATTGTATTATGGTAGGAGCCGAATATAAAAAAGTATGAGCTAACAAGCATTTAGTTTGACCCGAAAGTCAAAGATAAATGAATTCTACATCTGCGTAATGCTTAATTGATGAGTTTGACTCGAAACAAGTGGTTTTATAAACGAAATATGTCGGGTAGTATTTCCACAAACACGAGAGAATTACGCGGACACGTGATTTCAAATTGCATGTTAAAAGGCCAGAAAAGACATTAATGAAAACGGGTCAGGAGAAATGTTTTATTAGTTTTCTTTTTCACCAAAATGAAAAAACAAGTCTTTCACCTTGAAATAACAAAACCAATAGTTATTTTTCTATTTTTACTTTAATTATTAATAAATAGTGTTCCAAGACATATTTCCCAGACAAATACCTCCTGTAGATGATCCTGTCTGTGGGTGCTCCTTCGGCTGGTCCTCCTGTCCGCGGCTGGTCCTGGTGATGAAGACGTGTCAATACAATCGTCTTACATCTATACATACAGTTTGTATTCTTTTCGTGAAAGAATAAACTGTCGCTAAAATATTTTTGCTACTGGTTTCAAAAGCATCAAAGATATTTTTTAAAATTTGTCCAAAAATATGTTTCATTATTTGTCAATCAATACTATTGTGTTACGTCTATACAGCTTGCATTTTTGTTTCAAAATATAAAAAGAGTCGTTACAATATTGTTTACCACCAGTTTAAAAGGACAGAAGGTTATTAATAAAAATCTTTCAGTAAAAATACATTTTATCATTCTCTTTTTCCACCTAAATGCAACAATAAAACTTTTACCTTTAACTCGAAAAACTATAATAATGAACACCGAGACATATTTCCCAGACAAATACCTCCTGTAGATGTCCTGTCTGCAGGTGCTCCTCTTGGTGGTCCAGGTGGTCCTTAAGGAGCAATCCAGTATACACGCCACTCCAACATCCTCACACTCAAACTCAAAATCAGCAGGAAGCTCTACCCACACCATTCTTCCCCTGCAACCCTCCCCACCCCTTTCCCCCCAAAAAAGAAAAACCTGCACTGCCCCCTCAACTACCTCCCGCCATGGCCATGGCAATACCTACAAAATCCTACTCTAAACCTAGCCTATCCACCTAGCTCCCTATCAACCTATCTGCCTATCTCTACAGCCCCCACTGCATCACTTTAAGCCCGAGTGTGAGATACGGAAATCGTGTTGTCTGTGGGTGGTCATCCGGCAGCTGCTCCTGGTGATGAAGACGTGTCAATAAACAATCTTCTTACATCTATACAGTTTGTACTTTTGTTTTAAGAAAATAAAAAGAGTGGCTATAATATTGTTTTTTATCAATTTAAACGGACAAAAGGACATTTATAAAAATCTGTCAGAAAATACGTTTCATCATTTTCCTTTTTTATCAACATGCAAAAAATAAAACTTACCTTTAAATCATAAAAACCAATAGGTACTTTCCTAATTTCACTTTAATAGTGAATTAACAAATAGAGTTCCAAGACATATTTCCCAGACAAATACCTCCTGTAGATGATCCTGTCTGTGGGTGCTCCTCCGGCTGGTCCTCCTGTCCGCGGCTGGTCCTGGTGATGAAGACATGTCAATTAATACAAACATCTTACATCTATACATACAGTTTGTATTCATTTTGTGAAAAAATAAATTGTAGATAAACTATTTTTCCTACCGCTTTAAAAAGCAAAGACATTTTTAAAAATTTGTCCAAAAAATATGTTTAATCTTTTTCCTTTTTTCGCCTAAACATTAAAAAAATGTTTACCTTGTGCTTGTAATCAGAAAAACCAATAGGTATTTTTCTAATTTTACTTTAATAGTAAATTACCAAATACAGTAGAACCTGCCCTGACGGCCACCTCTATAAGACGGCCACCAGTAAAACGGCCACTTTCCATTTCCCCCCCCTTGCGTTTTTTTCTATATAATTTAACTGTGTAAAATGGGCACCTGTCCAACTCGGCCACGGCCACCATATTTTAACACACAACCCCTATCACACCAAACAATAACACTTGTCTTAGACGACCACCTTAGTGACTCCATTACGTTTTGTCATAAATTGTGCTTTGGCCCCTGGCGTTGTGGGGGGGAGCCGTCATAATTAAATCACCTGTCGTTGTTGTTGTTAATGTACCTCCAACTCCAACCGATCATGTTGCGTAGGCTCCTCTCATTATTGACCAATAGGTAACAATTGTTCATCTGCTGGTGGGGTAAGCGTGTGATCCCTCGATAACCCATAAACCCCGCCCAAAACTCATACAAAAATCGTGAGATGAGTGGTCACTGTTTACCGAGTCTGTAACAAAGTAACAATGGACGTCAACATGAACTTGTGACAGAAGCGTCGCTTGTTCTCCTCATGGTGGCGACCCATGTGTTTGTTTTACCATAGCACTTGGTCCTCCTTGTCTGACACTTTTCCTTTCATTGTCGCCCTCGCACAAAAGCAACGACAAAAGAAAAAAAAGAGAAAGAAAACCCCAGCAAAAACAACAGCAACAACAATAACAACAACAACAATGCAGCTACTTTCGAGAGACCTCAGAGAGGAATGGTTTGGGTTTTTTCATCTTGATCAGTCCTGCCCAAGACACCAACTGTCTTATACGGCCACTTTTCTCCTCGACAATGGGTGGCCGTCTTACACAGGTTCGACTATTACCAAATAAAGTTCCAATACATATTTCCCAGACAAATACCTCCTGTAGATGCTCCTGTCTGTGGGTGCTCCTCCGGCTAGTCCTCCTGTCCGTGTCTGGTCCTGGTGACGAAGACATGTCAATTAATACAATTGTCTTGTGTCTCTACAGTTTCCGTTTTTGTTTCAGAAAATTAAGAGTTGATATTATATTTTTACTACTGGTTTAAAAGGACATTATTAGACATCTGTAAGTAAATACGTTTTTTATTTTTCCTTTTCAGCGAAATGCAATTAAAAGCCTTAGAGCTTGAAAATTGTTTTAAAATAAATACATTTATTTTTCTAACTTAACTTCAATGTTTAATTACATTGTGCTATTTGGACTGGGACATCTGACTGCATTTCATAGAAAGACAGAACAAAATGGTTCGACCACCTGTTACGTATGTTACCTAGCCAGCCAGCCTTGAGAACCTATAACACCAAGCACTCAAGCTATAAAGGAAGACGAAGGCCACATAAAGGGTGGATTGAAGTTGTCAAAGAAGCCCTGATAAATCATAGTATCCGAACTGAAAGAGCTGCGGAGCTAGCCTACTATAGAAAACTGCATCTCCCCTCTATGCATAATGGCAACAGAGGATGAAAAAGTAAAAGTAAGTAATTGATCAATAATGTTCCAAGACATATTTCCCAGACAAATACCTCCTGTAGATGCCCCTGTCTGTGGGTGCTCCTCCGGCTGGTCCTCCTGTCCGAGGCTGGTCCTGGTGATGAAGACATGTCAATTAATACAATTGTCTTACATCTATATAGTTTTCATTTTTCTTTCAGAAAATAAAGAGTTGATATATTTTTACTACTGGTTTAAAAGGACATTAATAAAAATATGTCAGTAAATACGTAGGCCTCTTATTATTTTCTCTTTTCACCTAAATGTAAAAATAAAACTTTTACCTTTAAATCAAAAGAACCGATATATATTTTTCTTTTTTCTTTTTTTGTTGTTGAGGTTTTACGGCGCTCACAACTGAATAAGGTCATATGACCACCATGGGGTGGATAGTAGTAGTATAAGGTTTTACGGCGCTCGCAACTGCTAAGGTCATATGAGCGCGCGAAACACAAGTTGTTCACCTCTGCGAAAGTTCACTTCACGACTGGTAACTAGTTTACTTTAAAATGCTAAAAAGTTAAAATATTCAAATTCGGTGTAAATACATTTGTGATCTAAAACAACTTTTAAGTAACAATAAAAATTTTAAATAATATCAGATTCACTTTACAACTCGCCATAAAGGCCAATGGCCTTTATAAAATTTAAAATTCTGCTGGGAACAACGACGGAGAAAATATCCTGCAATTTCTTGCATTTATAATATTTCCTTCGGATCTCTCCAAAGTCTAGACATTCTGTTAAAATGTGTCTAATGGTAAAATCTGTATCGCATCCGACACAGAACGGCTTCTCCTCTCCCTGCAGGAGGTATTTGTGAGTCAGGGCCGTGTGTCCGATGCGCAATCGAGTAAAAATGACTTCGTCTCTTCTGGAGAGATCCGAAGGATTTCGCTGTTCTAGTCTGGGTTTAATTTCGTATAATTTATTATTTTTCTGGTTTTCCCAGTGGCTCTCCCACAGACTGGAGGTGTACTTTTTGACTTTATTTCTAAAGTCAGTCTGTGGGAGAGTGTTTGTCGTTGATCCCAGCAGAAGGGATGAGGCTTTCTTCGCCAGGTCGTCTACCTGCTCGTTTCCTCGGATGCCCACATGGCTTGGGATCCATGCGAACATGATGTTTTTTCCTGTTTCGGATAGTGTATGGATTTTCTGTTGTAGCCTAACTATTTTTGGGTGTAAGAGTGTGTAGTTTGTGAGTGAGGTGATGCAAGACAGAGAGTCAGAAAGGATAAGGAAAGATTTTTTAGGAGAATTTTCTACAGAGTCCAGTGCCATGTCATGGGGTGGATGTCAACAGAGAAATTTTTTTAAAGGGAATCAGACTTACTCTGCTCACCTCTCTGGCTTCAACAGTACAAAGTCTCTTTCGACTTTCAAAGCACCCCGGAAATAGTGGGTCACAAGAGTGTGACAAACATAAAAAAGTAGAGGAAAATGACGATAGTAAGGATTGGGAAAGTAAAAGAAGCAGTTCCCTGTTGTAGTTCAGACACAGTTATGAGCATGACATTGTTGAATCTGCCCTTTTACAATTCTACTGTACATAAGAACTGGAGTAAGGTCAGACTCGCTAAATCAGCGTCCGTGAGTAACGAAGTGCTCGCTGGCACTACCCGCAAACAAGCGGACGGGTAACGAGCCATCCGCTTGTGAAGAGCAGTTCGCTACTCGCTACTCATCGGACAGAGACAACAGTTCATTTAGCCAGCGAGCGGACGGGTGGATGGAGAGACTCCATGCATTCAAGCAGGCAGGCAGACGGACGGGGAGCGACTCCTATTGCATACTATTTACACCCTGCCCCCCCTCGTAAAACATTCACCCTCCTGCCCCACATTGTAGCTAGGTGTTCATGCTGGAAACTGCTCTCCCCTTCCCCCCCCCCCCCACCCCATAAAAAGGCCTTTGGAAATTCTTTTTTGATTGACTGAGCAGGTGTTTTACGGCACTATCGACCCAAATTCTTTAAACTGCGCCTCCAGGTTAAATTGGAACATACCCAGTGTGAACCACACACGAGGTGAAAGGTTCCACACATAGTGCTACGTCACCAGCCTCTCTCACTCCCTGTGGCAGGGCAAGTGGCTTGAAACACTATGCCTAACTAACAAAAAAAATAACAAACAATAGACGGCGGGCCTAACATCGAGTCGAGTATCTGTGTGCAAGATTTAGTCCGTTCGCCCGCCCGTTAAGTGAATTAAATTGTGGAGCGGACCCAAAAAAAAGAACTGACTTGAGGTCCGCAGTCTGCTCGCTGAGAGAGTAAAATTGTGGAGTGGACCCAAAAAATGAACTGTCTTGAGGTTCGCAGTCCACTCGCATGGCCGTCCGTTACCCGCTCGCTCTGACAGTACGCGAGTAACGAAACCGTCCATCCGCTCGCCCCAACTCTAATAAAAACGAGAAGGGTGGGGGGTATTTTTTAAAATTTTGCTTTAATTATAAATTAACAAATAATGTTCCAAGACATTATTTTCCAGACAAATACCTCCTGTAGATGGTCCTATCTGTGGGTGCTCCTCCGGCTGATCCTCCTGTCCGTGGCTGGTCCTGGTGATGAAGACGTGTCAATTAATATAATCGTATAGTATCTATAAAGTTTGTATTTTTGTTTCAGAATATACAAGAGGGGATATATTTTTACTACTGGTTTAACTGTTTAACTATGTCTCGACAGTTGCAGCGTCCGGCAGTCGAGGTCCTTAACTATGGCTGGACCGATGTGAAGTCATTGTATTATGGTAGGAGCCGAATATAAAAAAAGTATGAGCTAACAAGCCTTTAGTTTGACCCGGAAGTCAAAGAAAAATGAATTCTACATCTGCGTAATGCTTAATTGATGAGTTTGACTCGAAACAAGTGGTTTTATAAACTAAATATGTCGGGTAGCATTTCCACAAACACGAGAGAATTACGCGGAAACGTGATTTCAAATTGCATGTTAAAAGTCCAGAAAAGACATTAATGAAAACGGGTCAGGAGATATGTTTTATTAGTTTTCTTTTTCACCAAAATGAAAAAACAAGTCTTTCACCTTGAAATAACAAAACCAATAGTTATTTTTCTAATTTTACTTTAATTATTAATAAATAGTGTTCCAAGACATATTTCCCAGACAAATACCTCCTGTAGATGATCCTGTCTGTGGGTGCTCCTTCGGCTGGTCCTCCTGTCCGCGGCTGGTCCTGGTGATGAAGACGTGTCAATACAATCGTCTTACATCTATACATACAGTTTGTATTCTTTTCGTGAAAGAATAAACTGTCGCTAAAATATTTTTGCTACTGGTTTCAAAAGCATCAAAGATATTTTTAAAAATTTGTCCAAAAATATGTTTCATTATTTGTCAATCAATACTATTGTCTTACGTCTATACAGCTTGCATTTTTGTTTCAAAATATAAAAAGAGTCGTTACAATATTGTTTACCACCAGTTTAAAAGGACAGAAGGTTATTAATAAAAATCTTTCAGTAAAAATACATTTTATCATTCTCTTTTTCCACCTAAATGCAACAATAAAACTTTTACCTTTAACTCGAAAAACTATAATAATGAACACCGAGACATATTTCCCAGACAAATACCTCCTGTAGATGTCCTGTCTGCAGGTGCTCCTCTTGGTGGTCCAGGTGGTCCTTAAGGAGCAATCCAGTATACACGCCACTCCAACATCATCACACTCAAACTCAAAATCAGCAGGAAGCTCTACCCACACCATTCTACCCCTGCAACCCTCCCCACCCATTTCCCCCCAAAAAAGAAAAACCTGCACTGCCCCCTCAACTACCTCCCGCCATGGCCATGGCAATACCTACAAAATCCTACTCTGAACCTAGCCTATCCACCTAGCTCCCTATCAACCTATCTGCCTATCTCTACAGCCCCCACTGCATCACTTCAAGCCCGAGTGTGAGATACGGAAATCGTGTTGTCTGTGGGTGGTCATCCGGCAGCTGGTCCTGGTGATGAAGACGTGTCAATAAACAATCTTCTTACATCTATACAGTTTGTACTTTTGTTTTAAGAAAATAAAAAGAGTGGCTATAATATTGTTTTTTACCAATTTAAACGGACAAAAGGACATTTATAAAAATCTGTCAGAAAATACGTTTCATCATTTTCCTTTTTTATCAACATGCAAAAAATAAAACTTACCTTTAAATCATAAAAACCAATAGGTACTTTCCTAATTTCACTTTAATAGTGAATTAACAAATAGAGTTCCAAGACATATTTCCCAGACAAATACCTCCTGTAGATGCTCGTCTGTGGGTGCTCCTCCGGCTGGTCCTCCTGTCCGCGGCTGGTCCTGGTGATGAAGACGTGTCAATTAATACAATCGTCTTACATCTATACATACAGTTTGTATTCTTTTTGTGAAAAAATAAATTGTAGATAAAATATTTTTGCTACCGGTTTAAAAAGCAAAGACATTTTTACAAATTTGTCCAAAAAATATGTTTCATCTTTTTCCTTTTTTTACCTAAACAAAAAAAAAATGTTTACCTTGCGCTTGTAATCAGAAAAACCAATAGGTATTTTTCTAATTTTACTTTAATAGTAATTTACGAAATACAGTCGAACCTGCCCTGACAGCCACCTCTATAAGACGGCCACCTGTAAAACGGCCACTTTCCATTTTCCCACCTTGCGGTTTTTTTTCGATATAATTTAACTGTGTAAAATGGGCACCTGTCCAACTCAGCCGCGGCCACCATATTTTAACATACAACCCCTATCACACCAAACAATAACACTTGTCTTAGACGACCACCTTAGTGACTTCATTACGTTTTGTCATAAATTGTGCTTTGGCCCCTGGCGTTGTGGGGGGGGGGGGGGGCGTCATAATTAAATAACCTGTCGTTGTTGTTAATGTACCTCCAACTCCAACCGATCATTTTGCATAGGCCCCTCTCATTATTGACCAATAGGTAACAATTGTTCATCTGCTGGTGGGGTACGCGTGTGATCCCTTGATAACCCATAAACCCCGCCCAAAACTCATACAAAAATCGTGAGATGAGTGCTCACCTCTCTGGCTTCAACAGCACAAAGTCTCTTTCGACTTTCAAAGTACCCCGGAAATAGTGGGTCACAAGAGTGTGACAAACATAAAAAAGTAGAGGAAAATGACGATAGTAAGGATTGGGAAAGTAAAAGAAGCAGTTCCCTGTTGTAGTTCAGGCACAGCTATGAGCATGACATTGTTGAATCTGCCCTTTTACAATTCTACTGTACATAAGAACTGGAGTAGGGTCAGACTCGCTAAATCAGCGTCCGTGAGTAACGAAGTGCTCGCTGGCACTACCCGCAAACAAGCGGACGGGTAATGAGCCATCCGCTTGTGAAGAGTAGTTCGCTACTCGCTACTCATCGGACAGAGACAACAGTTCATTTAGCCAGCGAGCGGACGGGTGGATAGAGAGACTCCGTGCATTCAAGCAGGCAGGCAGGCAGACGGACGGGGAGCGACTCCTATTGCATACTATTTACACCCTGCCCCCCACGTAAAACATTCACCCTCCTGCCCCACATTGTAGCTAGGTGTTCATGCTGGAAACTGCTCTCCCCTCCCCTCCCCATAAACATGCCTTTGGAAATTCTTTTTTGATTGACTGAGCAGGTGTTTTACGGCACTATCGAACCAAAT
This sequence comes from Aplysia californica, assembly GCF_000002075.1. NCBI lineage: Eukaryota > Metazoa > Mollusca > Gastropoda > Aplysiida > Aplysiidae > Aplysia > Aplysia californica. The sequence goes on from NW_004797340.1 coordinate 1,163,850, forward strand.
TCTTTAAACTTCGCCTTCAGGTTAAATTGGAACATACACAGTGTGAACCACACACGAGGTGAAAGGTTACACACATAGTGCTACGTCACCAGCCTCTCTCACTCCCTGTGGCATCGCAAGTGGCTTGAAACACTATGCCTAACTAACAAACAATAGACGGCGGGCCTAACATCGAGTCGAGTATCTGTGTGCTAGATTTAGTCCGTCCGCCCGCCCGTTAAGTGAATTAAATTGTGGAGCGGACCACAAAAAAAGAACTGACTTGAGGTCCGCAGTCTGCTCGCTGAGAGAGTAAAATTGTGGAGTGGACCCAAAAAATGAACTGTCTTGAGGTTCGCAGTCCACTCGCATGGCTGTCCGTTACCCGCTCGCTCTGACAGTCCGCGAGTAACGAACCCGTCCATCCGCTCGCCCCAACTCTAATAAAAACGAGAAGGGTGGGGGTATTTTTAAAATGTTGCTTTAATTATAAATAAACAAATAATGTTCCAAGACATTATTTTCCAGACAAATACCTCCTGTAGATGCTCCTGTCTGTGGGTGCTCCTCCGGCTGATCCTCCTATCCGTGGCTGGTCCTGGTGATGAAGACGTGTCAATTAATATAATCGTATTGTATCTATACAGTTTGTATTTTTGTTTCAGAATATACAAGAGGGGATATATTTTTACTATTGGTTTAACTGTTTAACTATGTCTCGACAGTTGCAGCGTCCGGCAGTCGAGGTCCATAACTATGGCTGGACCGATGTGAAGTCATTGTATTATGGTAGGAGCCGAATATAAAAAAGTATGAGCTAACAAGCCTTTAGTTTGACCCGGAAGTCAAAGAAAAATGAATTCTACATCTGCGTAATGCTTAATTGATGAGTTTGACTCGAAACAAGTGGTTTTATAAACTAAATATGCCGGGTCGCATTTCCACAAACACGAGAGAATTACGCGGACACGAGATTTCAAATTGCATGTTAAAAGGCCAGAAAAGACATTAATGAAAACGGGTCAGGAGAAATGTTTTATTAGTTTTCTTTTTCACCAAAATGAAAAAACAAGTCTTTCACCTTAAAATAACAAAACCAATAGTTATTTTTCTAATTTTACTTTAATTATTAATAAATAGTGTTTCAAGACATATTTCCCAGACAAATACCTCCTGTAGATGATCCTGTCTGTGGGTGCTCCTCCGGCTTGTCCTCCTGTCCGCGTCTGGTCCTGGTGATGAAGACGTGTCAATTAATACAATCGTCTTACATCTATACAGACAGTTTGTATTCTTTTCGTGAAAGAATAAACTGTCGCTAAAATATTTTTGCTACTGGTTTCAAAAGCATCAAAGATATTTTTTAAAATTTGTCCAAAAATATGTTTCATCATTTGTCAATCAATACTATTGTCTTACGTCTATACAGTTTGCATTTTTGTTTCAAAATATAAAAAGAGTCGTTATAATTTTGTTTACCACCAGTTTAAAAGGACAGAAGGTCATTAATAAAAAACCTTTCAGTAAAAATACATTTTATCATTCTCTTTTTCCACCTAAATGCAACAATAAAACTTTTACCTTTAACTCGAAAAACTATAATAATGAACACCGAGACATATTTCCCAGACAAATACCTCCTGTAGATGTCCTGTCTGCGGATGCTCCTCTTGGTGGTCCAGGTGGTCCTTAAGGAACAATCCAGTATACACGCCACTCCAACATCACACTCAAACTCAAAATCAGCAGGAAGCTCTACCCACACAATTCTACCCCTGCAACCTTCCTCCCTTCCCCCAAAAAAAGAAAAACCTACACTGCCCCCTCAACTACCTCCCGCCATGGCCATGGCAATATCTACAAAATTCTACTCTGACTCTAACCTATCCACCTAGCTCCCTATCAACCTATCTGCCTATCTCTACAGCCCCACTGCGTCACTTCAAGCCTGAGTGTGATATACGGAAATCGTAGAAGCAGACCACTTTGATACTTGTTGGACCAGAAAAGTGAACAAACCGTCTGATGTCACCAAACTTTGAACTGAAGGAAATTGATAGAATTGTCTCGTCATCTTTCTAGTTCAGTGATCTCATATAGTGAAGCAGCTTCTGTACACTATCTGAAACAGTACATCATACAAAGAATGTTTCTGGCGTTGAGTCCATGTTTTTACAGCCCTATCCGCACAATTTCACACAAGCTTGAGAAATCAAAGTGCACAGTCAGCTGCTATAGTTGCCAGTTATCGTTCGCTGGCGTAACTGACGGAAGTCCATTTCCGGGTAGCTGTGGCAGTATATACTCGTCTGGCTGGTTGTCTAAGAGTGAGTGGAAGGTCCGTGCTGTCTGGGCAGGGTGTCAGCTTCTTGGGTGACTGTCAGCTGTTGGCTTCTCATGTGGGTGCTGGCTTTCTGTGAAAAATAAATTTGAAGTCAAATTAGTTATTAATTAAACTTTACAGTTTAAGCAAAGAAAAGCACATCCAAGGCAATAACAATTATCAAAATGTAGGGGAAAAATACGACAGACAGGCACAAACTACAGGGGAAAGGAAACGAGAAGGTTCTGTCATTGACACCCCCCACCCATCGACAATAACAAAAGGCAATATATTGGGGGTTTTTGGGGTGGGTTTTTAGGTTTTGTTTTTTTAAAGTGTTTTACGGCGCTCACAACTGCATAAGGTTATATGAGCTCGCGGGACACATTAAACTTTTTCAGTTGGTAGGAAATTTTGAAATTTGCCCGGGTGGCGGTCAAAGCCTACTCTTATCGATTGGGAACAACCAAGGGATCTTTAACGTGCGCAACTTGCACTCGGGCCCTCTGAGATTTTTCGCCCTTGTCCGAGAAGGCTAGGTGCAGATCTTTCTTACCAGAAGATCAGGGGTATGGCTGAAAGACAGCAGTAAGAAGGAACCAGGGAGAAGCAGTAGAAAGGCTGCTGAAAGAGTCAGAAGCCCACAGGAGGGGGCAAAGGAGGTGAGGGGGTGGGGGCAAAAAGAGGAGACGAAGGCAGACGATGAACATTGCTAGAGAGCAGGCAATGAGGTGAAACAAGACAATATTAGAGAAGAATTTTTTTGGTCGCTACCCGGACTCGAACCCGGGACCTTCGAATGAGCGGCCAACACCGTAACCTCTAGGTCACGAGAGCCCCCATATTGGTTTTTGATTGAGTATTATGTTCTATATCGCTACAGAGAAAATCTGTTCGTGTATTTGCCTCATAGATCTACAGATTTTCC
>NW_004797340.1:1169695-1187404 GCF_000002075.1 Aplysia californica
ACGGCTAGCGTAACGCTTCAGTGATTTAAGTCACACCGTACTTCACCCAGACCCAGCTATCCCCTACTTTGTCCTGTTTCCATCTCCCACGGCGTGGCCGAGGGGTTGGACCAGGGGTTGGACCAGGGGTTACCCTGGTAACAGAAAAAAAATGTGATTCTTTCTTGAGTAAAGAGAAGGATGTTGTGGAAACAATAACTTCAATAACAGCTACTTAACAGCAAAACAGACAGACAAAAATAACAGAAAGAAAGAAAGGAAGCAGAACTTACCAGTTGCACCCTCCAACAACCTGCACCACAAAGAAATTTTGAAAAGCAATAAATAAAGCACAATACTATATATCTATTTAAAATATTATGTTTATTTCAGGTTTCAGCTCCTGCTCAGAGTTTCTATGGCAAACTGAAACACAAGCAAACATATAATGTGTACAAACCCAAAAATACACACATGCAGGTAAGCATTGATACACAGATGCATGAGTACATACGTGCCCACACGCATGCACACACACGCACGCACACACACACACACACACACACACACACACACACACACAAACACACACTCACATACACACACTCCCACGCATTCACAAATACCCCAAAACACACAATCATCTCAACTTCCTCTCTCCAACCCATTACCTGTTATCATTTTATTTTTTCTTTCCTGCTGACAAAAACACACCTGGGTGAAATGAGGTAAATCTGGGTAAAGTGCATTTCCCAAGGACACAATGTCACGCCTGAGGCTCGAACCCCCGAACCAGCAACCTCAAGATTACAAGTCCGTAAGCCTAACCACTAGACTACCGACACCCCAATAATAATAATAACAAAACAGTAGACCAAGAGAACAATACACAACATATTGAAGCTCAAGGTGCCCAGTCACATTTAAAAATATCACAGACTTATTTTGTTCTTTTCTAAGTTGAACAACAAACTTTCAATAAAGGCAAAAAAAAATAAGTTTCAAAAGAAGAACTGAACTGAAAAGTACAGTAAAAAAGAAATTGGGCTCTTAAGGAAAGAAGGTATCAAACTTTTAAAACAGAATAAATGGACATTCAATAAAATAGGAATTAACTCTCTTTCAAGAAAAGAGGAATTGAACTTTCTATTAAAGATGGATATTGAACATTGTTAAACTATAGCCATTACTTGCTATATGGCGTACTCTGCTGAAATAAATTTTTCAATACACATAGTACAAGCAAAGTGTGTAACATATGAATGATGATACAGTATACAGGGTTCACCAAACTTTTTTCAAAGTACCCCATTAGGCTGGATAATTGAGGGGATGCCAAGCTCTGGCCAGATAGAGAATTTGTTCAACACAACACACTGATGATTTGATGACAGATTTATCATATTAAAGCCAAGCAAGAATGTGATGCCTTAGCTAGAAGTTATGACGTTTGTAAACAGCACATTTAATTTGCATTGTAGAATTCAATTAAATTTAAACATTTGGAGGACACAAGGTTCTGAGAATGCTTAAAACACATCTTCCAAACTGTTTGTCCCAAATAATGGCATGGTGACATTAGTGGCATGATGACAAGCCAGACCCACTGACCTCAAGCGCCGGACATGATCAACAGACCGTAGTTTGATGACCCCTGAGCTAGCTCATCCTTATTTCTTAAGGGGCCTTTCTATTATAATGCAGAGTATATATGGGAGGGAAACAGATCCTACGGAAATGCAGTAACTGCTCTATGATTACATCCCTTTGCCAGCAAATACAGGATGTTGATTTTACCACAAACACAGCCTTAGTATCAATGGTGTAGTGATTAAGCTCTTTGCCACAGCACCCAGAAAACTTAAGTTCAATTCCTGTTTAGGAATAATTTCTTTCCTGTATTACGATCTTCCTGGGTTGGCAATAAATAGCAAGGTAGAAGCCCCCCTCCTACATGATCTAAACTTGTGTTGATGGGAGCATAAATCACAACCTACATTAAATATAAAACAGAAAAAAACTGAAATATAACACAGTGGTGGAAGTTTATCTCTGCTTATCTTCCACATTCTGTGGCTCTGACTGTGCTGTCTCTCTTTTCATAAAACAAGATAAGATAAAGTAAGTAAAGTACATCTTTATGGTCCAGAAGCTGGCACATTGGTTTGGTGTCTCACACCACACACACACACACACACACACATACGCACACACACACACACACACACACACACACACATACACACACACACACACACACACACACACATGCACACGCATGCACACACACACATGCACACTCATGCACACACACACACACTCATATGCTTGCATGCCATCCACAAACTCTCACACACAGACACACACACACACATTCTCTCATCAAACTTGCACACATATCATTATAAAGTAAGTTAAAACAAATACACAGTACACTGTTGCAATAACTAATCTACGGTTGCATCCCTTGGCCGCCACATGTGGACAGAGCGACAAGTTCATAACAAAAAATTCTTCATCTGATCTTTTCTAGGAATTAGACATTGCTTGTGAGTGGAAGGCAGGTGCTCTTGCGTGGTTTGCTCCTTCTTTCCTATAATTTAATCTATCACCATTATTTCTCCTCCTTTTTTGGGTGCATTTTTTGCTCTATTGTAGCATCTCTAATCTTTGGAACTTTTATGACCTAAAAGTGTTGCAGGTGCCGTAAAATGCTTACTTAAATAAAAAATGTTGCTTTCCGGACCTTTGTGCAATAAAATACCACAAGCATAGTGGAGGAATCCCAACTCATCATTCACATACTGTAGGTCCTACAGTGCTGACTTTCTGTTGACAAAATCACGCCGAGGCCAGTTTCTCGATGACTTTCTTGAAGGTGTTGGGGTCCTGGGCGCCGGAGAAAGCAGGCTTCCCATTGATGATGAAGTACGGGACGCCTGGAGGGAGACAAGACATATGAAGGTAGTTGTGAGGTGTGCTGACAAAATGAGTTATTTCTCACAGTACGTGAATGGCGATATCTGACGAAAATTGACACGTGTCAAATATGTAGATTTTTCAACTTATGCCATACTCTTCAAATTTAACATACATGTCCTTGATTATTTCATATGGTGTGCAAACTCGACCTAAAAATTATATGCTGATATCTTGTCTTGTCTGATGTAGCAAGCTTATAGACCAGCATGAGCCGTTGTATTCAACATGCTCAAAAGTGGAAGGTTGACAACAAGCAGAACAAGAAAGAGGAAAAGACAAAATTATTACTGTGTAACACCAAAATGAAGTTTGACCTCAATAGTACATTCACATCATTTACCATAAGTTGCACAAATATTTAAAATACACAAATAAAAATATGTATATGTTCATGTTTACAATACATAACAAATGACCCGACAGAGACGGACTTCAAGACAAAAGAAAAGACTTTAAGCAAGTCCAATCGCGGCTCTTCGACAGGAAAAAAAAATCAGGGAGCTCTGATTTTATTACATTAATTGGCAGGGTCTTCAAAAGGACTCCAAAAAACCTGCACATGTTGCAGAACCAGGCAAAAAGTTTCAAAGTCCACTAAATCTTACCATGCACTCCATTCTGGGACCAGTTCTGAGCCTGTCTCCTGATGCTAGCAGAATTGCTCGGATCGTCCAGGAATTTCTCCACTTCGGCGGTGTCGAACCCAACCTCTGCCGCAATTTCCAAAAGCTGACTCTTGGTCAGAGAGTCTCCGTCTGTGAAGTAGCGCTGGAGAAAACAGAGAGAGAGAGAGACAAAGGGTAAATACCATTTTTTTTTCAGGTAGGTTTTCTTAAACCTCCATCAACACAATTTTAATCATTTAGGAGACAGGCTTCTGAATCTGCCCGTCAGGGCCAACCCTGCTGAAAGGAAATGAACATCCCAGCAGAAAACTGAGATACTCCATAAAAATGTTCTCACTACTCAGATCTTGAACTCCAGTCTGATGACAGTTAAGGGCCTACAGCTACATTACAGACACCAGTAAACAAAGGGTGAGTTAGTTAATCACATGGTAATATAGATCACAAGATGTCATTTTAAATCAACTTGAATATTTTTACAGTACATTTCAACCATTATACTTACGGATTATAGAAATAATTACATACAATTGAAATTGTCTAAGATGACCACCCATTGTCAAGAACAAAAGTGGTTGTCATATACAGGTAGACATCTTACACAGTACATAAAAATGGTTTTTAAAATTCAAATGGGGGAACGAGAAGTGACCATTTGCACAAGTGACTGTCTTGGACAGAGTGTCATTAGAGCAAGTCTGACTGTATTTCTAGAATTAATCTCTCTTTTTTTTTTAAATTAAAAAATCTGACCATCACTGATGCCATAACTTGTCCACAAAATGGAGCACCCCTCTGTGTGTGTGTGTGTGTGTGTATGTGTGTGCGTGTGTGTGTGTGTGTGTGTGTGTATGTGTGTGTGTGTGTGTGTGTGTGTGTGTGTGTGTGTGTGTGTGTGTGTGTGAGTGTGTGTGAGAGAGAATGTGTGTTGTTAAATTATGGTCTCATAATGTACTTTTTCTGGGCTTTTTATTTGTCAGTTGAGTTGAGAGATAATTTTGCTTTGTACAGAACTTTTAAAAACCTTCTTGAGATTAGGCGCTATATAATTTTCCTTTACAATTATCATAATATCAATACCAAATAAACAAATAAACTGACAATGAAAAAAAAACTCAATCGAATATGAACAAATGAACAAAATTTGAACCTTTTTCAGAACAAATTTAAAACCGAAACAAAGCTTATTAGTTTGTAAGTCATCCTCTGCTCATCTCTCTCTCTCTCTCTTTCTCTCTCTTTCTCTCTCTCTCTCCCCCCCCCTCTCTCTCTCCCCTCCCCCCCCCCTCTCTCTCTCCTCTCCCCCTCTCTCTCCCACCCTCTCTACCTCCCTCCTCCCTCCCTCTCTCTCTCTCTCTCTCTCTCTCTCTCTCTCTCTCTCTCTCTCTCTCTCTCTCTCTCTCTCTCTCTCTCTCTCTCTCTCTCTCACACACACACACCCTCTCCCATTCCCTCTCACTCTCGATTTCGATCTCTCTTTCTCTCTCCCTCTCCTTTTCTCCATGCCTCTATTCTTACCTTGAACAATATCTCTGCCACTTCGTTTTGTTTCTCTCCCCCATCCTTATGAGCCGCAAATTCCAGCAGAACGTGGGACTGCACGGTGTTGGGGTAGATGGGTGCCTTGTAGGTGAAGTCAATGCCCACCCCTTCACCAGCACGCTTCAAATGAACAGTCCTGGAAAGGTGGACATTGTGACAATAGAGTAAAACCTTCATATAACGTACTCCCTTCAGCTCCAAGATTTTGAAAGTTTTAGGGAATAACATATTGGCTTAATCTTTTTTAAATGGCAGTAACAGGTAAAGTCACAGAGTAATACTAATTCACTTTATTAATCAATCCCTCCCCTCTCTTCACATGTCCCCTCTGCCCAAATTACAGGGGCTAAAACAGCACCCATGCATAATTGATGGTCGGAAATATGAAAGACAAAGGATCTTGATTTAAACAAACTCTGACAAAATGATATAAAGACACATTTCTTGTATTTAATAGAAGGAGACTAGCTGAAGAGGCTAATTGTAAGGTTTGATTGAAACGTTGATTTTGGAGAGACCCTGGCATTTTTATATCATCAGCCAGTAGTTTACTGCTGAGTTCAAAAGTTTGACAATTTTTTATTGCCATTTTAAATTTGTGGTATATCTCGAATGTGCACAAGATATAATGTTCTATATGTTGAAAAAAAAAAGAAAGGAACTATACATTATATTGGTACAATTTTTTTAAAGAAATGAAACAGTCAGTGCTCTTTCCTGAAAAAATATTGCTTTTTAGGCTTTAAAAAAGTTGAACAGCTTGCTGATGAAGTCCTCTATAAATACTTTCTCCTTAAACACTAAAACAGTGACCAAAGACCTTACCCTGGATCATTCATATCTCCACCAATGGGCTTCTTTTTGGGAACCCCTTCAAGGGGGTGGTCGGGCCGGAGCAGAAAAGGCTCCCATCTCACTTTGAACGAGTACTTTGAGGCAAGGTCATTCATCGCTGACTCCAGCTTTCTCTTGCCGACCCAGCACCACGGGCACATCACATCGCTCACAATGTCCACTTTGACCTCGGGCTTCTGACCAACTGCGTCACCCATAGCGCTAAAAAGTCTCTTCACAGGCTGCAGCCCACAAACTCTGTAAAAGGATGATGTAAATACGTTGGTCTTAACACACATTTACTTAAATATGCTATTTCACTAAATATATATTTTTTTAGTAAGAGTTTTACGGCGCTCGCAACAGCATAAGGTCATGCGCGCGCTAACTAGTTTGATTCTTCTTTCAACAACAAATGTGATCAACAGTTACAGTGATTGTCTTTCTGTGTCAGATTACAAGTGTTTTTATGCATCCGGAAGGATTGTTATCTGTTAATGGGCCAGTATGCGTGAAATGTGTCAATGTCTTAAGTCCTAGCCATAGAATTTTAAAAATTTCGTTTCATTGTCCATTGCCTAGAGCCCCCATGGAATGGACGCTATAAATATACTATAATTCAGTCAACTTTGTTATCATTCTATTATTATTATTGCAATATCGTTATTATAACTATTATTATTATTATCATTATTATTTTTATTACTATTATTATTACTATAGTTCTCATCAAGCATTCGGTAACTCAAAGGAGGATATTTCCTATCACCAAGGAAGAGAGCAGAATGTCGTGACGTCACAGACAACTTCTCTAACATCATAGTCAACCTCCTTCACAACAGGGACCAGTGCCTATCTCCTGAAGGCAATGATAATGGGAAAATAGTCATATGTGTGTTTTAAAAAATATCAGTACAGGAATGATATCTGTTTTAAAAAAAAATCAAATCACCATGAGTTGCCTATATTCTGTAAGCAGTCACCAGATAAGTTTATTTCGACAATGTTTAGATTAGAAAAGATTTATAATTTTTTTTTAAAATACCATCTGAAAAACTCCTGAGTATAGTAATGGTATAACTATCGCTTTTTAGTACTTTTCTTTACTCTCACAATGTACAAAATGTTGCAAACAAACTTTTAATCACTAAAATCCCTTGAAAAGTAAAGGGAAAGGTAAAAAATATGTTTTACGCAGAAGTACTAGGCCTACAATTTAGACATAGCTTTCAAAGAGTTGAAGTACTAAAATTGACTCAGGACTTTTTTAGAGCTCTAGTGAATGTTCGACAGGGAGTATGTTTTAAGCGGAGAAGTTTAAAACAGGTGTTTTACTATACTTCATTCTTTCATATTGATCCATTCCATTTTATTCATAGATCTACATCAAGATCAAAAACATTCTAGAGTGGATTTTATGGAAAAATGTTGATTAAAGGTGCAAAAAATATAAATCTGCAGTTTCCAAAGACTCTTGAGCTATTGAAATCAACTTTTTCTCGCTAATTTTACCTCTGAAACCAGGCAACACCACTCCTTCAATTGTAAATTTAAGTCTCAACTTCAAAATTCAAGATGAATGGTTATTTTTTTAATCAAATGCAAGGTAAATAAATGAACAGCCTTTAAGATGATACCAATAACTCCATATATATGCCCAAAAATTTACCAGAGCCTGATTCTACCGCGTCGAGACACAAATTAATTGCCGAAAACACCGTGACACAAATTAATTGCCGAATGGTCAGCTTGGCCAAACAGTGTGATGGACGCAACATGACAGGTTCATTCACTGAAGGACTAACAATAACGCCAGGTGAGCGAATAACGATGGCTTCGCCATGGCATCAGGGGCTGACATAATATAATAATTTTATCAATCATGACAATGGCCATCATGAACAGGTTTTTGTCAATAATAGAACGCGTATATAGTCATGGCAAGTTTAACTACACAATACTAGAGCACTCAACCTAAATAGGGCCTGTACTTACTTGGTTCTAAGGAAATTCAGTTTGGGCTGTTGTAGAGTAGGCCTACACAGAGCAGAGATGTGGCCTTGAATCCAAGTCCAAAGCCAACAATAACTTCAACAAGCAAATTATGTAGAAACTTCAGAACTTAGGCTGTTCTAAGCGTCTTAGTCTTGGAGTCTCGATCTTGAAACTGTAAACGGAAAGTTTTCATATAGTGAGTTTCTAATTAGGCAGCGGCTACTCGGGACTCGAGTCTGAATAGCCTCCCTTTGCTATTCGGACTCAAACTCAAATGCGTGTACTGGATCTGAAGCGGACCGGCAATTCAACCTTCCCTGGTTTCTACGATCTGGCCCAAATGTTGGACACAAATTAAGAAAAGTATTAGTGACGTCAAAAATGCACAACAGTCGCAAAATCTGAAACACTACACAGCCAAGGCAAACAGGGAAACGGTAATCTGAGCTCAAGGCAGTGAAAAAAAATTGAAAATCGACATTTCAGAGGGGGGGCTCTTGTGGCCAAGAGATTAAGGCCTCTCATTCAAAGGTCCCGGGTTCGAATCAGGGTGGTGACCGAAAAATTTTCTTCTCTAAATTTGCCTCCTTTCATCTCCTTTCCTGCTCTCTAGCATTATTCTGTTGTCTGCTTTCGTCTCCACTTTCTGCCCCCACCCCCCTCACCTCCTTTGCTCCCCTTCTCTGGGCTCTTAACTCTTTCTGCAGCCTTTCTACTGCTACTCCTTGTCTTACTAAGTACTGTCTTTCAGCCACACCCCTGATCTTGTGGAAGGAAAGATCTTCACCGAGGCTTCTCGGACAAGGGCAAAAAGTCTTGTAGGTCTACTGTGCAAGTTACCCATGTAAAGGATCCCTTGGTAGTTTAAAATCGATAAGGCAAAATTTGAAGAAAAAAAAAAAAGGTTTCAGAACAAGGATTGTGGTAGTCTAAACCCGCTTACTTTATTTGACGAGAAAGAAAAAATCCTTCATCAATTGGAAGTCCAGTTCTTCCAAAGAGGACAAAAAGTCAGTTATTCAAAGTAACACGCACTGGAGTTTGAGTCCAAATAGCCATGGGAGTTGTTCTAATAATTGTGAATAACCTATAATAAATATTCAAATTACATTAGACTACAACCTTCCAAGCGAAGTCCTCATGGTTATAACAAGTTAGATTTTTCTAGATCGAGATCTAGTCTAGACTTTAGAGAGAGCAAATCACTCAAACCAAAATTAACTTTTTAAAATTTCACTTTCTTTCGACAGATGATCGCCAACATCTAGAATCTAGATCACGAGAAACTGAGATGAAAAAATTTTGCTGCTAAGACTAATAGTAATACTAGATCTAATAGTACAGTTGACTATGCTTACAGATGTTGTTGGGGGACCAGAGAAAGGATCGCTAGATCCAAAGTTCGCAACAGCCGTTGAAAGAAAAAATCAAAGAAAATAATCCCAATACTCCACCTCACTGTAGAGTTAATATTGGGGCACTTATCATGTAATAAGGTTATCAAAAGTATCATGCGGGAGATTGATCCCTAATAAGAAGGTTATACAGTAGTCTCCGCCTAAGATCCCACCGCTTACGATCCCGGTTCGCTTAAGATCCCGGTTCGCTTAAGATCCCGCTGTTTTAAGAAAACATAATTTTTACTATACAAAAGTAACCCCTAAGACCCCGCTCTGATTCACTCTGAAGGTCTACCTTCGGCTAAGTTCCCGCATTTCAGATCATAATTTGCGGAACAAAAACCCGGGCGGGACAGCCGATCAACCAAGAGTGAAAAGTTGAGATCAATAAACTGTCCGTCGCGTCAAAGATCAACCACTATCGTGAATGTGATTACATACACGTTGTAAAACTCGATGAAGCGATAAATGTTTGCCCAAGACGGGATCACACCGGGGTGTGAACTGACCGACACGTTTGTTTTCCCCGATCATCGCACTCACACCTGAACTCTCCCCCTAAACTTACATCACTCGCTGGGTGGGTAGGGCCTACATGTTCGCTCCAGGCGGGATCACATTGGACTGTGAACTCTTCCCTGACCATTGCAGAAGTTGTCTCTACTCCCAAATTTGCGAGACAGACTAAATTTTAATTGGTGTGTAACGACAAAGGCGGTTTGGTGGGGGGCTCGGTTAGAGATGGAAAGCTATAAATTTTCGACAGTTAAGGGGGAGGGGCAACTGGATAAGCGTAGATCTTGAGACTCATGATAGGATAATAAGTGAAAATGACGCGCCTCATCCCACTATGCACTGTGATAGGCCATCACAAGGTTAACCACTCTTTGCTCGCCATACGTCATAAACCCACCAAGCGGTCACGTCAGTTCATTTTAGAGTGGAGGGAGACCATTTTATCGATTGTGAGCCTTAGCATGGGTCACCATAGATTCTTCCCTGGGTTCGTCAGTTAAGATCCCGGTTCGCCTAAGATCCCGCATTTCCTTGCTCCCGAGCACCGGGATCTTAGGCGGAGACTACTGTACAGTAAGGTTCTTGCTCGCTAAGAGTCTATGCCTTGTGACTGTGTGAATGTGCGTATTACAAAACATCATCAGGTTCATCAATGCTAGGTCAAAACTCCACGAGAGAAACATCGTTAAAACTGTTATAATAAATATCTTTACTATAAACTATATGGGCCCGGGATATGAATACGCATCACTACAGCAGCCGCACTCGGTACAATCCAGGGCTCCCCTTTACCCCTTAAACCTCTACAGATTACCCCCTTAAAGTTTTGGTGGTGCGTGAGCGTTACTCTATAAAATTTCATTTCGGGGGTTTGCATACGCTTTAAAACGTAGGTGGTGTGCGTCTGGCAATCATCATTTTCCCCCTTCTCTACCCCGAAGTCGAGTCAATGATTTAATAACACATCCACACACATGACACCGCAGTCACCTTTTGTCTGTGACTCTGTGTCAGAAGCAGTGGACCAAGAATCTACTTATTACTTATCAGCTGCGCGATGTTTCCGGCGACACCGGCCTGCTTGAGCAAAGAAGCTCCGCCCACATTCTGGTCGCTCGCATTATATTTGCGGTGTCATGCCTTGAGTTTACCCTTGCCGTGAGATTACCCCCATCCTTCTTTAACACACTAGATCTAGTAAACATGAATAGTCCGCCATCGAAAAACTGGGATGGCTCTGAAGAATAATGAATTAAATTAGTTTATTTTCCAAACCTGCCACTCATCCCGAAGTAATAGGGATATCCAGATTTTCCACCCCAAATTTCAAGCATCATGATTTTCCCGATTTTGATCGCGTGTATCCCCATTTTTTTTTTTGTTCCGTCTGTTGTGCCGGATTTTTCTAAAATCTTACTCTGCCTTCTTTTTTTGTAAAGGGAAGCACTCGTTAAACTTTTTGTCAGCAGAAACTCGGAGCACCGGAGCACTATTTTCCAAAATGTCGATGCCGAGTTTAGTAGTTGTGTTGGATCTTTATTGAACACACGTGTTCTTTCAAAAGTACATATGTATAATGGAAGTAGTATTGGTTAGGCATTCCGACTTGGGACATTCTCAAGACCTAGGCTCTAGATCATTTTCGCTTTTTTTTTAAATTCAACTCACAATTCTCCGACGATGGCCTGATAACTGTATTATTCGTAGTTCTGCTGTTACTTTCAAAACAAGCTTTGTCCGAGTTCTGATTAGTCATGCCCGTCATCAAGACCTATCAGTAAAACGTGACATGACTCCCACCGAAGTGAGTTCTGCGTGTGTCGGGGACTGTTGACGGGGTCAATTTAAGTTCATGCACACTGGCTGAAGCATCTTTCGGGACTTATCCAGGGTGGGGGCGTGTAAAACACTTAAACTAGGAGCGCTAGACGTGATACTTCAGGATTTTAAAAAAAATAATGGTAAAACACACACAGGCACCCGTATGCGCGCGCGACACACACACACACACACACACACATATCTCAGGAAATTTCTAAAGTCAGTTTGGCAGTGACCTTGGAGATTTGTCGTTGATCCCAATTTTTTTTCACCAACCCACTGGGATCCTGACTTTTAGATTTCATAGATTGGCAGTGGCAGGTCTGATTTTCTTTGTGTATTAATACAGTCGGAATAGACCCTTTTTGTTTGTCAACTTTATTTTATTTTTGATTGGCTCAACCACCACCCTTCCCCCCTCCAAATGGACACAACTCTAATTGTAGTCAATATTATTTGCTGTTACAATGCAACAATAAGTTAATTAAAAATCGTTAGCATTCAATCATAGTAATGGTCACTCTGTGTGTGTCTGTGTGAATGTGCATGCAAGTTTTTAAAAGTTTACATGCAAAAATTCTTACTCTATAAAATTAGGAGATAATTGACTGTTGTGTTACCCTTTAAGTTTCTAAAACCAGGGTTTAAATACCCCTTAATACAGAGGACCAAATGGTGAAGGAACCTCTTAAATCGGTCTGAAAAGGGGAGCCCTGTGTCAACCGTTTCAATTTTAATTCAATTTAATTCAAATTCAAGAGCTTGTGTTACATGGGTGCCCGTTCCACGGAAGAAGATTGCAACATCCGAAGATCTCTACAACTGACTTCGCTTCAAAAGGAGTTGACTGTATTAGCAACAGTCTTGTCTTTACTTTATTGAACTGCAGTAGATATCTATAATTATTTAAATATTAGATCTAGATTCTATTTGATTCTACTTTAACTCACCAGAAGCAGACAGGACTAACTCCTAACGTTACTCTGCTGTGACTGTGCTTTTGGACTTTGACAGGACGGTACAGTGCAGAAGCCTTGCATTTTATACTGCGGTACAATTATTATGTCAACTCACCTGCACGGCAGAGCAAGTCTATGTTACGTTAAATGACCTCAGAAAATGCTGAGTCAATAGTAGGCCTCACAACTGAGAAATTTAAGCAAATTGATTCATCATCGTTGAACGTGAAAAATCAAAGTTGTTATTATATTTTCAACTTTGACCCTTGATGTGATATTATTGTGTACTTTGACCCGATTCGTTTCTTTTTCACTTCACTTTTTTCTTTTTCATTATACATTGCAATGGTGTTCGATTCGCTGTCTAACCTACGACATGCACGTAGGCCTTACACTTGTCTTTTGTAATAATGTTCGGCTTGCCTTTAGATAAAAAATATGAGATACTCGGAAACACTAAAAGCTCAGATCTTGGTACCCGGCCTATTAATTCTACCCCGGCCCAGAATCACAGACTGATTCATCAGCATGACTCGACAGTATTTTAGGCCTACACAGGTGCTTGCCAAACTTTTATTTATATAGTATCGCCGGCGCCTCGTTTTGCCCCGACTTTACGAGGCAAAAATTTTCTCTCCCCCCCCCCTCTCTCTCTCCTCTCTCTCTCTTTCTCTCCCTGTCCCAGTGTGTCTGTCTGTTTGTCTGTCTGTCTGTCTCGAATCTGTGTCTCTCTCTCTCTCACACACACACACACACACACACACACAGGCAAGCGCACGTGCGCGCGCACATACACCCACAGCAACAAAAACACAATCATCCGAATACACACAGAAGCCCACGAACATACATACGCCTATAAATACATGATGTATACACACACACACAAGTGTGTGTGTGTGTGTGTGTGTGTGTGTGTGTGTGTGTGTGTGTGTGTGTGTGTGTGTGTGTGTGTGTGTGTGTGTGTTACCTGAAAGGGAGAGATCGAAAGAGCTAGAGAGAGAGCAACGTAAAGTCAGGAGCAAACCACACCAGAATACCTGCCAACCACCCACGTTCCCATTTCCCATCATAATCTTTCGACAAATCACATACAAGGGGGGATTTCACAGTACAATTGCATTCATTTATTCATGTGTGAAAACAAAGGCGTTGAGCAAAATACGAGATCAGAGAGAAATATAATAATGTGATAATATTTAAACAAAGGACAAATTAATCCCAAAACCGGAAAATCTTAAAAATGGCCTCCCAAAACACATTCCCACAGACTGAAATTAAGTGAAATAATCAAAATCGTTATGTCTAAATAAAAGCAGAGAACAATTTAAAAAAGAAAATAATCAAAGAAGAAAGCTTTAATAGGACGAACCTAAAGAGTTCCATCAATCCCCGACAGTGACAGGACCGAGCCAAATGGGAGGGAAGGAGACCCTAGAAAACTCCTTGAAGTTCAAGAAAAAATCTATAAAATAATTTCCCATCTTGGGTAGGCCTATTATGGATTAAAATGTAATGGCCATGTGTACATCATAGACCAGCATGATACAAACATATAAACTGAGCTAATTGGTTTGATTTTATAAATTGTAGGTGTTTGTCTATCCCCTAATGACACAATTTAGATCATTTAGGAGGCGGGCTTTTGACACTGTCAGGGCCGATCCAGGCTGAGAGCGGTTCAACGTCCCACCAGAAAGACAGAGAAACTAAAAAAAATGTTCTCCCAACTCTGGAATCGAACCTGGGTCTCCTGAATAGGACAGGAAAGCACCTAACGGGTATTTCAAAGAGGCCAGTGAAGAGAATTGTGAGTCCATTGTGACGTCAATAGGACACAGAAGAAGACGCCCATACAACCAGGAGAATCAACTGGTCCTCTTGTCACTTTCCAACAGGAAAGGCGTACAACAAATCATATTTGTGTCAGAAGCTGATTTTTTTGGGGGATAAAAAAGCACTGCATAAGGGCAAGACAACACATGAACTTCAAAAGTATGTGGTAAAGAAAAATAAAACACAGGATTTTCATTGCCAAATACATGTATGTTGACGCCTTGCTCATCATAGTCATATGGGTAGAGATATATAGATAATATAAGTCCTATTTCAAATAATAATTATAATAAAAAATAGCATATGTATAGCACACATCCCCGTTCTATGCGCTTTACAATGTAATATATTACTACCTCAGCAGACACTAAAACACTCCTGGAGCTTCCTAGGAATCATACAGTGCAGACTGAGGACTGCATGCACTCAAACAGTATCAATCTGACAAAATATAGTGTAAAAAATCTTTGGGTGCGGTAAAACTGCAGTCTCTTTGACTCTGATAAATGTCACATGGTGAGGTGGGTTTGACATTCAATTCAACATTAGAAGATTATCCAAAAGACGAGACTTCAGATTTAAAAGTCTGTTTCGATAAAACTGTTCAAATTGATATTGTCTATCAAAAGGAAAGAAAAACAGCTTTTTCTCCTAAATTGAGTTTTTTACATTAGAGAAAGAAAACAAAATACTAAATAAAAATTGTAAAAGACCAAAGCCTACCAGTTACATTTTCTGGCCATAACATACATTTCAAAAGTTCAATATATACACTGTTCTATGATTTTCTTTCTATTGTGCTCTTTTATGAAAACGGTCTTCCACTCAAGTCTTTTTTCATCCTGGTCTTCAAATGTCCTGAGAAATATGGTACCTCAATGCGTCCAAAAGTAATACCAGTACAATATTGTACCGGGTTATATTTAATGAACACGTGCTCAGAAGAATGACAGAACCATAGCACCAGTAGACTCTGACAATATAAGCAAAAATTAGGGCTGGGGGGAGCCAAACAAACAACAACCCAACAAAGGATGGCCAGTAGTACTGGAATACTCAAAAGAATGAAAAGAAAAGAACTTTTTAAAACTTCTGAACATTCTGGTTACGCCAATGTGTACGGAATTATCATTCCCAGTACTTATCCTGTTTATGTCATGTATGAATGCTCATCTTCCGCTTTGTGCACTTTCACGAGTGGCTGTTTGTCGATTCACAGCAGATATAATTTTTCTTCAAATATTGTTTTAAAGATGTTATTTAGCCAAATGAACAACGAAGAGTGAAGAGAAATTGTCCTATCAAATCAATAGATGACAGACTTAAATTGATAGAAGAAAAGGTAATTCCAGAAGGTAAATCTTTTTTTTTTTTTTATAGTAGAGGGTTTTACAGCGCTCGCAACTGCATAAGGTCATATGAGCGCCAAGGGGTGGGTGTCAACAGAGAAGTCTTTACAGGGAATCAGACTTAGACTGCTCACCTCTCTAGCTTCAACAGCACAAGGTCTGCTTCGACTATCAAGGCACCCCAAAATAGAAGGTCACAAGAGAGTGACAAACATACAAAATAAGTAAAGGAAAATGACAATAGTAAGGATCAGGAAAGAAAAAACAGCAGTTCCCTGTTGTAGATCAGGCACAGTTATGAGCGTGACATGAGTCAGCCCATTTACAATTCTACTATGCTTGAATGAGAAATGTCACCCCTTTGGAAATGGCCTAAAGACACTTCAGTCAGTGGCATTGCCCCGGGGGGAAGATTGTAGTAGGTAAATCTGTCAACGATCAACTGGCGGTTGAACAAGTCTTACCCGATGCTAGATCTAGCCATGAAGACGGTCCCACAGACTATCAAAAAATGGGTGCCTCCAATCGTGGTATTCAGACTGATGTACAGAGGGAGTTTGAAGGTTTGAGAGACAGTTTGTTGAAAGTAACTATGCCCCCTCATTTAAAATTGAAAGAGTCATCCTTCGGGATTTAACAAGGGGCAAAGCCTACTCTCAAAATAATATAAAAAATGGCTCGCTACGCCGAGACTGCACTACGTCATCTTTCAGTTCTGTCTACACGTCAAAGAGACGATAATGGATTCTTTTCCCCCACAGAGGAGGATAGGAGGGCATTCTACACTGTGTTACCAGCACAACAACAATTTCTTCAGGCAGAGTATGCAGCCCGCCCTGGTCGTAAAAAATACATTTGATGACGAGACATCCAGACTGTACCGGTCCTCCAAGAATCACTCGTCTGCCTTCAATAATTCTTCATTGAACAACCTGAGAATTGCAGCGGACCTGGCAGCAGCTAGAGACCGGTTGGTCGCTAACTGTGGGTACCACCGCCCAGGCAGTCGCAGATTCCAACAATTTCGTTCTAGTGGTGGCCGCCAGTATAGATTCCAGCGGGGTCGGGGACCTTACACCTCTGATTTGATGTCACCCGGAAACAGAAAGGGTGAATGCACTTTTTCAGGACAATTGGACATTAGAAAACAACTTTGTCAATCTTCCCTTCCGACTATTATCCAAAGTGTTGACACACATAGAAAAAAACCTCCCAAATTGTGGTATTGATTATGTTCTACAGCCTTTGGATGGATGTTGGTTTGGAAGGAACTCGTGAATGTGTGCAGGTGCGGAAGTAGTAAGGCTTAACTTGTATTAATTTGTTTACTGATAAAAAATTATATAGTACACTGTGGCGTACCTTATGTTTATTAAAATCTATGTTAAAGAAATTAACAGCCAGTTTTGATCAACATGGATTGTTTTTTGCACTTCTAAGATGGTGTATACATTTCTGGCCTTACAAATAAGGACTGCTTACATGAAAATAACCTCAAAATCATTAAAACACCCCATAATCAAAGACTTGAAACCTAATGAAGGGACAAAATATATAAATAATGAGAACAATTTTACACCTCTTTCGAATCAAACTGATTGTTAAGGTGGCATGATATGCACTCCATTCAAGGAGACAAAAACTTCACAGTCCATGAAATCCTGTCTAATACAATGGATGGCTGGGGTTGAATCAAAGAGGATGGAAAAGAACTCTGGTCATGGCAGGATGTAAGTACAAGCATAAGTATACTAGATCTTCAGCCCTTTATATAGTCTCGTTTCAATTAAGTAGATGAAAACAAAGACTACATACACCCCCCAGTACATCACCTGGCAAAAAATCACAAAACAACGCAACAACAACTACA
>NW_004797340.1:1187504-1188613 GCF_000002075.1 Aplysia californica
TCTGGTCATGGCAGGATGTAAGTACAAGCATAAGTATACTAGATCTTCAGCCCTTTATATAGTCTCGTTTCAATTAAGTAGATGAAAACAAAGACATAATAAACATACCAGTACATCACCTGGCAAAAAATCACAAAACAACGCAACAACAACTACAACTTTATGAAACATTCAATGTATACTTAATCCGCAACACTGGACTATTTATCTCGAGAGGAATCAACAAAGAAAACCAATCAACCAATCAACAAAGAAAACCAATCAACCAATCAACAAAGAAAACCAATCAACCACTGTGCACACTTTGCAACAACCCAAATAAAAATGTTCAACATGCATGTGATCATTTTATTAAAAGAGACATTTGGATGAAAACAAAAAATCCTATTATTTTCGATATTTTGGAACGAGAGCACATGTGACCATTGACAAAAATATGTGTACTCGAAGAAATTTTCAAGACATCAAGGAGATATGATAATGTTAATGTGAAAGAAAACCTGCTTACCAGGATACTGGTGGGCACAACTAAAAAAAACAACCCAATTCTGCAGGAGCGGTAAGACTTTGTAATTGTGTGTTATGCATTTCAGGCATAAAGACAAAATGAGGTAGCTCTAGGTCTGAAACAATGCCATCCATGCAAAGGTCCACCTTCAGCTGTTCTTTTGGTAAACAAAACAGATGATGCATCATTCTGAATCAGTCTCATCATTCTGATAGAGTATGATTTGTGAGAATAAGAGAGGGAGAGAGGGGAAGGAGAGAGAGAGAGAGAGAGAGAGAGAGAGAGAGAGAGAGAGAGAGAGAGAGGAGAGAGAGAGAATAATAAAATTATTTCCTCCTTGTCCTTACACGTATTAAGCAATGTGTAAATGATATACATGATACGTATACCCTGACCGCAGTTTGGCATAACATCTTTAACAATTATGAATCTCTTCACAGTGACGTGGCTTCGAGGATGGTCTCTCAGCAACAAGAACAGAAAAGTAAGAGAAAACTGTTTTTGTTTGTTTTTGGCTGAACTCATATTCGTAATACTCCTTTGCAGCACAACGCTTTCGTTTGCGATATCAGTCACCTGTTTTTTTTTCTTGTGGGGGGAA
>NW_004797340.1:1188713-1202624 GCF_000002075.1 Aplysia californica
GAGAGAGAGAGAGAGAGAGAGAGAGAGAGATGAGAGGGAGGGAGGGAGGCAGGGGGAGAGAGAAAGAAGGAGAGAGAAAAATAGAGACGTCATTTTCAGGATCATGTAAGCACCTGATCAATTCTTGACTAGCATTTATGTGCAGCCAAAACTGACACTGCTTTGTAAGATGTCCTCAGACAAACAAATAGCAAAACTACACAGGCATGCTAAAACATGATTGAAGAACCTCAACTTTCTACACAGAAGAAAAATCAAGACAGTGGGAAAACTTTAAAACTTGACTTAAAATTATTTCAAGTAAAGATAAAAGAGTATATTATTTAAGAATTTACAACCAGATAGAAGTATTCCTAACAACAACAAAAAAGGAAAGTAATTTGCACAATACTAAATGATATTTCAATAACTGATGATGATGAAAAAGTTAGGAATCAATTGAGAACATAAACAGCAATGCTAAAAAGAGTGTTTACAGTTCATTCACAAAAGACAATTTAATGTATCAATGGCGATAAACAAACATCTCAAGGGGAGTAATGATAGATAACTTCTGTATTGAAATAGGCAACAGATACAGACTCAAATCTCTCAGCAGAATATCACCATTTACCCATAACAAAATGCGCAGTAACTGAAACAGAAATTTTCTCATTAAGAGACAAAAAACACAGGAGCCGGAAACGATTCACATAAAAGACCATAAGAGCAAATATGAGCTTTTTCTTCAGACTAAGACAAAATATTACAGATTCAAATATAAAAACATTGACATTTTTGCTTAAGGCATGAGGTTGGTCTAGAAATAATCAACTAAAAAAAAAACCCAGACGTGTGGGGGAGGGTGAAGGGTTAACTAGAGAACTGAATTTTATATCCTCAAAATGAGGAGCAAAAACTCAACACTAACAGTTTGAGTGAAAGAGAAGCACAACGGGGGTCATTAAGTGTTGGGAAAAAGTAATTTGTTTGTTTGTATCACTTGAGAGAAGCACGTCGACACAGTAATTGCTGGGGAAGAGTACGACAGATTGATAGAAACAACAGAGGGAAAGTAAAGATGTAGGAACTACCAGAGGCGTCCTCCATCCATCTGTGGGAAAAAGTAAAACAGGCAGAATGAACAGACACTTTGAGACAGTCAAAAAGTAAAACTTGCCAGTGCTATCCTCCAACCCTCCATCAACATTAACAGATAATGGAAATTTGAGGAGACTACAAACTTCTGAACAGAAGGAGGAAATGACAATAAAAGCAACATTAGATAATACACTGGAAATCTTTCTACATCCTCGGGATAAAGACCAGCAAAAACATGGATAATATTCCATCTGGATAAAAGCCAATACACTGTCTTGCACAACAACAAAATGAGATACATAACACATTTATACGCAGATGACTGCATTGAAACGGAGCAAACTCTCAATTTAACCCTTTAATCAAGCATACAAAAAAAATGTGCTCAATATAAATAAATGGATATTTGTAAATTAGCAAAACCTTGTAGACGGACACATTCCATTACAGGCAGGATTAAAGAATAAACTTTAGACTGAAAGGTGATTACAGTTACCCCCCCCCCCCTACTGCAACAGGACTTAACAGCAATTCATTAAAAGATTAATTCCAGGGATGCTGCTGGGATTTTGTGAAAATAACTGAAAATTTACAAAGCTGCATTTGCAGACAAAAAGACATTCAAACAGAAAACATAAATGGGCATAAACAGGAAACAAATGCTGAGTAAAATAACAGTTCTTTTAATCTTCTTTCAATGAAAATAAATGAAAAAAAGGGGGGAAAAGGGGAAAAAACAGCACCCCTAAAAATCTCTTGTAAAGCTTGTGTCTTTGAAAGCTTATCAAAAGTTTGGTACAAAAATTGACAAAAACAGTTTTCAACAATTTCGACACCAATGACCATTTACAAGATACTAGTCCACTTTAACCCTACTTGTTACTACTAGTTTTCAGCTGCCACCCTTTAAAAGCTGTCTTTACTCTTTCCAAGTTACGGGGGTTTCAACAGCTGAGCAAAAAAAAATTATTGTAAACAAAATAAACTGAAGATGATATTGGGAGAGGCCAGTTGCCGGACTTATTTCATTTTAAAAAAGTGGGCATGTTGCGTCTCAAATTCAAATGTGAGGTACCATGGTGAAATCAGGCGCTCGCAAAAATAATTAAATTGAAGAAAACGACATTTTCCCACAAGTTTAGCAAATTTAAAAGAATTTTTGTTCTTTGGCTTATCACCTTTTATGTCCATTAAACAGCACATTGTTGTGTGAATTTTACTGAAAACCGCTGAATAAAGGCACAAAAAAGGTAAATTGTCAGTTCCTAAGGCCTCTCAAGCTATGAAAATCCCCAAATTTTGACGGCAATTTTCTTCTTAATTTTACCACTGAAATCAGGCGACCCCCCTCACCTTCTTCAATAACAAATATCTCAACTTCGGTTCAGGTAAGATGGGTAGCTCTTTCTTCGAAAGCAACAGAAATGACGTAGCTTTAAGATGATACAAACAACTCCACATGCTCAAAAATAGATGAGAGCCCGATTCCACCACGTTGTGACACAAATCAAAGACAAAATTACACTATGACTGTGCCCCCCCCCCCCCTTCCCCACCTCCCTCCCAAATGTGACTGCTCAGTGTAAGACTGCGCCATACCCCATATTGAAAAGTGACGCCCAAAACGCTTAGTGGGTCTACGCGCTAAAAACAAAGCTCTATTAAGAAGCGGAGATAAGAATATTTACTGGCCATGGCTTGTTGACTAGCACGGGTGCAGCTCCAGATATTAATGATATGCCGCAGACTAACAAGGAAAGTTTTAGGCACCTCTCCTCTCAAACATAATTTCCAGAATTTTCCTCTTCAAAGAGAGGACTCGGTAATAACTACATGTACAGCCTCTGTGGCTTAACTCTGAATAGGCATAGAGGATTATTCCTTGTTTTGTGGCAGCAAGTTTTGTTGAAAATAAGCATACAATAGTATTTTCATCATAGTAAAGGTAGTTTTCAAGCTACAATCATGTATTACCCATGAAAATTCAGAAAATGTGCAGACTCTGAACAATTATCGTCACTGTGTAACAAGAAAAATCCCAGTTGAGAGGCTTGTTTAAGCAGATGCCATGGTCATCTGTATTTTTGGGGGGGTTTTTTACACCCCAAAAACATTACACCAAAATATGCGGTAAATGCACTTTCAAATGCACTGTTTTTAGAGTACACATAATTCTACTTCTTTAACACAGCTCTTATTGAAAAGCTGGGGTGGAAATACAAAGCATTATCACCCAGAGTCTACGGAGTAGACAAGCTACTGTAATGGCGCAAAATCTAGCGTCTAGTCAGTAGACGTGCCGACTTTTAAGAGTTTTTCAACACAACATATCTAAACTAAAAAAGCAAGAATAAATACACATGGGAAAAGAAAGTCAATAAAATAATGTCACAGAAAAACCAATGCATTAGAAACATTTCACCTTTATAATTCGCTTCACTCAGTACCAAAGGTCCCTTGTGAATGCATTTAAATCATAACAACAATTGCAAAGGTCATTTTAAGCAGGATTTAATATGACTATGCAAGAGAAAGGCAAACACACAAACAAAATTCAATAAATAAAACAACATCCCCACACCTCCCCCAATCTGTTGAACCAACTGTTCACTGTCGTCTTTATTCTTAACATAAACGACAACCTATACAAACAGTGGAATTCCACTGTGGTTATTATCTATAAAAAAAACGGCAGCCAAGCACAGCCAAGACACCCTCACCCCACACTCGCTCAGAGGTCCCAACTGTACAAGACACCCCCCCCCCCCCCCCCGAAAAAAAAAACCCCAACAAAAATAAAACTTGAATTTTCGCAACTATCAGCCTGAATTTGGGCAGAAGCACGACAATTTCAATGGTACAGATCTATATATGAGGGTTGACCCAGAATGAGTGGGACACAGTATCCCAGCAGAAAGACTTTGATACTTGATCAAGCAGACTTTTGTGCAAGAGATTAAAACTAACATCTATTGCGCTCAACAGCAAAGAGCATAACCATTACACCACTGATGCTGGTTTGAATCACCCAAAGTACGCAATTTTTACATGGAGCCAACATTTAAAAGAGAGACTAGTCAGTAAAAACAGAGCAAAAATAAAACTAAAGTACGAGGATTACTAAAAACATTACACCACATCAGTTTTCAATTATTATACTTGCCTCCTTTTAACTTTTAACACGCGAAATGACATTCATGGCACATGCCTCAACACTTTTAACTCTTTATAAAACCTAATTACATCAGGATACACTTAACAACAAAGAGAGTGCACAAACTATTGGCGCATCTCAGTAATAGTCAGTAATAGTAATAAAATATGACCGTGTATATGTACAATAAAAATTTCTCCATGTCCCCCAAAAAGAGCCTGTCCCCTCCTCCCTTGAGTATACAAATACAAAACAAATAAAAACATCACCAATTACTTTTTAAAAAAGTTAAAATGTTGAAATTTTATAAGACAAAACCCAAGATGCAAGGAAAGGGAATGGCGAAAAAAACCAATAACATCACAGTGTAGTCTGCACCAAGGCCTACCACTGCCCATGCAGGAGCAAAGACAGAGAATTACGAAACGGACCCCTCTGGTTATGCATTATTCTGTTCCTGGCCAAATGATAAATAAAAGAACTCATACCCTAAACTTGAAATCAACAATTTGTTCTACAGTTGAACCTGCTCTAATGACCACCTGTCCAAGATAATCACCTATACATACAACCTCCTCTCCCCTTGTGTTTTTTTTCTCAAACATTATAATTACACTAAGATGTCCACATGTCTATGCTCACCACTTATCTCCTTAACACAGGACGGCTGTCTTGTAAAATTTTGACTGCAGGTGATTTAAACTGAGGTTTAAGGAGCTATTTTTTTGTGGGGTCTCAATTCAAAAACTTGAAATCTTGAATATCACAAATGTCATTTCTAGAACGGCAAAATATACAAACGGTTGAAAATTTCTGTAAGTTTGCAACCAATCTATACAGCTACCTATGCACAGAAAAGCACTGTCTATGAACATTTATTGACAAGTATTTTGTGTAAAAGATGTAACAGAGGTGAACACATCAGTGCCTCACAACAGTCAAGTCATCTCTTTCATAATTCAAATGCAAAACCAAAGACACTCCCCCTCCATTTTCAGCATCAATCTGCACAGAATCAGTCAGTTGTTTAGATGTACTAAACCCACAATTTTTAAACATTTTTTAAAATTGCTTTTTTAAATCTGTGATATGAGCTGCAAGTGCTCAAGGAAATTTGGTTAAAATTAAAATTCTAAAGATTGAAAAAAAAAAGTAAAAAAAGATCCATAATTAGAGTACAATTATTTAAAAAACAGACAATTTCTTTTGTCTCCTGACAAATTTTTCTTCCTGGGCCTAAAACATTGGAACACCTTACTGATGAAATTCTTTTGCACACTCCCCAACCCCCTTCTTCTGTCTTGGGGTAGAAAAAGCGCATTAGATCTCTATAGGTGGGTCGGGGTATAGTTTACTCTTGAACTTTGTACTCTTGTCTTGTCCCTGTGTGGCAGCATAGTCCTCTCGCTACCTCAGAATTACAAAGTTCTATCTGCTCAGTACCTAGTTTTGAGAAATTTGATGTCAAAGACTTTGAGTTTCACATCGTGTCAAGCTTTTACGAATGCAATTCTTTGAATATCTTGATAACGACTTTGAATAATCATACGATTTTGATAGAGCAGATAAGACATTTGATTTCTTACCTCACCGTCTTAATAACTCAAAACATCAAAAAATCTCGGAGAGAACTTTGCAATTCGAAGGTAGCGCTCTGTCTCCACGTCACTACATGTCCTGGAGCAAAAAATTAGTGGCTAGTCTGGGATTGTTGTTGGCAAACCGCAGAGCCTGCCGCACCTGGGCGTCGTTGAAGCCCATCTCCACAAATCGCTGAACCTGTAGGCCACAGAAAAATATCTATCACTACAACACAACATATGCCTGAACCCATACCATACAACAACATTCCACAGATATTCAACAGTGCACTTTTAACTTATTCACTGACGAATAAAGATGAATGGGAATAACAAATAAACAAAACCCTAATAACATCACAGTGCAGCGTACAGCTCCGGTACCTACATTATCCTTGAGGAAGCAAAGAGAGAGAGATTACAAAACGTTCAGCTCCGGCAGGAAAACATCTTCTACATTGTACTGTTTCTTATACTCTTTGTCCAGACCATCATAAAGGTCCAAGCACAGAGCCAACATCCCCCCCCCCCAACCCACCCAACCACACCTCCCAAGAGAGAATGACGACAAGTTAACGGATTTTAACATTTGGACATAGCATACACTAAAAAAAAGCTCAATAATCCTAACTTTCTGGAATCTTCCTGTAAGCAAGTCTTTCACTTTCCTTCATCAGCTAAGAAAGTGCACTGAGAACATCTATCATACTTAAACATTGACAACAAAAACAAGTGTATGAAGAGAGAAATACAAGCTGTTTCTGATAATTATAAGACTTTCAAAACTAAGTCTGATCACCTCAACTATGTTAATCAACATTTAGAAATATTGATAAAAACGTAACACCCCCCCCCCCCAATGGTACTGTTAATGTTAGTGCTAAAAGTTAACAGGTTCCAGATATGTTGAGTTGCAATTTGGAGTATAAACTAAAACTTGTTCAGGTATCTTTGATAGCGTTGTCCAGATTAACTGGAACCATATAAATAAGTTGAGTGGAAATATGATAAATAGTACTCAAAGGCGTCTACCAAAACAGGCACTGAACCCTCTCTGCCCCCAATAAAAAAATTTTTTTTTATCCTAAGGTGTAAAAGATAATTTCAACTCTTCATTTTCAAAAGTAGCAAAAGCATCCTTAGAACATGATATCATGGCAACCCAGATGTCGCCCCACAAAGAGTGGATACCCCCATTGTCTATAGGAAGTAGAGTACAGCCTAACCTATTCTAACAGCCACTTGTACAAGAAAATCATCTTTATGAATGGCCATTTCTCACTTCTCCCTTTGTGGGTCTTTTTTTTTTTTACATTAAAATAACACTAAGTTGGATGTTCGTCTGTCTAAGATTGCCACTCTTCTCCATGACAATGGGTGACCCTATTAGACAGTTTCTATTTTACGTCCCATAGGGGGGGGGGGGCCTCAAAATTGACTCTATCACCAGAATGGGACACCAAAACCTAATGTAAGCCAAGAGTACTTTACCTGATCTTCTGAGACAGCTCCTCCCGAGCTACTGGCCGAGCCACTGTCATCTGTGGAAGGGGGAAAAATTAAGTATAGAAGAAGAAGGATATACAGTTGAACCTGCCTGAATAGAGGCCATCCTTCCATAGTCGTTGCCAGTAAAAAAAAAGCCACCACTCTGTGAGTTTAAAAAAAAAAAAAATTTTAACCTATCCATAGCGGTCCCTGCCCAACATGGCCACAGCCAGTCAATTTTACGACAAGCCAGCCTCAAAACCTGCTCATAACCACCAGCTGCTACAAAAGTAGTCAGCAAACCTATCCCCATACTGTGGGTGTATGCTCAACCAATGCAAGAAAGCTCTCATGCTAAATGAAAATTTTGATGGAAATCAGAATTTCAGATTTTAAACCATCTGCTAACTTTGCCAAGTCTATTAAGTGACCATAACTCAGATTCTGTACTTAACTGCCACCTGTCTATAACAATAGCTTTCCTCTGTGATCTCCAGTGACAGTTATCGACAGGTTCAATTGTATGCACCCCAATCTTCATCACACAGTGTAATGACACGAGCTTGAACAAAATCAGTAGTGCATGTAACAAAATGCCCAAACCAAGAAAGATTTATGAACTTCTGCATAAAGCTTCAAGACCAATGGAACAGACCACAGCAGAGCAACAACCATTTGGTGACAGGATCTAGACAGGATCTAGGATTGCCACCATGTCAGTCCTTCAGTAGAGGAAGATAGATCTCATGCTGCTTTTCCTTATTTATTTTCAAATTATCATTATTACTATTACAGTCAAAACTGCTCTAACAGCCACTTGTATAGAAGACAACGACCCGTAGGAAATGCCTGTTCCCATTTCCCTCTGAGCATTTTTTTAACATTACAATGGCACTGTGTAAGACATTCACCAGTCTAAGAAAACAGCATTTCTCCTTGACAATGGGTGGCCGTCAAAGACAATTTCGACAATATTTACAAAAAATAATTATCGTATTACGTTCAGCTTCGTATCATAACAATACTTTTATTAATATGATTACTACATTACCGTTATTGGCGTAATTATTATGATTACTATTATTCACAAAGTATTATTTTATTTTTATTTATATATTTACAAATTAACCTCACCAAACTTGTTGCACAGCGCTCTGCTCTACTGACCTAAAATTTCAAATCTCAACAAAAACAGCAACATAACTGCAAACCTAAAAACAGACACAGCAATCATTATCATTATTATAGTAGAGGGTTTTACGGCGCTCGCAACTGCATAAGGTCATATGAGCGCCAAGGGGTGGGTGTCAACAGAGAAGTCTTTACAGGGAATCAGACTTAGACTGCTCACTTCTCTAGCTTCAACAGCACAAGGTCTGCTTCGACTATCAAGGCACCCCAAAATAGCAGGTCACAAGAGAGTGACAAACATATAAAAGAAGTAGAAGAAAATGACAATAGTAAGGATCAGGAAAGAAAAAGCAGCAGTTCCCTATTGTAGATCAGGCCCAGTTATGAGCGTGACATGAGTCAGCCCATTTACAATTCTACTATGCTTGAACAAGAAAGGTCCCCCCTTTGGGAATGGCCTAAAGACACTTCAGTCAGTGGCAACGCACCCCTGGGGGAACACACACAGCAATCAGAAAAAAGACATCTTAATAAAGTCTGAAACCAATACACAAAGGTTTTAACAAGTTACCTGGTGACTGCTGCTCTGCTTGTGCCTGACCTGCTCTTCTCACCACATTGCCAAAGATGCCGGGACCCTGAGCCACGTTCTGGGATAAAAAAAATAATACAAGAGTTACTCAGTTTTGTTGGTTGTGGTCACTGATCCAGCAGTAGCGACTTTAAAGTTTAAGTAAAGACAATCACATTAATATAATAACATACATTTTTCTTTAATAATGGAGAAAAAAAAACAACACCCCATATCAACAGTTAACATTTTGCACTCTCATTCAAACAATTTATATTATTCATTTAGGACACAGGCTGTTTTCACTTTCACCCTATCTGTCAGGACCAAACTGTGCTGAGAGAGATACAAATCACCAAAATACAGACACAGATGACTAATAAAATGCCTATCTACAGGAGATTCAAACTCATGTTTTCTGCCTGCGACAACAAAGCGCTTATTAATTCTCTAAACCACAGAAGTTTGTTCTCATTCTTACAAGACTATAGCACAAAGAACGAGAAGCTCATGATTGCAAATGCTTTATGCCTCCACCAGGGTCCCCACTTAATCCTGGAAATTTTTTTCAAGACCCCCATTTTTTTCAAGACCCCAATTCAAGGGAAAAATAAGGCCGCTACGCGTCAAGAATGATCACCAAAAAAGCCAATCTATCAATGATAAAAAGTCAAAATGTCTTTAAATGAATGCAAACGTACATTTTGTAGTAAGTATAGTCTTCAAACATTAGATGATTATAATACTGGGTGACTGTCAACCTAGCTTCTCAATTTTCCAAGGTGGGGGTAATCCATTTTCCAGGGGCATGTTACATAACAATGACAGCGTGTGCTCCATTTATATCAAATATAATATGTATGTTATGTTTGTGAACATACACACACACACACATGTAGGTACATTATTATATCAAGTCAATAACATGTCAGTGTGGTACTGGGACCTTGTATGACTTTGGTATTTCAGTCTGTTCTTACTTATTTATATTATCCCCTCATCATGATTCATATTAGCCTACATTAACTATATAAAAAATGAATCCCGTTTTGAGCCTGAGAAAAGACCTAGCACCAGAATATCGACTGTCAATAACCAGTCTGTGTGTCACGAATCATTAATCATCATAAACATGAAGACGAACTATCGAACTATCGCTCAAACTCAATTAGTAGAGTAATATTAGTAATAACTTGAATGGCTCAAGTACACCTATTCAGTGTGAGAGGTGTAAGAACTGAGGGAGGGCAAGATGCAGTGACACTGAAAATATGCCAATCTTGAACAGAAATCTAAAATATAGATGTAAATTACTATCACCCCATCCAATGGAACAGGAACACTTTAGTTCAGTAACAAGGCATGACGGATCCCGATTCCACATTAGGCCTGCACCAACGCGCGCTTTGCAGAGAGCTCAGTAGTATCAAAATTCTAAATATACTTTAAAAAATGTGCTTCCCAGTTCAGTTTTCGTCCTCTAGTGTTGCCTTCAACTCCCCACCCAACCCCTTCCCCGAGTGTATTTTTTTTTTTTTAATCAATAACACCCCCCCCTCTCCAGAGTCCTATACTTCACAGCGCTCAGACTGCAGGGACTCACACAATGCCTTATCACTTGATGGGGGCGCACAGGGTCACTGACCGGTCACGATGGCAAACCTGACAAGACGCTTGTAAAACTTTCTTTTCCTTTTTTTCCCCACAAGTGACAGCACATGACAAATATTGATTTATTTTCATGGCGACACAGCTTTTGTAATGCACAACCTGCATATTACAAATGTTGTGTTATGTATAAGACTATTACTAGAAAATTTCTGGGTGGTAACGAAAGCGAAAGTAGATATTGAATCTTCCCGATCGAGCCTCGGTGTCACACATACACTTCAGCCTGCCGCCACAGCAGTTCAATAACGTTTCCTCTTAACGATTCATCAACCATACTGTCTAGACAGCTACACTACTATTACACAGGCCCTATCCTTTCCCAACTTACCGACCCATCTCAAAATTCCCGACTTTTTCCCGATTTCCCGACCCGGTGGGGACCCTGCCCCACTAACATTCACAGTTAGCTCTACCGTGTCTACCCTGGGCATTGAGACTGAGGACAAAAGATTTTTACGTTACAAGCTTTAGTGGAAATTGCTCGGAAGTTAGAAAGGGACTCAAAGCCTCCTCTAACAATGTTTCTTCTTCCGAGTAAAAAAAGGGCATCAACACATTAATGATCATTTAGTGCTGAGAAGAGGTCAGACATCAACACATTAATGATCATTTAGTGCTGAGAAGAGGTCAGACATCAACACATTAATGATCATTTAGTGCTGAGAAGAGGTCAGACATCAACACATTAATGATCATTTAGTGCTGAGAAGAGGTCAGACATCAACACATTAATGATCATTTAGAGCTGAGAAGAGGTCAGACATCAACACATTAATGATCATTTAGAGCTGAGAAGAGGTCAGACATCAACACATTAATGATCATTTAGTGCTGAGAAGAGGTCAGACATCAACACATTAATGATCATTTAGTGCTGAGAAGAGGTCAGACATCAACACATTAATGATCATTTAGTGGTGAGAAGAGGTCAGACATCAACACATTAATGATCATTTAGTGGTGAGAAGAGGTCAGACATCAACACATTAATTATCATTTAGTGCTGAGAAGAGGTCAGACAGACCGGGGAAAGTAGAAAAATACCTACAAGTGGTAAAAAAAAAACCCTCCCTTTAACACTCAAGCCTTAAAAACATGGGGTGAGATTCAAAACCAGCTAAGTGACATTTTGGAAAAAATGAGAATTTTTTGCTTATAAATTAAATGCACATTGTTACCGGCTAAAAGAAGCACAGTTTCGGCCAAAACCCAACACATACTTCATAAAAGCCACCAAAAAATCTTCTTTTTACACATATTCGTACGAATAGCAGCACTTTAAAAAAGCTGATCTTCTCAGTCATTAGCCGGTTTTGCATCTCAGCCCTGAAAATACGGTCGAACCTGTTGTAACAGCTACCTGTCCAAGTCAACAATCCCCTGAAAAAAGAACAACAAACGACCACTTCTCACCCATCAACCCTTCCCCTTTTGGGGGGTGGGGTTGTGGGTTTTTTTCAGGGGGAGGGGAATGTTAACATTATTATAATGCTGCCGAAGACATCCACCTGTCTATAACAAGCACTCTTCTTCTCGACAATGTGTCTACTGTTTTCGACTATAAGTGAATAAATAAATAAAACTTACAATAGGCTGCGGTCGGCCAATGTCCATGTGCCGACTGGCCTGTATGGCTGAGGCCATCATCTGCTGCTCAATGCGGTCCAGTCGCTCTCTCTGCTGCAGCTCCAGCGTGGCCCCCATGGGTAACGACGTCTTCTGCAGGTCGGGTGACTCCAGGAAGCGACCCAAACAATACTCAAAAGCTCTAGCCACAAATACTGGGACCTGCAGCATAGCCTGGACCTTTAAGAAGTTCGCCCTCCACAGAATTCCAGCCAGCTGAAAACATACAGACGAGCAATGCCATTTAAGTTTAGGGAGCAATTGGAAAAAAAAATTTTTTAATCAGGAAGTGATTTGCTTGATGGATTCTGCAAAAAACTAGTTACAATACACATGGATCTCCATGCAGTCTTATCTGATATACCTTTACAATAGTTACAACAACAACAACAACAATTGTTTTCTTAAGCGGTCTTGAATAGCAATGGTAATAACAACATGACGAAAAAGTGGTCTAGAATAATAATCTTCTTCACAAAGATTGTAACAGGACATTGCAGATCCATTTTCTGTTATTGAAAAGACAAGTGAAAGAAAAAACAAACAAATCAGACAGAATACAAAAGAGCAGTGCAGTTACATCTTTCAATGACAACGACAATCTTTATTCATCTCGCAGGGATAAATTTGTCTTGGTCATTAACAATGGCAGTAGACGTTACAAAGGTTAGGTGCACTCACCCATACACAAAACAAGACAGGACATTAGTAAATACATGTTTCACATGCTGGAACAACCCGCTCCGTAAAACATTCTCTCACTCTCTCTCTTCTCTCTCTCCTTTCTGTTTCATTTCAAGCACTGTGTGTTCGGTAACCTCACTGCAGTTGGTATGAATGAATCTCTATATCCATCTGTTCTTGCTTTTTTGGAAATGTATCGTTTACTGCAGGTCAAGTGTTGAAATTCCAATGTCAGTGGGTGGCTATGGTCATTAAGCATTATTTCCGCCTTTTTTCGAACGTTTGTCTTATGCAGATATTCAAAGTTACTTAGGTATCTACCAATGGTTCTTGACGCCTTTCTGATCAACTTGTTTATGTTTATGATGTGCTACCTTCCCAAATTGCTACCATAGCAAGTGATACCAAAATTTATCAAAGTTCCTATTGTGGTGGTGTAGAATATCTGAAGGATGGATGGATTCAGATTAAAAGACTTAAGTTTCCTCAGAAAGTACAGCCTTTGATTCACCTTTTTAACGATATTGTTTAAGTAATTTTGCCATGTAAATTTGTTGTCGATTGTAAGACCAAGATATTTGTATGAATCCATGATTTCAATTGTTTTTTGTTCAATTACGAGTGGTGGGATTGTTGGTTTTTCTCTTCTAAAATCAAAAATCAATTTTTTTGTTTTTGAGAGGTTCACCTTCAGAAAATTGCAATTGCAACATTTAACTCATTCGCTACATATTATTTTCGGCTTGTGGACGAATTCTTTTCGGGAGGGCGAAATGGGATGATGACTAGTGCGCAGTTCACAGGTCTTTGGGGCCATAAATTCAAATAAATATCAACATATTATGTACCAACATTTTCAGTATGGTTTGTAGAATACATCTGTATTATTTATTTGCGTATTTTTCAACTTTGGTTCCTGTAAGAGG
>NW_004797340.1:1202724-1211589 GCF_000002075.1 Aplysia californica
ATTTCTATATCCATCTGTTCTTGCTTTTTTGGAAATGTATCGTTTACTGCAGGTCAAGTGTTGAAATTCCAATGTCAGTGGGTGGCTATGGTCACTAAGCATTATTTCCGCCTTTTTTAGAACGTTTGTCTTATGCAGATATTCAAAGTTACTTAGGTCTCTACCAATGGTTCTTGATGCCTTTCTCATCAACTTGTTTATGTTTATGATGTGCTACCTTCCCAAATTGCTACCATAGCAAGGGATACCAAAATTTATCAAAGTTCCTATTGTGGTGGTGAAGAATATCTGAAGGATGGATGGATTCAGATTAAAAGACTTAAGTTTCCTCAGAAAGTACAGCCTCTGATTCACCTTTTTAATGATATTGTTTAAGTAATTTTGCCAGGTAAATTTGTTGTCGATTGTAAGACCAAATATTTATATGAATCCATGATTTCAATTGTTTCTTGTTCAATTACGAGTGGTGGGATTGTTGGTTTTTCTGTTCTAAAATCAAAAATCATTTTTTTTGTTTTTGAGAGGTTCACCTTTAGTAAATTGCAATTGCAACATCTAATAAATATACATATTTCTTCGAAATACTCTTTTTCATCAAGGTTTATTAATCCAATAATAGCGGAGTCATCTGCAAACTTAATTAAGTGTGTTGTTTTATATTTACTTCTATGATCGTTGGTATATATCGTATACAAAACTGGTGACAAAACACAACCCTGAGAACCGCCGGTGTTACAAAGGAATGGGTCAGATTTTGCGCTGTTCAGCCTAACATATTGTGGTCTGCCTGTCAAAAATTCCAGGACCCATGCTGCGATAGGATGATTAACTCTCAGACTCAAAAGTTTTTCAATGACAACATGCGGTTGAATTGTATTAAATGCTGAGGAAAAATCAACAAAAAGCACTCTCGTATACATTTTAGATGTTTCAAGTTTTTGAGTATAGAGTTACAAAAAACAAGTACAGCATCTTCTACGTTCCTCTCTTGTTTGTATGCAAGCTGGAACGGATCTAGATTTCCATGAACACAGCCTAGAATATTTGAGAGGATCAATTTTTCAAGGCACTTGAAAGCAATGGATGTAAGAGCGACCGGCCTTAAATCATTTAATGATTTTCAGAATAAGATGGAAATAAAAATCCCTTAACAGTTCATTGAACTACCATTAAATAATTTGTCCTTCAAACCAAAGCACTCTACACCATCAGCTCTTTTATAGTAGAGACCCATGCCACTGATTTCAAATTAGAAAAACAAAACAAAACAAAAACAGACTGCAACAAATAAAGACAGTCACCATCTCTCACACATAAGTATTGCATACAAAAAACGAAACAACTCAATTCTTGTGGTGTAATTCTCAGGACTTCTAACAATCTTGTGAAACTATCACAATTTCCAATTCATATCAGTAACCAATGGCTGCAAAGAGAATATTCCCTTGAAATTTTGCTTTGAACAATTACTATATTCATCTAGCATAACTCTTTTTAACAAATCTAAAAAAAATTATTCAACTAGAATTGTAAACATCACATGTATGAGCTTCTGGTGAAATCAAATTGTGCATGATTCTCGATTTTCCCTATTACAACTATATTTTGTGATTCCTCTAGTCTCCTGCACTTACAACAGTTTATATTTCAATATAGCAAGTCAGTTATTTGATCTAACATTTCAAAGAAAACTCCAGCAAATAAGCAGAACGATCGCACTATGTACAACCCCAAAGCAAATTGGCAACTGTATGGTTTACCATCCCTTCCAGCACTAAAAGGTTGTCCTAGAGGAGCGACTTCTGTATTTAACATCCATTGTTAAAAGGATTGAGCCAAACAGCCGAGAAAACTCCAGAAACAAACCAAGTCTAACATCACCCCACAGGATATACTCTAGCTAAATTGTATTCGTTTTAACGCCCCTTTCAACACTGAACGGTCGTTTCAAAGGGTCCATCTCTGATAGGACCAAGGTAAGGTCATATGTGCCATAGCCCAACATTATTCCAACTGAGCTAACACTACCAGCATGCCAAGACCTGCAGGACAGAGGACAGCAACGTACCAGAGCGCAGGCCACCACCAGCATGTTCTCCACCTCCGCACTGGCCATCTGCAGACCCAGGATGTAGTTGATGGTTTTCCCTGTCACAGGCACGCCCACCACCCGCATGATGGCCACCCGCGGGATGGTGCAGAAGAACGGCACAAACAGAGGGAACACCATGCTAAACCTGGAAGAGAAGTACAGAAAATAAGAAAATTTTTAAAGCTCTATTGTCTAAACTGCCATAGGTGATGCATGTCAACCTCGGCAATATCGCCCACTAATGAGCGATTTGGTAATTTTAGTGGGCAATGGGGACCGTCCGGGGGGGTGACAAGTGTCATTTCATGGTTCTTTTGGAAATACTTATAGGTGGGCGATAAGAAAATTTTAGCCTCTTAAATATGGCAAAAGTGGGCGCTGGGATAGAAAGGTTGAAGAGCACTGGTCTCAGGTGACCGGCAAAAACTGAATATCTTCGGATCAAAACATAGCTTTGTGTTAAAGGGGGGTTATTGACGTAAAAAAAAAATTTCTACACAAGCTTAGGTTCCAGTTGGGCAGAGGTTGCTCTTATCTGGACTGCTATTACAAGGGCACCACTGCATTTAAAACTAGGACTTGCTAAAATTTTTACAAAAATTAACACATGAGTAAAACTCACAAGCCAGAGGGCATGGTTCCCAGCTGTATCTCAAGACGGTTGAGTACAGCAAACACCAGTAACTCCAATATGCTGGCTATTATAGTTGTAGACAGGAGATGAGACTGTGAAGAAAACATTTCAACATAATATTATGATATGACAAACAATTTACGATATCTAGGAGAAAGGTGTTTTGACCCTACCACTCAGAACAGCATTACAGACAGAGATACTCCGTAAAATAACTTTTTCACTTGGAATTTGGAACCCTCCATACTCCATGCAATCGCGAAGAGTCTATCATAAAACTGCAGATACTGGTGAAAAGAAAAAGAAGAACAGCCAATACGACAAATTTTGGGTGACAAATTTTAGGTGCATGTAGTCATGAGTCACATGTCATTATCAGTATTAAAAATTTGCAAAAACTTTGACATCATCCTAAATAATGATAACAGAAAATAATAAACAGCATTTGTAGAGCGCATATCCCGGCTCGCCAAAATACAGTGCAAGCAGCTGACTAAGCACTCAACCACTAACAAACTGACAACACCTTTTCGTGTCCATAACCCAGTACCCATTCCCATCAGGGTGAAATAATGAAAATTCAGGTTGATGTTCTTGTTGTTATCGATCCAGTAACGGTTGGGCTCTCACCCTTCTGTCCAATGCCATGTAGTGATAAGTGCAGGTTTGCTGCAACTGCTGTAATCTTCCATAGGGTCTTATTTATTAATGGTAGGTCTCAGAGGGAGAAGTGTAGCTCTGATGTCATTTAGGGCTGTGCAGTGGAACAATTGATGATTCAGTCTCATATGCATAGTCACACAAAGGACACATTGGGGGAAGTTCTGGTTTTATTTTGTTCAAGTGGAAGTTAAGCTGTATATTATGTTCTGTTCGTAAGCGGAAGATCATGGTCTGTTTCTTTCTCTGTAGGAGGTTGATATTGTCATTTCGTTTTCTCATGGTCATATATTTTAAAACTGCTCTGACTGTCTTTCCCGAGGCCCATCCATTCATCCAATCTTGTTTGTTGTTGCTTTTAACGATTTGTTTGAAAATTCAAGTAAAGTGCCTTTCCCAAGGACACAGCGGCAGCCCCTTGATGGGTTTCGAACCCATTACCCTTCAGTTGTGAGTCTGAGAGCCCAACCAGTAGGCCACAGTATACTGAAGTGCACTCCACGTGAATTTTCAGAAAAAGTCTACATGATACAGTATGCCCCACAACCAACCAAAGAAGTGAGTTTTCTTTAAACAGTGTTTACAACAGCTGAAGCTGAAAAGAAAGGAACATTCAGGGGTCTAGTGTTTTTAGAGGCTTGAGAATGGCATTTGGGAGCCTGTTTGAAGAGATTGCCAACAACCCCTAACCGTAACCACCACCTTTTCTCAAAAACTTTGTCTTATTTGATTTCCTCACCAACACATCTTTTCCTTGCTGGCTATGTTTAAAAGCAGGTTCCCCTTACCATTACTACAATAAGTAAATTAATTTATCATTGCACTATTAACGAAGGCAATCCTGGGAATAATGAAAAGACATGTACCTT
This sequence comes from Aplysia californica, assembly GCF_000002075.1. NCBI lineage: Eukaryota > Metazoa > Mollusca > Gastropoda > Aplysiida > Aplysiidae > Aplysia > Aplysia californica. Next base: position 1,206,980 of record NW_004797340.1, read on the forward strand.
GACCATACACTTAGCCAGCATATACCCTAATTTTTCCTAAATTTTCACGTTTGAATGTCAAATGCCACAACCTTGGAACACCACTTCCATAATTATTAATGATTTTCGTAATTTTAGTTTTAACACAAATTTCTTTCACTGCTGCCCCTATCACGCTTTAGTAGAATCATTGCACTGATAATGTCTCTAGCTCAAGACAAATTTGCAAAAAAAAGTTTTTTTCTGATAGTGATTTCCATTCTATAATCACAGTCATCAATTTACTTGATTAACACAGATTTTACAGCCCCGGCAACAATCCGAAGACAGGCAGAAAGAAGAAAGAATGAGTGAATGAAATGAAACTGGCACAAAAAGTTAGCCATGATGGCTAGTTGGATTTTGAGCAATCTGCAGGTAGAGCTGAACAATCCGTCAGAAAGGAATGCACAGCGGGATAACGGCTGATTGCAGGAAATGCAATATCTACAAGGTTTTCATAACATCAACTTATTGCCGAGAGGTTTACCGTAAATATCTGGAACTTAAACAAGATAACACGAAGGCAAGTATGGATCCTTTGCTATGGAATTTCAGTAGCCCTACGCTATTGCACCTTTTTACAGAGTTGATAATGATAGGGGGAGCAAGTGTGGAACTGTCCGAAAGTACAGATTACTGTAAAAGTACGGAAGATTGGAAGCACTGTTTAAATATACGTCTGTTCCTTTTGCCTTACAATAACAGACATTTGACTGAGCTCAACAGAATCTAGTTAATAAAATACAAACCACAAATTTTCTTGTTCCAAACCGCCGTTCAAATATTCTGAAGTTGTAAAAGAGTACTGCTGAGAAGAGTAAATCTGGCAACTCCAAGAACACCAGCTTCGACACCAGCATCTTTTTGAACTGGAACAAACAGAATCAAAGATGATGATGACAGAGACATGCCAAGTATGTTTCTGTGTATCTGCAAGAGAATCTAAATTAGAAAGAGCATAAACCACCATCAGGCAGTTCAGTAAAATAATTTGTGAACAAAATAGGCCTATATAAAAGATATGTGCCAACAACCCATGACCAAAAATAGGGCTTTTTTTTCTAAAGAATCCACCTCTTAAAAAACAGAGTTATTCGGAGAAAAAAATCGCAGTCCCTAGAACTCCAGTAGATAAAGATTAACGGTACAATAAGAACCAACTGTGACAAATAAACATGTGAACTGCAAATAAAAATGAAAAAAAAAGTTTAAAAAGCAAAAGTTGATGAATCCAAGACAACCCATTTTTATCCTATAAAGATATATTTAGGTTTCAGTAAGATTTTTATGCCACTTGAAACACAATGAGGTCATATTATAAGTGCCGAAGATTATAGAGCTGTTACAAGAGAATAAAAACACATAAAAGGAGAGATAAGGACGACAGATATGTTTGATAGGAAAGAAGGAGAAAAACACAGTAGAGCACCCACCAACCACCCGCTACACATTTATCCTGTACACATGAGCCATTCTCACAGGAAATAGTCTTCAAAAAAAAGTAAAATCCACATATCCCTTGGTTACAATACTTTTATACAAAAATTCTATCTTTATGAAAGAGAGGAGTCCACAGACCTGACGCTTCTCAAAGACATCTTGATTGTAGTGGAACAGCTGATGGAAATGTTGCAGTGGGAAGGCAAACAAGAAGTAAGTGATGATGGCATGACACAGGAGAACCTTGGTCGCTGGAGCTCCATCTGAATGATGAGAAAATAAGAACATTTAATTTAATTTTTAGTAAAGTGATGGTAAACAGAAGAACACCACCACAATAAGATCCATTTAGCGTTAGGAAAAAGTAAGACTGAAAGACAAACAAAAGTAGGGCACACCAGTGGTACCCTCCAACCATCCACTTTGATTTAAATTGAGCAGGCATTTGATCATGCAATATAACAATAGTTGTTTTTTTTCTTGTTCCTTAAAGAATAATTTTGAATGTTAAATCCAGTGCTCTTTAAAAGAAAGTCAGAGCTGAAGGCATAGAGAAAGTCAAAGGGACATATATGGACAAAGACGGGATAAAGAGGAACAATGCAGTTATAATGAAAAGTACAAGTGGTATTTAAAGTAACTAAAATCTTTGGCTCCACATAAAAACTACACACTGTACGTTGCAAGAACACATATATATTACCCTCTTCCACCACCCCCCCCCCCCACCCGAGTAACAAACTGCCGTCGAACCTGCTATGACGGCCACCAGTACAAACGGACACTTTCCATTCCCCCCCCACCCCCTACGTTTTTTCTATGTACAGTATAAAACGGGCACCTGTCCAAACCGGCCGCGGCCACCCTATTTTATCAACCCACGGCCAAATCTACCTGCCTAAAGCGGCCAGACTTTGCCAAAAATTATAATGCATTTTCCCCTGACGTTGTGGACACAAGCCGTAACAATTCATTCATCCGTCGTTGTTGTCAGTCCCTCCAATGGATGAAATGGTCATGTTGCTTTGGTCACTCCCAATGTTTACCCAAGTCGACAAATGGGTAACAATAAATTTTCAGCTGCTGGTATGGGAAGCGTGTGATCCCATATAACCTACATAAATAAGGCCAGCCCACAACTCAGTCGTAAACCAAGTCCAAAACAATTGAAGTCAACACAAACTCGCGACAGAAGTATTGCCCGTTCCCCGAGTGGTGGCGACCCATTTGTTTTACTATAACACTTGGCCTTCCTCGTCTGAAACATTAAAAGTCCCACAAAAACCCTCCTGTCCTCTCCCCCCTTTCAAAAGAAAAAAATTACAACAACAACACATTTTATTCAGCCCTAGGGCAGTCCTTAGCGTGCAACCACCTCCAGTTGGGACCTCAGCAGTAAATAGTTTGTTTTTTATTATTTTGATCAGTCCTGCCAAAGAAGGCCACTTTTCCCCTCGACAATCACAATGCATGGCCGTCTTACACATGTTCAACTGTATCAACAGTAGTAACTACTATACAAATGACAAAGTTACATAGTGTCCTCAAGAGTGTGAGTTTTACGGAAAATTAACCAACTTCAATCAAACGAACACACTTACAAAAACCAGCTGGTCCAGCCAAAGCAATCATGATGACTTCTCGCTGTAAAATAAAAAAATTTTAAAATAAATCACTGATTTTTATTTTAAAAATCATGTTGATTAAAATTTTTTAAAATCAATTTCAACTGACTTAAATCAACCCAGCTCTGATTTCAATTATAGAAAAAAAAAAGTAAATTGAATACTGAATTATTTTACAGTGAAAGCAGACTCTTATAAGCATTATAGTATGATCTTGTCTACTAGATAAACCAAAACAATCAAAGACACTAAGTTGACTAACATTACTAACAAGCATTTGACCCAGTTTGGATACTAAAAATCCAGTGTTTGCAATCTAAATCTAGATCTAAATCTAGTGTCTCATAAAAAAGATTTCTTTCACTTAGACTGAGCAACAATGTTGTGGATTAAGGATGCAACGCCTTTGCCACTGTAGTACAAAATTGTCTTTCTTGTTAATTGTTTACTTTCTCGCGTTTAATTCCGGCAAATCCCCATGTTTACAACCGATCGTCCGTGGCGGCGGGAAGTAACCCATCAAAAATGCCCCGCCGGCGGTCTAGGGTTACAGTGTAACGTAAAGTAACTTGTTTGAAGTCATAATTTAAGTAAGTAATTCAATATTTAGAAGTCCTAATCCCATCCTAATTTGATTCTAGATTTCCAGATCTAGAAATAGATTAGAACGAAGAGATAGAATCTAGATATAGACTCTAGATCTAGATCTAGATCTAGAATCAGGAAGATTGAAGAAAACCGGACCACTCGTAGGCTACATTATTGTGCGAGAATGTGGGGTAGGTGGGACGGGTGGTTGGGGTGGAGGAGGGGGGAGGAGAGTTCAGGGGGGTCTCCCCCCTAACAAAATTTTTATGAATAGAAGATCTACCGGTCCAAGATTCTCCATTGAGAGATAGATCTATTAAAAACGGGAAAGTTATGGGCGATTGTCAAGATTTCCGCGTTCAATTCCGATGTGCGTTTTTCATAGCCTCAGGTATGTTTCGCTGCGTTTTTCATAGCCTCAGGTATGTTTCGCTTTGGTCCCTAACCCCAATCCTCATTTTTCATAGCCTCAGGTATGTTTCGCTTTGGTCCCTAACCTTTTTCATAGCCTCAGGTATGTTTCGACATACCTGAGGCTATGAAAAACGGGCGCTTTTTCGGTAGTTCCCACCCCGCAATTGTTATTCACGGGTTTTGGCCCAAAGAGTAGGGGGGTTTCAGGGGGCTTGCCCCCCTGACCTAACAAAAATAGGAAGGGGGGTTTTAAGGATGCCCCCCTGAATTTTACCACAATTTAATGTTTTGCTGTTGTTAGGTTTGATATCTTAGCTCACCGCGAATCAAACGTATAGATCTAGATCTAGAAGTAGGTCAGGCTCAAATAAGCCTAAGGGGGGTGGGAACTACCGAAAAATCACCGAAAAACGCGGAAATCTTGACAATCGCCAAATTATGAATGGCCACCTCTATTCTCACCCGGAGTGAGAATAGTGCAGGCGAGTCTTGTGGCTATTCTCACCCGGTGCGCGTTCACCA
>NW_004797340.1:1212275-1213787 GCF_000002075.1 Aplysia californica
TGATCGTCCACACCGATAGACAGTATTCAGAAAGAGACAGAGAGAGAGAGAGAAGAGGGGAGGAGTTTATCTTGCGAGAACTTCCGGGCGGGTGAGAATAGCCACTTTCATTATGAATTCCTAAGGTTGAGACATAGGCAAAGTCAGTCCGCAGGTCCGGTATTCTTCAATCTTACCCTAGAATCTAGATCTAGATCTAGATCTAGATTCTATATAGATTTTAGATCAAGATAGATTCTACCTCACCTGTGTTCTGAAACCGAGGTGGCTTATATTTTGCTCACCTCACTCTGCAGTCAGATTTTAACTCCGAACAATGTTTAGTTTTTATCATACATGGCTTTGGTGACGTATTGTACAACAAATATAATAGAACACTTATTGTCTCTTTTGTAAACAGTCCAGAACCAACAGCAACACTTCGTGATAAAGCCTCCTACTGCTACACTGAATTGAGAATTGTGTCGGGAAATAATATGAATCCAAGTCAGTAAATCAGTGAGAAGAAAAACTAAGAGATCGCTAAACATTAAAAATTGAGATCGGGAATCATGAACAGTGTTGGGCAGATGCTATTCACGACTTGCAAACTCTTGGTCTCTAGAATAAGGTTTTTGTTGTTAATTTGAATATGTAATGTTTAATCAGAATTTTTTTAAATTCAAGTCACATCAGTTTTACAATGTATATTTGCTATTTGGGTTAGGGCTTAGAGACAGCTTGCGCTCTTTTACTATCCTTTATCCATCCTTTATCTTTTCTTATTTATAATACAAACAGGCAATATGGGGAAGCTGAAACTAAAAAAGGGAGAAGATTTTCAAGCCGAAACAACACATGAACAATTACTAAACATTAATTAATTAGAGCTATCGAGTGTACTCCCATTGTGCTCCAAAAATGATATCCCCATTGATGTTAGCACTTTTCCAGGAGGAAAAGTAATTTTAATTCTCAAAATGTATAGATCTAGATCTAGATCTATTAAAGAGATATCTAGGCTAACGTAAAAATTACGCCCGGATCAGTCTAGATCTATAGAATCAAGCAAACTGGCCCATTTTGCCCTCATTTTTTTATTTGAAACGTTTATTTACAGATGACGTCACTTCCAACAGTAGTAAGCTACATGAACGACGAACTCGTCCAGCAGAAGCAGACTGAACTGTCGCACTGTTTCATCCACACAACCTCGTCTTGCTGACTCCACTTTTTCCATCTTGAACTGAAAAGGTAGCATAGAAATAGGCCTACTTATACCGCATTTATAATTTGATCATAGATCTAATATCTAGATCTAGATTCTAGATCTAGATATCTAGATCTCTAGGTCTTCAGAATTCATCTCTCACTCAAGTGGTGTCGACTCCTTGACTTTCACACACTACACTGACTTAGCCTAGGTAAAAAAAGGCTTAGCCAGTACTTAGCCTAGGTAAAAGGCTTGGCCACCGTGAGAATAGTGCAGGCGGGTCTTGTGGCTATTCTCACCCGGTGCGCGTGTCAACAAAT
>NW_004797340.1:1214821-1233186 GCF_000002075.1 Aplysia californica
CCAAAGTAATAAAGACATCGAAAAAGTGATAGCAGAATTAGATTCTGCACTAAAAATCACGTGAAGATGCCAAGTTTCATTCATATATATATATATATGAGCAATTGCCAAAACGTGAGACTCTCTTGAGACTCAGTGGTGCAAAAAAAATTTTCTTACCAATTTGACTCTCTTTTCTGTCAGCAATTATGCAAATTTAGATGGCCAAAGTATGCAAGACAATTGAAAAATTTTGCAAAAATTATGCAAATTTTCGTAACACCATTCACGACATGTTTTGCCCTTTTTCAACAAGAATTTTCATGTTTCAGATCTATGTACAGAAGAATGAAAACGGAACATATCTGTATCAGTAGTCAGTCAGGAAAAAAAACAACAACCAAAAAATATAATCTCTAACTCTAACTTTCAGCAGTATGGAGGAAGAAAAATGTTATTTTAAAAAAAGACATCCGTACCTCTGATGCTAGCACATCACTAAAACCAGAGACACCTGGCAAACATGAAACATGATCAGCAGACATGAGAACAACTTTTGATGGATTGTTAGATTGAACATGCTCAAGGAATAAAAATCCCTTACAAGGGAAATAACCAACTTGTCACTTAAATGAGACTTATTACTGTGGTCACTTCCCTTTAATCACATGGCGAGGCGTTAAATTGTTTTGTGAAATTTTTAGAATTAAAAACGTGATAAAACGCGGGGAATAAAAAATTATGCAAATGTTGCAGACTTATATATATATAGATCTATATATGTGCGAAACAACTTTGCAAAGATTTGAATTCATCTACAACTGTCTTTATAGAATGGACATGTGTGTATCAACAAGGCATGTTTTTTAATTGAAACGAGCATAAGCATAACTAATTCATTTGCATAGTTTAAATTTTAAGTTTAATAACACTTATCTAGATGTTATTTATTAACCTGTTAGTTTAACATAAGATAAGATAATACTTTATTATCCCAGAGGGAAATTTTTCTGTTTCCCACTGTTACACGTTACAATTTGGTTAATTATGCATATCGTCGGCAGAGAATTCTAACCGTCTAACTCGAAATTTTCTCGAATTGCTTTTTTCCTTAAAATAGATCGACATAACGAATGGCTACGTCCTATTAAAATCTAGAACAATTTTGACAAACAAAAGTCTTGTTTTAAAGAGAAATTCTAACCGTATATTCCGACTGGCTTCCGTGACTGAAGAATTCTAACTGTCTAACTTGTTTAGGTAGTCCGCCATTGTGGATCACGGCGATAACGTTTTGCTCTAAAGGAGGCATTTGATTATAAATAAAATTCTTTTTTCCTGAAAATAGATCGACATGACGAATGGCTACGTCCTATTAAAATCTAGAACAATTTTGACAAGCAAAAGTCTTGTTTTAAAGAGAAATTCTAACCGTATATTCCGACTGGCTTCCGTGACTGAAGAATTCTAACCGTCTAACTCGTTTAGGTAGCCCGTCATTGTGGATCACGGCGATAACGTTTTGCTCTGAAGGAGGCGTTTGATTATAAATAAAATGTAAAATCAGAAAAGGCTGCTTTTGTTAAAGGGTTGGTTGACTGTGTTGAGCCTGTGGAGAAAAAGGAGAGAGAGAGAAAGCAGAAGATCGTGGTCCATGAAGTAGCCTACCATCTGCGAGTGAATGGGGCCAGAGTCAAAGAGTGCACGGCTTTCTTCTTAAGTCCTGTACTTTGTTACTAGTGTATTCATATTGTTCTCACATGTGGTTGGGTGTAGCAGAGGGTGAGGTTCCAGTTCAGAGAAAAAGGGTTAGGGAGGAGACTACAGAATGAAAGGTACTTAAACAGTTTCTTTGTGATCTGCCCAAGTTGCCATCTCGCTATTGCCGAAGGACTCCAGTAAGTTATACTTGGAACCTGTTTTCCAGAGCTTACAGGCAGTGTACCGCCGTTTGTATAAAGAAAAGTATGAGTGTGTGTGTGTGTGTGGGGGGGGGGATATGTGTATGTTATGTCTCAAATGAATTCGAAGGTGCTCTGACTGCAAATAAATTTGCTCCTTGTGTGGTCGATTTTTTGTCATCTGATTTGACTCCAAATCATTATATTCAGATGGATGTGGTTGTATCAGAACTGCAAAGTCACAATGAGTTCTGCACTGTTACATTTCAGCTCTGCCAAAGGTAAAACTGTAACATTAAAATTCCTAGAGAAGGGCTATACACAGATGGAGTTGGACAGTGTTCACAGCACATCTACTACCCAGCTGATTATGTCAGGCTAATGGAAGAAAGTAGGAAAGTGAAGCCATATTTGACTCATTGTATCTTTTCTGATTTCATCAAACTAACCAACCAGATGGTCAAATTAAATACAAACTGAGATTTGATGATGACTGGTCACATCTGCCTTTGAAGTGTGGCGAGTCCACAGACATTCTCCATAAAGACATGAAGGGACTGCCTCTGTACCAGGGTAGAAAGTTTATTCGTCCATAGAGAACTTTAATAACACATGCAAGAAATGAAGTCTGTTGTGCCATCTGACTACCACAAGTTCTATGACAATCTAGAACTGAGTACGTCACCAGTGCGCAAGTTAAAACCCACGGTTAAGTCTAATTTGATATGCAGTGTATTGTGTTTTGGTTTATGTAGTTTATTTTTTAGCTAACCAGAGCTTTAGCTTCATTGGGTAGAGCATTTTAAAGCATCTTAATGGTGCTTGGACAAGAGGATAATTCATTCCTGTTGACACTAGATGCTGCTATGGCATACCTCATCTTGATGACTTTCTATGTAAAATGTGTTATTTAATTAGGCCATACATTAGGTGGAGAAGCATTATATGGGGTTTACTTGAGCTTTAAAAAAATCATATTACTTCTAGAGTCTTCCAACCAAGTTAAACCATGTTTTTAGAGTTAGAAGCATTTCAGTTTCTCCCACTGGAGAACTGATGGGTCGCTTTTCAATCTTGCTCAACTTCGAGCCAAGACCAAAATCAACAAACCAAACAAGAATACGAGACCTTTTCTTTGCCGGTGATGCTGCTGTTGTCGCTCATAATGAATCAACCCTACAAATAATCCTGTGTTTAAGAAGATTGAGATGGCTGGGCCATGTCAAGAGAATGGACGACAACCGGATTCCGAAGCAATTTCTCTATGGACAACTTGCCCAGGGAAAGAGACCAAGGGGAAGGTCAAATTGAGGTACAAAGACATCTGAAAGAACAGATTACCTAAGCTTGGAGTAGATGTCAGCATCAGTGAAGAAATAACCGAGGACAGGAAAACATGGAGGAAAATGATAAATGAAAGAACTATTATGCTAGTGACTAGAGAGTAAGAGAGTAAGAGAGCAAGCACTGCGACAGAATCTGCACTTCAAACAGGAAAAAAGTAGCCATAAAAGAAGCTCCATGAAGACAATTCGTATATATACGGAAATTCTTCTCTGCCCCCCCTCACTCCCCTCTCTCTCTGTCTCTGTCTCTGTCTCTGTCTCTGTCTCTCTCTCTCTCTCTCTCTCTCTCTCTCTCTCTCTCTCTCTCTCTCTCTTGTAGCTAGACAAGAAACCAATCCTTCTCACAATTTCCTTGAGAATGGAGGATCAAATACTAGCTTTATAGTAAAAACTTAACGACGCACTTAATCTGTCGACAAGCCCATTGCCTAATTAGAATTATGTGGAAATAAAGTGCGACGTTCAGTTTTAGATATAATAACAGTATTATTGTTAGATTCTAGATCTACAGTACTATGTAGTACTAATTAAAACTTTTATAGTAGGTTTCCTATTGGATTGACTGCAGGTGTAGTCATTTCGAGTTGTTCGGTAACACTAACGTGTCACGATGACTGAGTTAGACATAACGAAGTGCGTGGCGTCCCCGCCGGGTTGGAGAATTCTAAACGAACATTTCGTTTGTCGACACTTGGACGGTTAGAAATCCAAAACTGAGCAGTCTATCCATATAACTCTGGTTTAGGACTTAAAATAATAAAATTTCGGCAATTTTGTTTTAAATACTTAAAAGTAGAGTCATGTATTCCAGTCTAGCGCATTTAAAGACAGTAAATCCCCATAAGAGCCTTTGAATTCAGTTTTTTGTCTCTCCTGTAAAATTTACGAAATCGGAGTTGGACGGTTAGAATTCTCCGCCGACGATATATATTTTCAAATGAGTGTATAATCAATCAAACAATTTAATCTTTATTTGTCATATTTTCTAATTCATCTCTTTGCAAACACAGATATTTGTATACATCCACATGTTCATATTTAACGGAATGAACATTTTTGTCTATTATTAAGTATTTGAGCTAAGCCATATATATTGGCCTATAAATTTTTCTATAATTATGCATGAGCATAATAATTATAATATTTGCATATAATTAACAGGGTATTGAGATTACTACTTTAATTCTTCTATTTTCTGTTTTGTTGCCCCAAAAAACAACTCATCAATTTTTAGCTCATTCAATTCATAAATGTGAAAGTTATTTTGTATATATTGATTTTCAATATTCTGGTGCTTTTTGCCCTTCTTCCTTCCTCTCTAGGGATTTTCTCAAAATACTTCACAATTTCACAATTTCCGGCACGTTCACAGCCATAACTTTTAATTTTTGGACCGATTTTGAAAAGATAAAAAGCATTTTACTTTTGGATTATTGATGTTTGTACTTGTACCAGTGTTGTTAATAGGTGGTTGGTAGTACCCATCTTTAAAAAAGCTGTGGTATTAGTACTGCTAACTTCAGGCTAACTGTTCTGCTTGCTTGCTTGTGCAGTGTGATGAAAGTGAAGGCTTAGTGGCTATGGTGGTGCCATGAAATAATACGGTGTCTACCTGCTCCTCATGAATTTATTCATTAGAATGCAAATGTCTGAGCTTTACCTGGAGCGCTGAAAATTTTTACTTAAACTACATTTTCAGTGCTTTTCCCCCTGCACAGAGGGAGCATTGATGTTCTTCTCATTACTCAAAGTCAAATTTATGTGACTGTTATTGTATTATAAATAAATTATTTTATATGTCCATCCGATGACTATTTTTATTTGTGTATGTGTGTGTGTGAGAGAGAGAGAGAGAGTGTGTGTATTTGTGTTGAAAAGTACATGTATTAACAGTGCTGTGGCAAATTTCTGTTTGTGGGGATTAGTTTTAATTATCTTCTCTTATTGATTATCGTGTTTCCCTTTACCCAGTGTCCCCTCTGCTGTTTTCCTATAAATCCCAGTGCTATGTGTTTTGTGAACTCAGATTTTAATGAATATTACACTAATTTACTTCTCAGGTTTCTTGCACATGCCCGGGCTATTGATCCTTCTGGCAACGTGAGTATGTCATTGAGTGGGGAAGATATGGACAACCCTCCACGACGCACGTCTTCAAAAGACTCCGCCATTGTTGATGATGAAGCAGATGTCTTTGAAATCACAGATTTCACAACAGCATCAGAATGGGAACGGTTCATCGCTCGACTGGAAGAAATCCTTCATGAATGGAAACTAGTCAATCATGAGCCACGTCCGCCTGCTATGAAAAATCAGTATGCAAATGGAACGTGGGCAGAGAAGACAGAAGAAGTTATCTTCGCTGACTTCAGGTTCATGTTTTCCTACCTTTATTTAACAACAACGGAAACTTCTTCTCAGGAAATTTCCAAAAGCAAGAGGGAAGATCAGGAGGAAGTAGATGAAGAGCATAAGACTCCAACGGTTTACCTTGATATTATGAACTTTGATAATGATTTCCCTTCTCGTGCTCATTACCTGTGCCGATGGTATGGCCTTCAGGAGTTCTTCACTCTCATCCCTGTTAGTGAAAAGCAAGTAATTGACAGTGAAAGTAGGGCAAAGCTGCTTCTCAGTTCAGCATCAGTGGCTTTTGGGAACTCAAACTGCAGCATTCCAGTCTTTATTCAGCTTCAGCAAAAATGGAGGAAGCTGTTTACTGGCACATCGTTAGTCAGAGGTGGGAGCATTGAATTTGAAATGTCTCACCTGAAACGACTCCCTCCTCAGTACTGCCACCTGGCAGGCCTTCTTGATGTGTTTAAGTCCAAATTGGGATGTGTTTATATATCAATGCCTACAGTCTCTGTTGCTGTGCGCTTTACATACAAGTTGCAGGATTGGATTGAAAGCGCATGGCCCCAGATGCCTCCTGACTTTTCTTCCTTCTGTGATGGAGAAGTAGGGTATGGGGATATAGATTTCCTTCCTTTTGGTGCCTGCACTGACCCAATTAGCGAGCTTCATCTCTCCTGCACATGGCCCTGCTTATCAGAAGACATGATTGTTGAGAACAGCATGTACTCTGACCTTGACCCTTTGCAGGCCCCGCAGTGGACGGTGCGGCTTCAGATGACGGAAGACCCACAGTGCTTGCTGGGAGTGTTTCTCCGAGATTTCCTGAAGCTCTGTGAGAGGCATGAAAGTACGGATGAAGTTCTGAAGAAAGTCATCGGCGACGGGGATGCGGAGAAGGACAAAGCTGCTTCAGACATTAGCAATGCCTTGCACAAATTGACTGAACCGGTCCCATCCTTGTCCTCCATTCCCTCTATCAGTAATGTCATGTCTTCTGCTTCTGCCAGAATAAAGTTCAAACCAGAGGATGCTCCCATACCTGACTCTCTCTTGGACAAAATTCTGTATTTCCTCTTCCCAGACGCAAAAATTCCTCGGAGTTCCACAGATCAGAAAATGAACAAGAACAAGCAGTCGTCGTCAACTTCCACTTCCTCCCTTTCGAGTCCAGTATCTGAGCATGAAAGTGACTTAGGAGAGGTCAAGGCTAATGGGGAAAAGATGGCCGAACTGAATGCCGAATTGGCCAAGCAGCTTAAATCTGCCCCTGTGGATAGCTTGACTCAGAGACTTGGTCTGGCCTTGTGTAAGGTGAACCATAGCTTTGGTGGGCTCTTGGGAGTAGCACATTTGTGGCAGGAGTTTATCCTGGAGATGAGGTTCAGATGGGAGAACAAACACTTTCTTAGTGATATCGAAAAGGGCGCCCCGAATATGGGCTCCTGTCTGCTGCACCAGAAACTTCAGATGCTCAACTGTTGCATCGAGTGCAAGGTAAAGCGGGAGTCGGTGGGTTATGGCTATGGGCCTGACTCTGTCAACATTCATGACCAGTCTTTTGATTCCTCGTATGACGACAGGGACTCCAGTGCCAGGGCTAGCAAAGTGGCCAGCATTGTCAGCTCCAGCGATGATGATGAGGAATTCTTTGATGCCGATGATGACGAGGTAGCCAAAGCCTCAGCGCAGGGGGAGAAAAACTCTGAGGGCAAAACAAACAAAGGTGCTGAATCAGGGCAGACAGACATGAAGGGAAGTACTGAACCCTCTGAGGAAAGTCAGGGTAGAGATAGTGTGGTCAGTGCAGATGGACAGTTCCAGGATTCCATAACTCATCGACCTGTGGGCAGACTGGTACCAATGAAAAATGTGTTTCTATTGGCTACCGGGGAACAGTTGTATATCCCTGTAACACAGGAGCCATCGCCCATGACAGAAGACATGTTGGAAGAGCACGCAGAGGTGTTGGCCAAGCTGGGCACTTCTGCGGAGGGTTCTCAGATCCGGGCCCGTATGCAAAGTGCATGCTTGGTTTCAGATATGGAGTCTTTTAAAGCAGCAAACCCTGGATGTATTCTGGAAGATTTTGTACGTTGGTATTCACCTCGAGACTATGTGGTGGATGATGATGTTGAAGCAGAAGAAGAGGTGGAGATGGAGCAAGAACAGCAAAGTGCGGGTAGTGATACTCCTGCCACTGGGGAAAGGAAAGGCTCAGTGTCCTCCCCTGCCAAGCGTGGTCGTCTCAGCCAGAGAATGCAGATCCCGGGCAACATGTGGGTGGAGGCCTGGCAGAGTGCCAAGGCTGTCTCTGCTCGCCGGCAGAAGAGACTTTTTGACGACACCAAAGAAGCAGAGAAGGTTCTGCATTACCTTGCCTCGATGAAACCTGCAGAGGTGGTCTTACACCTTATGCCATGCGTGATCCACGCGGCAATCATCAAGCTGGTGGAAGAAGCGATAAACACATGTGTGCCTAACTCAAAGTCTATGATCGATACTCTTATCTCTCGAGCTGCTAAAGTCACCAGAAATTTTCCCTTAGACAAAAAGAAGTATGCTGAGCTACTTCGGCTCATTGAACTTGCAGAGACTGTGACAGCCCGAACGACATCACTTCGATCAAAGTTCACCAGTGACCATCTAGCCTCTCCAGAACAAGAGGGAAAGGAGGAGGAGATAGAGAGTTTTGTAAATAATCTTCTCACACAGTCGGAAGTAGCTGTGAAGGGCGGGGCATGTGGTCCTGCAGGGGCCATCATCCACAAGATGTTTATCACTGCGCAGAAGTCAAACAATATGATTCTCGACGACGAGGAGCAAGACGGGGAGGGTGGTGCAGCCCCCACACCCACCCCGACTATTTTGACTCTTGGTGAAGATCGCAGGAACAGACGTAAGAATTCCAACTTGAGTTTGCCATCGCCCTCTTCGGAATCAAAGTCAACAGCCTTGTCTGATTTCCCTGCCCCATGTGCCAGAGAGTACATCCTGCGAGCAATGGTGCCGCGGCCAGCTCCATACTCCAAGGTCCTTCCCCAGAGGATGTACTGCCTGCTCATGGAAAGCGATAACCGAATAGCTGGGGCCTTTACCTCGGACACTACTTTCCAGTAGCTCTCTCTAACAAGATTATGGTTATCTGCAATAGCGCATCATGTTTAAGTTTAAGAAATGACAACATGCCTCTTTACATTTTATTCCGTATTTGGATGACCAGGACTCTCTGTAGTAGGAATGGAAAAGTTTTGTTAGTTCATAAGTCATTATTGTTAAAATAGCTGAAAATGGTACAGGACTGAATGAGATTCTGCATTTGATAAAATTGCTTTTTTTAAATAGATTTCTTTTAAGTGCCGCCAAAGCAAATGTTTTGTCCTTTCAATAGCCATATTACACAACTTTGTATAGATGACAATGGATTTTAAATAATCCATCTTATGTCATCTGTAGCCCTTGTAAGAACTGGGTGTATGGTATGTGGAGTGTTTGTGACACTGCCGACAATATTTGAAAAAAATGTCTGTTCTAGCCTTTTTGCTTCATTTAGTCTACTGTTAGGACCGGAGGCACATGAAACTGTAATGTTATTATGAATAGTATATTTTTGCGTTCTTGTTGCCAAGGCAGTGCCGGTCAGGGGGAAGCATTGTTTGAAGTTGTGAAGTTTGTGTGCTGTAGAGCTGACTGTTTTCAACATTCAGTTTAAGGATGGAATTTTTGAAGTTTTTTTTTTTTTGGTGGGTTTTTTTTTGTGGAGCCCAGATTTGTTTTTAAGTTTTTTTCAGTGATATATGTTTTTGTTAACATCTGCAATTTTGTGATTACTTCCATGCAAGATATTGCTTATATTTTATAAGCTGTGTATTGCAGATCTCATCTGTGATGACAACGGTCCTGTACATTACAGCCTGTATACATTTGATCATAGTTGATTTGTTCTCATGAAAAACTGTACTATCTGGGTTATAAAATGCAGCCTTCCCTTAACACTAGTCTTTTATCTCATGCTCCATAGATAAAAAGTTGAGGAAATTAGCATTTTTATTTCTGTACTTCTGCTCTAGCTCAGTCAGACTTGAGAGAATTGTCAGCATTTTGCTTTGTCTACTGATAATGATCTGATATAATTGTAATGTAGAGACATAATTGTTCTCATTTCTCAACATGGATGTTATTTCAACAATGGTCTGACTAAGCTCACTTTGATTTAAGTGTCATGCAGCTCTTTAAGTTTCATGTAGTCTTCGGTGTTTTGGGTTATTTATGCATTTTTTTCCCCTTTTAGTTTAATGATAAGTCAGCATAATAATGGACATAATCACTTCTGGCATTCTACCAACGATGTGTACAATTCTCTCTGCTCATGATGTGGAAACTTGTAAGCTTATCACTTCTGATTATCTGTCGATAATGTGTAAACTTGTAATGGTTTATGAAAATCATTTCTGGGTCTCAGCTGATGATGTGTGAAACTGTACTGAGAAGGAAGCTTTCGTCTCATCTTCTTTTCATTCATATCACTCAGCTTTTTCCTTCTTTTAGCAGTGATTTCATTCTTTTGTCTTCATGTGTCAAAGACAATGGGCGACGAGATCACCACTGTAACTGTTAGGTCCTACTTCGTTTTTTTCCTTCTGCCATTTCTGTCTGTCTGTATTACTCTTTCCCTGCACTAAAAGACTGTTATTATATCGATGTGCTTCTCTTCGCTCTAATTGTTCATCTATTTTTCCAATTAAATCACTCAGGTTCTTGCTGATTTTGAAAATTTTATTATATTTAATTCATTTGAGAAACAAAATTGGTGATAGCTTCCCAAACAGTCATCTGAAGCAACTCATGTCTAATGTGTTAGGGTAACATTGTGGGCCATGGCCACCTTTGTGAGCTCCCTTGGCTCTCAAGCTGTTTGTGGACTGACCTCAGTGGTGTAATAGTAATTTAATAAATAGTTCAATAAATGTGCCGAATTTCCTCGAAAATCTGGAAATCCATATATTCGTGAAATTGTCCACAGTTTTCCAGACTTCAAGTCAATCATTTCAAGATTTTTTTTCCAATTCTTAATTATAAAAGTCTTTATACAAGATTATGTATTTAACAAATTGATCTTTAAATCTAAGGTTCCTGCTCATGGTTTTCCCTGAGAACTGTAACCTTCAGCTTTTTTTTGTTTTTTTGAAGTCAGTTGGCACCTCTGTATAGTTAGGCTCTTTGCGTTACTCACAAAAAAAAAAAAAGACTTTTGATTCCCAAGTGAGGTAGTTTGTTTTGTTTTGTTGGGTTTTTTTTTAAAGGGGGAGGGGGGGGGGGTGAATAGAGTATCTCTTCCATCTGTCTGTGGGGAAACTATCTCCTCAGCCTGTATTGTCCTTGACAGTAAGGGTTGAAGCTGCCCACCTCCAAAATGATTTTGATTGTTTTGGTGGAGGAGTAAAACAGTCTGTCAATTCCCTGGCATTATTTTACTCTTTTAAGTTGTTATTTCATTGTACAATTGGTATTGGGTACTTCACATCTAATCCGTTGTTCTCAACAGAACTAAAGTCTTCAATTGTGATTTGAAGTGCCATGCATCATGCAGCAACTTTGTCTTGGCAGACATTTGTCATGGAAATACCGGTAGTATCCAGTCATAGGCCTTTATTAGGCTACCGGTTTGCTGATTACATCACGTCCTACGATGATTGAAGAATTTTTTTCACACTATTCTGAAACACACTTTTTCTGCAAGGCACCGAGTACAATTTATATGCCATTGTTCAATGATTTTGTCAATTATTTGAGTTATGTTATAAATTTTATTTCCTGTACCATACCATTAATACCAACCGAGGGTGCAGTTGTGTGTTAACAAGAGATTTTGCACTTCCTGCCTTCGGGTTATTTTCTTATTTTCTTGTGCACTATGTGCGTCTATGGTACAAATGACATGTTGTACATACATAATTATGCTGTTTTTGCGCTTTGTTGCTTCCTTTTTGCATCTTTTTGTTTTGTTTTCTTGTCGAGTTTCTCTTGATTTTTATGGCTTCCCTGTCAAAAGATTGCTTTATACTTTTTTCCCTTTTTTGTGAAAATTTCCTTGATGAAATAAGACTTGTTATAACATTTAATCCTAACGTTGGTTAATGATTAATGTGTGAGATTTCTCTGGTTTCAGGCTTTTATTGTAAAGCAATTGATTGTTACGTTGAACTTGTATGTGTTTGTGCTTGTGTGCTCTTGTGTACGTGTGTGTAATTGTGTTATAGCATGTGTGTGTGTATAATATGTATAAAGAAGCTGATTCTATGTTTGTATGTCTGCATGCAAGATTGAAGAAAAAAAAAGCGAGAGAAAAGGGAGAAAGCTAATTCATCGAAAAAGAAGGGGGAACAAGTAAGAGAAAGAACAAATTACATTAAAAACCATATATAACAGGCTCAGTAATAACAGGGATCGGGTAATAGCAGGGATTTTTGAAATCTCTGGTTTTTCTTACTCTTTGTCTGTATTAAAACTTACCGGCAATAACAGGGCCTCTTCGGAGCCCAATCGGTTATAGCAGGGACAAAGGCTCATTAACAATGTGTAAAAAGTAAGAAAGAGAGTAACGCTGTGATGGAGCTAGCCCACACAAGCCACACCACTGCAAGCACACACAGCAGGTGAAGCAAGAGAGGGCTGCAGGGTGCTGCAGATTTCGATCTAGCCCTAAGCCTAGCTACACAGCGTAAGGTGTCATGCGCAGGGTACTTGTGGCAAGGGAAGCTACCCATGAATAAATACAGCTGGATTTGTCCACTAGTGCTTACTTCCCTTGCATTTCTGATGTAACAGGACTTTTTCTCTGGTCCCACCATCCCTGTTATATCAGGTTTCCATTGTAGTAGTACACACCAGCGGAAAAGAGAATGCAGTTTGATTGGATTCACTTTGGTTTTTCTTCCCTTTGATTTCTTGTGCCAGATCTATTTATTTCTATACGTCATACTCCTGTAGGCTCTCTAAGCGTGTACACAAGCTGCCCATGTGGCGTAATGGTAAACTCTTTGCTGTTGCTGTCAAAAGACACGAGTTCGATCTCTCTCTCTCTCTCTCTCTCTCTCTCTCTCTCTCTCTCTCTCTCTCTCTCTCTCTCTCTCTCTCTCTCTCTCTCTCTCCCTCTCTCTCTCTCTCTCTCTCTCTCTGTTTGTATGCTAAGATGTTGTTTCCCACTCAGCCTGGGTAAGCTATGGCAGGTAGGGTCGGAGCAGACAGCCCCCTCTGCGGGACTGCCGGATTTTCTTCAGTCTTGCCAGGATCTCGGTTCAGAATTAGAAAGATTGCTCAAATAGAAGAAAGCGAATCGGGGATGTTCTTTTCTTTTGGTTTACTGCTATTATTGTTGGTTTTATCCGTGTTTGGTTAAATTAAGTGGACGCTGCTGTAAAGTATGTTGATGTAGGTTATACAACTTTTACAATCATTTTATGTTCATGAAAATAGCACTCAAACTGTACCGCTGAATAAGTGCAATTTAAGATTTAGGTGCAGTTTCAGTGACATTGTGAATACATTATGTGCAGCTGTTGTGGTCGGATTGTCCAGGTAGGCGTCCTGATCTAACAATAGTCTGTTATTGTCCTTTGTGGACTAACAGTGTGTTTTCCATTACTTAATGTAAAGCACTTCAGTTCTTTCAAGTCAAAGTGATCCAGAGGAAATATAAAAATACCTCAAGCTTTAATGACTGGTCAGCCCAAAAGTTGAGGTCTGCGGAAGTTGTTATTTCTTTCTTTTTTTTTCCCTCCTTATTTTGTTTGTCCCGTTTGCCTTCGCTTTCTCATGGCTGTCCAAGTTTCAGGGATATTCTTTTCTTCTATTTGCTGCTGTTTGTGTTCTGCATTTGGACAAGCTACGGATCATAGCTTAAAAAGAAATGAAGGATTTTATGCAACTATATTATTGTCATTATGTTAGATTCAGATATGTTTACTCGCTTAACATGAAATTTATAAATATTATATATTACTGATATATATCGATGTTCAGTTGAAATGTCTACTTGGTGCTGTATTTTCATTCATGAAAAGGGGGTTATGAAATCCCCCCACCCCAACTATTAAAAGCAGTCTCAGAAAAGTATCTCTCGTACAACCCTCAACAACTTCTTTAGTTCTTGTTTTTGTTTTTTGTCAAAGATTAAGTGTGATGAGAAATGTTTTTTCTAGTAATTTTTTTTAACTGACTAATAATACATGTAGTAGAGGATGATGCCTGGTCTGTGTCCTTCACTGCCAGTGAAACAAACAGGGATTAATATTGAAATGAGGTTGGGCTTGTCCTGACACTTCAGGATTGTTGTAGACAGTAAGAAGTGGAAAAAGACAACTCTTTGTGAAAGTTGGTACATATTGAGTACATATTTTGTATGGTAAGGGTTGAGGTTTCTAGTATCTGAAGTTCAATGGTTTGGCTTTTTACCAACAGAGGATTATAGTTCGATTCCCAGGTGAATTTTTTCTATCTCGGTCTGTCTGCTGGGATGTTGCATCACAGTCAGTTTGTGTTGGACATGACAGGCAGGATTGGAGCAGCTTGCCACCTAAATGATTGAAATTGTGCTGATGGGGGTGTAAAATGTTTGCAATCATTGTGCTGAGTGAGTCTGAATTGAAGCCAATAGGATATTACTAAAGGTTCCTAATGGGCTTACTGGTGCTAATAGAAGTAAGTTTGGTGTTGAGTCAATTTGTTTGTATTCTTTGTAATGTATGGAGCCCAAAATGTTATTTTATGATTACTTATTTGTCACAGCACAGTGGAATCCAATGCTCGTCATTTTTTTTTTTTTCGCAATTGGAGTTGAAGGGGGTGGGATCTAATGCTAGAGGTAAAATTAGTGAGAAAATTCCCGCTAAAGTTTTGGCGACTTCCAAAGCTATATATTATAGTTTTCTTAGAAACTGCAAATGTACTTTTTTGTAAATGTCTTTGGTCAACTTTTTTCAGTAAAATCCTTAGAGGAATGTAATGTATTTTTTTAATGGACATAAAATGTGTTGATCCCGAAACAACAAAAAAACTAGATAAAAATTGCCTAAAACTCAACAGGCAGAAAAATGTTGGTTTCTTTGATTTCACTATTTTGATGAGCGCCTGATATTCACCAGGAAGCCACACATTTCTAAGGCTTTGTAACAAGACACATTTTTGTTTAACCCTATCCGTACATAGTGTTTTACTATTGTATCAATACGACGTTGGGAACTCTGTGCCACCACTTTCCAAAGCAGAAATTTACTGGTTAATCCAATCCTTATGCTTTGCATAGCAGTCTGTCAAAATTATTGTTTGAGAAATGCTGAAAGTTTCAAAGAGGTCTTCGCACTAGAAGTATTCTACGATGTGAAGAATACAACCCCGGGGGTACAAAATGGCCCCGGGGCATACAGGTAGGGTTAAAATATGAAGAACATTAGAAAAATCCGTCTAGACTAGTTTATTGAGGGTCTACATGCTGTAGAAGAAGAAAAAAAAACCTGAATTGTAGAAATAAAGAATCATTGGCTCCAGCACATTTAATAATCAAATACTTTTTAAAACAACAAAAAGATTTTAAGGATCCTGGCCCGTGATCTGAAGGCAGAAAATTAAAGGTCAAACATCCGAAAATCAATTTGTAACAAAGCCTTTCATATAGTTGGCCTATACAATGAACAGAATTTAGAAAAATGATTTTTATGCCTCATCATATAGGCCTAGGCCTACATCGTGTGTATGATCGTGTATGTTATGCTTACGTTTTGCTACAATTTTCATTATATGTGTGCTTCGACTTGGGACATGTTTTTTGCCGCTTCTTCCAGAATAATTATTGTGGACATTTGAATAAAAAGTTGTAGTTGTTTTTGGCTGTAGGCTGTAGGGGATGTAACATACCATACATACATTGATTTACACTATGGTCACTATTATTTTTATCGTAGTGTTTTCTTTGAACATGTTTTTTTTTTTTTGGTTGTTGTTTTGTTAATGTCTTTATGTATTTGTATGTGTTTTTTTGTGCATTTATTTGTTTTATTTGCTTCTTTATTAGGGCAAGTTTGTGAGAGGCATACAGGGTGTGTTTGAAATTTGTGCTGAATAATATTTTTTCTTTTGAACATCTGAAAGTAAAGAGCTGTTGGATGTTTTGCATGTCCTGCATTTTCATTCTAGATTTCTCTTCTTCAATTTGCTTCCATTTTGTGAAATTTGATAAACTGTTAAATGCATGGTGATTTTTGTCTGGAGATTTGATTGAAAAATATTATTTATTACGGCATTCTATTTCTAGCCTTTATGTCAATAAAAGTCATATTGGTCTACTCTGAATTTGTCTTGTGATTTGTTCTTTTTGGGTATTCTTTTTTTCTTTTGCCTTCTTGTAATGATAATGATGGTCTCTATGCTGTTCTTTATTTATTGTACTCATCTTGATTTGCTCACCTTTGATTAGTTTGAATTGACTAAATTTACTTAGCACAGTGTTAGTTCTCGCTAAAGGGGCAAAAAAGCTCTTGATAAACGAATTGAAATTTTTTCAATTGTCAACAGATTTTAAAGACAGTAATTCTGTCCCTGTCTTTTTATGCAAGAAAAATTATGAAATTATGCAAACTAAGCCCAAAAATGTGAAATCATGCGATTCTGTAAACTTTAACTAAGAATGATAAAGGAAAATAATCAGAAATTGTGCAAGAATGATCAAATTTTGCTAAATTATGCGGGGTGCATAAAACCACGGGGACAGGTAATTGATGGATACTCTGTTGTGGTTTTCTACTTCTTTATAATTTTCACAACTCTTACCATAATAGTTTTCCTGGTCAAATTTGTGGCACGGCGCTGTGGATTCAGGCCTCTGTTAATTTTTCTGGTGTGGAGTTAGTGGTTTCATCTTAAACTTAAAGCTTGTTCATTTGTCCCGCATTTGATGAAAAAATACCCATCTTTTTTTAAATAGAAGTCAAGATATTTCTGATTGAAGAAGGTGGGGGTCGCCTGATTTCAGAGGTAAAATTTATTGAAAAAAATGACCACTTAAGTTTGGTAACCTCCATAGCTTGAGAGTCCTTGGGGAAATGAAAAATTTATTTTTTTGTGTGCCTTTAATCAACTTTTTAAATAAAAATTCACCTAGAAACTTGTTTTTTAATAGATAAAAAAAAGTGATTGGTCAAAACACCAGAATTTGAAAAAATAATTCGAAACTGGCAAAAAATGCCATTTTCTTCGATTTCGTTATTTGGAGAGTTCCTGATTTCACCAAGATGTTTCACATATAGTGGCTGTTGTGCCAACTTTGCAGTACTGGTAGTAAACCACAGCTCAACATAGTGCTCAGCTGGTGAAATGAGGAAGACTAGAATCTAAGGTCTTGAACTGAACCTTTTTTGAGGAGTTCCTTTTTAGAGACTGTTTTCTTATGAGGTGTAAATCTCAAACTAAAACTAAACTACCTACTAAAGAGTAACCTGATTTATAAATGTTAAAAAAATGTATACATGTATTTATAAATATATATAAACCGGTATAAAAAATATATATAAATTCATGTACCATGTATACCTTCTTGATGATTGGGAGACGTCTATGGAAAGTCCTACATTTTTTAGGATTGAGCCTGAGTTTTTCGAGGTGAAAGGTAGAGGAACTCAGGTAAAGCTTCTCCTTGAAAGTATGGGTGGTTGGTGGGCACTCTGGTGAGGTCTGCTCCTTTTCTCTTAAATCAAACATCAATTATCCTTATAATCTTTCTTCTTTTCTTTGTACATTATGTTACTCTCTAATTACACCTCATCATATAGGCCTATGACTTATTTGTGTTGAAAGTGCTGTAAAACTCTTACTTGAATAAAAGCTAAAATTATTTGGGACTTTCAGTCTCCTAATGTATATGGAATCTCCATCTAATTTTTTAAAGAAGTAAAGCTCGCACATTTAGGCTATGAAAGCTTCTCACTTTGTTCTCTCATTTTCAGTTAGAAAAACAGAACCTGACTTACTTACTCTAACAGATACAAGGTCAGGTGCTATAATATTGTATCCTAAGTGATTGAAAAAAACTGTGATTTTTTTGTTGTGGTTGTCCAAGGGTGAGAAAAATGTAATGGTCTGTTCTGAATAATGTTAAACCAAAGTGATGCACCCGGTAAGGAAGATGCAGGGGAGGTAAACAAATCATACTCGGCAAATAAAAAATAAAAAATACGGTTACGGCCCTTGAATGTTCTGCCTGCTCGCAGACCAGTTTTCAAGTTTAAGTGGCGTTGTCAGTGCGAAGGCTATTGACGAATTAAATAACATTTAATTTAACCTTATCCGTGCGCCCTGGGGTAATTTTGTACCCCGGGGTTGTATTCTTCACATTTTAGAACACTTCTAGTACGAAGATGTCTTTGAAACTTTCAGTATTTCTCAAAAAATCATATTGACAGACTATGCAAAGCGTACGTGTCGGATTAACGAGTAAATTTCCACTTAGGAAAGTGATGGCACAGTGTTCCGCACGTCGTATGGACACGATAGTAAAATAGGGTTAAGGTACATGGGGAGGGAAAGAATTGGTTCTTATCGCTCGTTAAATGAAACATTACGTGTTGATCTATATACCTTTCCCCTTGTCGCTGACCAACATTTTAAATGTACTGAGACCGGTTCATTTATTTATTATTTTTGCATTGTTTTTGTTTTGTTGTTTGTTGTTGTGGGGGGGGGTTGTTTTGTTTTGTTTTGTTTTGGGTTTGTTTGGTTTTTTTTGTTTTGTTTT
>NW_004797340.1:1234438-1246361 GCF_000002075.1 Aplysia californica
GTGTGTGTGTGTGTGTTTTATTAATCCCTTGCCCATTTATATGAGATTGACGCCATCTGATCAGTAGAAAAAAGTGCGTACGACATTGTCAAATAGTGTAATACGTGCATTCTTAGTTTAACAAGTAACTGTAATAGCAGATAGAGATTCCAGGATTATAGATGTAAGTCATTGATCTGAGAGCGATGATGATTTTAGATATAATGGTTGTGATGAGTGATGATGTGTGATTGTGTTTAAGTAATGTTAGCGTTAGTCCTATCTTCCTCTTCTCCAGTGAGTCACGAGGGACCTGGGCACCCTCTATCCTGTTCCCTACTGGAACCATCTTTACGGTCACCGTGAAGTTCCAAAATGGTGGTCACAGTCTCTGCTAAGGTGACATTGTTAGTGTTAGCCTATTCTATCGACCAAGGCAAGTGTCGAGAGGAGCAACGTGGGGATACAGTATAGTGGCAGGTATGTTGGGGGTATTTGTAAGCGGGTTGTAGATAGCAAGTTGGCAAACAGATTTTGATCGTTAAAAATGCAGCATTCTACTCTACTCCCTGATCATTTGCCCCGAATATTCTTTTCGAGTCCCATTAAGCTTGTGGAGATTCTGACACAAGATCCTCGAACCCGAGTCGAGAGGGCACAATTTACACATATTGTATCCCCTCGCCTCAGTAGCAGCGACCTCAAACTCCCAAATCAAGTAGGCCTACCCTGTGTCTGAATATCCACGGTCTCGTCCAATATTGGTATACGTCCAATGCTAACGTTTAGAAGCAATTCCTTCATTTAACAAGCCAACATTATTGTGCAGATGCTGGCTAGATGTATTTTGATGGATAGAAATGATTAGAGTGAAAGCGGGAGAGAGAGAGAGAAAGAGAGAAAGGGTGAGAAAGAGAGAAAGAGTGAGAGAGAGAGAGAGAGAGAGAGAGAGAGAGAGAGAGAGAGAGAGAGAGAGACAGAGGGGGGGGGGGAGAGAGAGCGGGAGTGAGAGAAAGGAGGGAGATGGCGAGAGTGGAGAGGCTTAGTGGCGGGCAACGAATATTATGACGAGGATGATATGAAGATGTAGGGCTGTAGAAGGTAAATAGATAATATATAGATAGGCATACCGGGACAGGGAGAGATAGTATGAGCTTTTTGACAGCAAGAATTATAATATTGGTTGACTATTTTCCTGTAGCCTACCCTGAATGAGCTTAACCGGATCTATCGATGTGTTAAATAATCGCAATCCTTTACAAACTTTAACGATTTGTCTACAGATGACAATGTGGAACCCCCTCCCCCCCCTAAAATAAAATAAAATAAATAAATAAATAAAATGTAATAATAATAATAATAATAATAACAATAATGATAATAATAACAATAATAATAATAAAATAATAATAATAAAATAAAAATAAATATATTTTTTTTTAATTAGCATTAAAATTAAAATTAAAAATAGATAAGTAAATAATAAATAAATAAATAATAATAATGATAATGATAATCATTATTATCACCATCATCATCATCATCATCATCATCATCATCATCATCATCATCATCATCATCATCATCATCATCATCATCATCATCATCATCATCACCATCATCATCATCATCATCATCATCATCATCATCATCATCATCATTGTAATAATATTAGTAACAATAATAATCTCTATATAGGCTATTATATTTGTGAAACTTCACACTTTCGAAGCCTAAAACTTCCGACCACTTAGCTTTTGAATTTGACAAAATTAATGGTGGTTCAGAATCATTTAAAGGGTGCACAGTTTCATGGAGGAGCCTGAAGTCACTGTAGTTCAATTTTCAGTTTTTCAGTAGTTTCGTTTAGATCTAATCTTGGGAAAAATCCGTCTTCTTGGACGCCATTGTAAACAAGTGAGGTTTTGCCACACCTTTGAAGTTCTGAAGTGTACAGCCACGAAAGTGGAAGAGATGATCAATCTATACATCACTTTATATACCTTCTAATGCATCTCTCAGGATTTATTGCTCCATTCCAGTAGAGTGTAAATATAGCAGACCAATGACCTGTCCCCGTAGTTTTATGCACGCCGCATAATTTAACAAAATTTGATCGTTTTTTTCATAATTTCTGACAATTTTCCATTATCATTCTTTGTTAATATTAACAGAATCGCATAATTTCTCATTTTTGGGCTCAGTTTGCATAATTTCAGAATTTTTATTGCATAAAACGACGGGGACAGAATGACTTTCAGTTGATGTTAATGCACCGATCATTCCTTTCAACGAAACGGGGCCCAGCTAGTTATATAATATTTGGCAACATGGAAACACACGTGTCACTTTTCTCTGAAGATTTATAGCTCCATTCCAGCAGAGTGTAAAAAAAAGTAGGCCAATATGACTTTCAATTGATATCAATGCAACGATCATTCCTTTCATCAAAAGGGGGCCCAGCTAGTACATGTATATTTTAATAAGATTAAGAATTTAAAAAATAAAAATAAAATAAAATGAAATAAAAACATAAAAAAGCAGCCCATCTACTAAATGTTGGGTGTTAAACATTTATATCTAAACACATGACAGTTACAGATGAAGTACACTGTTTCAAGGCGTTGAATACATGTATGCACAAAGTGCGCAGCTTTGTAAGGAAAGAAAAATCCGTGCTCCGAGTCTGACAAATTCAAATATGAAGACGAAACAGCCCAACCTCAATTTAATAAAGTAGCTTTATCAAAACGAAATTAAAAAGAAAAAGAAAAAAGAAAAATAAATGGCTGTAAATATTTTAAATGCATCGACATAATGTAAGTCTTATTTTTTCCGGGGGGATGGGGGGTTGGGGCGCTAGGCCTACATGTATATTGATTATGAAAATAGAGCTGCGTGTATGATAAGGAAATTTGTTTAAAGTGAGAAAGAATTAGGAACGGGAGAGGGGGGGGGGCTCTTCGTGGTCTAGAGGCACGATGTTCGCCTCTCATTCAGTAGGTCTTGGCGGGCTCGAAACCTGACATCAACGGAAATTTTCTTCTCTAGAAAGTTCTCCTTTCACCTCCTTCCCAACTCTCTAGTCATTTTTAGTCTTCTACTCTCATATCTTCTCTCGGGCTTTCCCCCTTCTTCTTAGTCTCCTGACTCTTCCCACTCATGCTACTGCTAGCTCTTTCTTACTGCTGCCTTTCAACCACATCACTGATCTTAGGGTAGGCCAGGTCTACATGTAACAATTCTCGGATAAAGGAGAAAAAACTTTGAGTTCCCGTGTACAAGTTGCGAACGTTAAAGATCCCTTTGTGGTCATAAAATCGATACGAGTAGGCATCGGCCGTCACCCGGACAAAATTTAAAAATCCTACCAAAATGAAAATGTGTAATCATTGTGTGTTCCGCACGCTCATATGACCTTATGCAGTTGCGCACGTTGTAAAACACTAACCAATTTAAAAAAAAAAAGATGTGCAAGTATGGTGTATACATTCTTTTAAGATTCGGTAATTGGTTTACATAATATTATTTATATAATATCTTTACTAAAGGCCGACGCCAAGAAACAAAATATGTACGCGGTGCTTGCATGACCAGTTGGTGTTGAGAACACGGATAGAAAAATAATATGAAAGTCCCCCCCCCCCTCCCCCTCCCCCTCCCCTCAAAAAGAGAAAAACTTAATAACAGCAACAACAACTAAACCTGCAAAACACAGGGGACATAAAGCAAACAAACAAATTCTTACAAATAAATGAAGGAAATAATGCGTCTCAGAGCATGCTCATAAAATACAGGTAACACAGAAAAACTATGAAACCCTGAGCTAATAATAGCTGCCCCCGTCCACCCCTTTTCCTGCTGCCGCCAAAAAAAAAAAATGCAGCAAAAAAAAATTATTTCGTGATGCTCATACTTCTCTGTAGGCCTATATATTTACAAGAAAAGTGCACAATGCGGTGAACGTTCTTTTGGACTTCAGACACAATAAACTGAGTTAGACCTAGATCTAGGTACAAACTTTGTGTTTCAAGAACAAGAAGGATGTAAAAAAAATAATAAAAGGCCAAAAACGGTGCATAATGTCAGAATGAATTTTCTGAAAAGAACGCAGTGTCTACCAAGAATTTACCAGTGAAGGAATAAAAGGCATTTCTTAGCATTTCAAAGAAAAAGAGATAACAGCCGCTTCCGAAACTATCTAAATTACGTCGGTAGGGGCGCAAAAACATCTTCATACCAAACAAAATTCCCCCAAAAGTAAAGAAAACCCCTGATGGGGAGCCCAAAACCCTGCAGAACAATAACATAAAATTCAAAAAACCGAATCGTGCACTTTTTGATTTCTGCTACCGACAGCTTCTCAGTTCCGCAAGGCTAGAGATCTGTTTGACAGTGCATGGGGTCATAGAAATACTTCACGTAGGTGGGGAATCTTTTACAGTGCATTACCCTCTCTGCTGTGGTGAAAAAAAGAAAGAAAAACAGGGAAGCAAAAGAAACGAAAACACAGGCATATTTGTATAAGAGCATTTGGTTTTCTTTTTTGTTTTGTTTTGTTTGTTCGTTTTTTTGTTTTTTTTTGTTTGTTTGTTTTTTGTTGGTTTTGTTTATTTGTTTTTCATAACCAAGACAATCACGGGATAACGGTCTAGGTGAGGTCTCCATTCTCGAAATCAGTTAACGTTGTTTACTTGCACGACGTCAAGTGATTCCCCCTCCCCCTTATTTTGACCTCGCAGAGAGGAGAGCCCCCAGATGTGCGTAGCAGGTCAAGTAAGTTCTGAATGATGGAAACCTCAACTAGAACTTTGCAACCTCTGTCCAAATCCCTCATACCACTGAAAGAAAGTTGCAACTTTTCAGTCAAATTTAATTTACATGAATTTTTCTATCCTCACCAGTGGCGTCTTGTGGGGTGGGGCTTGCAGCTTCAGCCCCACCTGGTTTTCTTCACCAAAAAAATTACTTGTCTGGCTGATATCAAAACAGAACTTTTAACCTAATCTATGTATGTAATGTATTCCGATAAAATGCGAAACTCACGAACACCCAAACGAAACTTCTAAGGCATAATAACTGGAAAGGTGATCTGACTCGCCTTGTTGTCTACTACCATGTACTACGACTATAGCTCCGTCCAATCAGGTGCTCCTTCCGCGGGGAGAATGAAAATACATTGGTTTGTCCCTTAAGTACAGACCACAGAATTCTACACTTATAGAACGGGCACTGTACCACGTGACCTGTGAGGAATTGAAGACCGAAAACAATGGCGTTTTGAGGGCATGTATCGTTTTCGGAAGTAACCCTATAGCTTTTAAAGCAAGAGCGGCTTTTACAAACGAGTGAAAAGTGGAATATTTACTGTCCAGTTTGTAATTTTGAGTTACAGAATTTACGGTGCAAACTGGAGATTGGAATTAAGGTTTTAAAATGTTGTGTTTTTGTGTGCAACAACAGAAAAAGCAGACATAGATAGTTTATATAAGATCTACAGAACTGAAAAAATTTGTAACACGGATGGGATTGTTCACAGCACTTCTAGCTTCCCACACACATTTTGCATACGCATATTGCCTACGTCATTTTTTTGTAGCAAAACTTGTAGTAGAGATAGCGTATTATTTTCATCCGAAACATTAATTTCCGCATCCATACACCTTTTTGGGCCTTTATAAGATAAGCACAAGTAGTCCTACTTTAATTATGTTACTTTCATATAATTGTTTTTGAAAGCATTTTCAATTCCTTTCACTTTCACTTCCCACGCGTGGGCACATATAATTATGATTACAATTTAATCTAATTTAATATTCAAGATCTGACGAATGTATTTATTAAATAGAGTATAATGCTGAATTAGCCAATGCATTGGAATGCGCGCTATTATCAATTATTGAATTGTAACAAGACTTCAATTTGATCCGTAACAAGAGACCACTTATTTTTTTATACATGTTCATGAATGTGTGTTTGTTTACTGTGTGCTGGGATTAAAAATTAAAGATTAAAGATTCCAGATCTGACGAATGTATTTATTAAATAGCGTAATAGTGCTGGGTTAGCCGATGCCTTGCGATACGCGCTTTTATCAATTAGTTGAATTTTAACAGGACTTCGATTTGATCCGTAACAAGACACCACTTATTTTTTCTTATACGTGTTCAAAAATGTGTGTTTGTTTACTGTGTGCAGGCATTAAAGATTCCAGATCTGACGAATGTATATATTAAATAGCATAGGCCTATATGCAGGGGTGGCCTGTGCATTGCGACACGCCCTCTTATCAATTAATCGAATTGAAACAGGACTTCAATTTGATCCGTAACCACCTATTTTTTCTTATACGTATTAAAAAATGTGCGTTTGTTTACTGTGTTCGGGGATTGCAGGGGGACAAGCCCATCCCCTCGACATAATTATGATCCAGGGTATGGGGATACATTTTTCTCAAAATGCACACAGCTCCGAAATCCTTGACCAGTGATCACTCGCCTTGGAACTCTTTCTGTTGTGACTGTAGACACAAGTTTCTTCATTATCACATCTGAATGAGCCTATCATTCATGCATTAATTAGAAACCACACTCCAAACGCACAAAAAATGACTTTGAACATATATTCAGGAAACATAATAATATGCCAGTTCCACTCTTGTTTACTTTGTTTTGCATTGGCTTTTATGTGTAAAACAATATTTGAGGCCTTTTCTGCATTTTTGTGTTTTTGGCAGCATGTACAATAGGCCTATGTATTTTATGTGCAACCGACACATTCTCCAATCTCTTGTTTTCGTTAGACTCGCTCGTGCTTTAAACAAAGCATGTTGTACACACTATATTTCACTGATGCAAACACAGAGATGAATTATGAATGTGAAAAATAATACATTTCCTCAATATAAGCTCAATTTATTGATCTCTTTCTAGTAAATTGGAGAAAAGGCTTATATTGTTCTTTTTTTCCTTGCTGTGGATGGCCTTAAGTTTAATGACAATGTAATTGTAGTGAGCATGTTACTGTCAGCGTCCCCTTTATCGTAGATCTAGTACTAATCAAGACTATATCTAGATATTTTGCCAACTGAATTAATGTTCATAATTAGTGTTATTATCAAGTGTATTGTGATTGTGAAGATCTTTAGTAGATCTAGATCCCATCCCATCATTTTTTAAAATCAAACCAACAACACAAAAACATTGTAACATTGCCAATTGTGACATATTGTAGGCAATAAAAATGTACTAGACTATTTCACTATATTTCCTCTTAGAAGAAAGTTTTAAAATACTGATGTAAGGTGTCTTCCAAGCCCTACCACTAGCATCAGCGTGCATAGCAACGCGAAGCCTCGCTGTGCGGCGCAGCCAAGCTGCCCTCAACTGGCCGCCATGTTATAGTTTCAATTTCTCACAGCGAATCAGCGATCGCGAAGAGGGAGTTCCGTTTCTATAAGTGTAGAATTCTGTGGTACAGACTGAATATCACTGAAGTCTTGACCTTGCATGGCTCAAGGTCGAGGCAAAGCAACTGATTATGCGATTATGCTATGGGGCTGAAGCCGCTTTATGTCACGTGATTAGGCATCGCGCACTTGACTCATTGGCAGCAAATTTGCACACCCTCGCTGTTCCGGCCAAAGTGTAGTCTGAGTACGCCCCCCCCCCCCCCTTTTCCCCGCCCCGGCCTCTGTGTGTTCTTTGGATAAGCCACCTTACTGTAATTATGTCAATGGGCTAAGAATAAGATAGTGTGCACACACTTTAATGATGGTTTGAACGTGTTATCTAGTGTTGACTGTTAGTGATCTCTTGCGTGCGCACTGTGTTCACTTGTCTTCTTGTTTGTTTTGGGGGTTTTTTGAGTAAAGAGAAGCACATCAACACAATAATGCGCATTAAGTGTTTGGAAAAAAGTAAGACAGAGAGACAGAAACAACAGAGGAGAAAATAAAGAAGTAGGACCTACCAGTGGCGCCCCCCAACCACTCACACTTGTGTTCTGCATGTGGAGATCAAACAAACAATACCGTTGTATTGTATCAGTGATTTGAGTTGTTTATTTTGAATTGGAATCTAATGTTAGTTCTTCAATGCAGCAATGTATTGTGTAGAATACTTATTATTATTACGTGAAGCTAAGCTCACTGACTGTCAGGAGACTAGCCAAATCAAACAGAAAGCATTTTTGCATCCTTTTGCCTTTAACAAGTTCATAATGTTTTTGAATCCATTGACAGTTTCATATTAATTATTTTTGTTTACTTTTTTAACACGCGTGTTTCACTGTATTTCCCATCATTATGCATTCCTTATAACCTGAGTGATCTAAATGTTTGGTCAGAGGCAAGCCCCACCCTCTTTACAACCCACCTGAGGCTACTGCAGCTCACCCAGATGGGAATGGTTACCCGGCTGTAGACAGTGAAAGATGTTTCAGTTTGTAAGTGTTTAATTAACCGTGTGCAATGTGCAGCTTGCCCTATATGCTTCCCGGGAAGCCGAGAATGTTTCTATTGTTCTTTGGTGTGGTAATAATACTTTTAGAGCGCAGGGAGCATGCTGTAGAGCGTGCATATGCGATATATAAGACGTATTGCAATTCTTCTTCTTCTTCTTCTTCTTCTTCTTCTTCTTCTTCTTCTTCTTCTTCTTCTTCTTCTTCTTCTTCTTCTTCTTCTTCTTCTTCTTCTTCTTCTTCTTCTTCTTCTTCTTCTTCTTCTTCTTCTTCTTCTTCTTCTTCTTCTTCTTCTTCTTCTTCTTCTTCTTTTTCTTCTTTTCTTCTTCTTCTTCTTCTTCTTCTTCTTCTTCTTCTTCTTCTTCTTCTTCTTCTTCTTCTTCTTCTTCTTCTTCTTCTTCTTCTTCTTCTTCTTCTTCTTCTTCTTCTTCTTCTTCTTCTTCTTCTTCTTCTTCTTTTTCTTCTTCTTCTTCTTCTTCTTCTTCTTCTTCTTCTTCTTCTTCTTATTATTATTATTATTATTATTATTCTTATTATTATTATTATTGTTATTATTATTGTTATTATTATTGTTATTATTATTGTTATTATTATTATTATTATTTTTATTTTTATTATTATTTTTATTATTATTTTCATCTTTTGTCGTTTTTGATGGTTGCCATCATCATCATCATCATCATCATCATCATCATCATCATCATCATCATCATCATCATCATCATCATCATCATCATCATCATCATCATCATCATTATTAATAATAAGAGCATTTGTATCCTGCGTTTCCCCACAGCAAGGGCCCAAGGCGCACATAGGAGATTAAAAACGCATTCATACTAACACCATACAAATTCATCATAGGCGCACTTTTTGACAGCAACATTCTTTCAGACAATAAAAAATGCTCATACAAAAAGGCAAAGGTACTGTCCATTAATTAAAACATTTTTTTAGTAGATGTGTTTTGAGTCCCCTTTTGAAAGTATCAAGTTTTATTTCGCTCCTCAAATCATGAGGGAGAGTGTTCCAAACTGTTGGCCCAGAAAAAGAAAAAGCTATCTCATCATATTTCTTCAGTGACACACGAGGTGTTGAAATTAGTCTAGAGCCACTGGATCTTAGTTCACGTGATGGTGTGTATGGTACAATGAGTTCTTGAATGTATGTGGGAGACTGGTTAGTTTGACCTTTAAAGCATAGTAGGGCTAACTTATATTCAATTCTCACTTTCAGTGGAAGCCAATGGAGCTCTTTAAGTAGGGGAGTCACATGATTGCGTTTTGATTGCTTTAATACTAGCCTGGCAGCATTGTTTTGAATGCGTTGGAGTTTTGCAACTTTTTCTTCGGGTAGGCCAGCGAATAGTGAATTGCAATAATCAATACGTGACAAAATGAAGGCAAACAATAGTTTTTTGGTAGCATCAGTGCTAAGAAATTTCCTTATGTGAGCAATTCTTCTCGTTTTTAAGTATGAAATTTTACAAAATTATTACGAAATTATTAGTGGGTCTCATTCGGCCCAGGTAGACCCTCAAAGGCAGGGTTGAATCAGCCTGCCTCCTAAATGATTTAAAGTGTGTCTATGTATGTATGTAGTGTAGGCGTTTAAATCTTCAAATTTAGCAGTCATTGTGTATTACCTGTATTACCTGTCCTGGGCAACAACGTCATTGCACACCGGACAGGTCCATAAGTGCTCAGTTCCTCTCAGCACCAAAACCCGCAAGGTATCCATACTGATTGTTCCTGTGGCTGTCTGATTATGACGACGTCTTTCCTTTGCAAATAATCGCTCCTTTCTTCCTTCTCCCCTCTCTATCCCTATTTCCTGCATCCTGATGATTGCGTGGTGTTCTGCTGTCTCCCTGTCTTCCTCATCCCGCAAGATTTCCTCCAGAGTCTTAAACACTTTCCCTTTGTCAAATTTCACTCACCATCAACCACGGCACTGCCTGCCAGCCTATACTATCAGCCTCCTCATTGCCCTTCACTCCAGAGTGCCCGGGACAGAATATCCACGTGATGGCTCTAAGTGATGAGTGTTGTATTGGGTTCATCCCTTCACTCCGAAGCAGCCCTTTCTCAACCCTTCGCAGGATGCTCTGGGAGTCTGTGACAATAATTAGATGGGTAGTTCTTGGTCTTGTACTTTGAAGCCAGCCAAGCACTCTTGCTACGGCCTCAGTCTCCATTTTCATGCTTGAAGTTGTTCTTTCTATTGCTCCTGACATGCTATGAACCTGTTTGTTCCCACTGTGCACCACAAAGCCCCACCCACGTCTCTCTCCCCTCCTGGCCGATCCATCCGTGTAGATCACTGGGTCCTCTGGCCTAGAGTGCTTCTCAATTAACTGTCGTATGTCATTGTCGTTAATCACAGCAGCACATTCCCGTCTTCCACGACCCATAGTGATGTGAACGTTGGCCAGGCTTCTGCAATCAGGGCTCAGCTCAAACCATTCTTTTCCACTGTTTTTTTCATTGATGCCTTAAACTTTCCCCAAGGAGTCTACAGCTTCTGTCATCCATGAGCTGCCCCGTTTGATCCTATTTCCTTTGACGCTGTTTAGGTTGTCATACAAAGGGTGCCTCGGGTTTCCCAAAACATTCAAGTACAGCTTTGCTGTCTAATGACAGACTCGCTTTTAAAAGCGATATTGCCTGAGCTGTAAGCTTTTTAAAAGCTGTAGAAACCATCGACTTGGATTTATTTATTAGTATTTATTAAGGAATTTTCTAGAATACAGTGTACAGGTGTTTGGAAAAAAAATCAACAGTTAAGACAAATTGATATAAGTCATTGTGCAAACCTTACCGAATCTATGTTAAATAGTTACTGAGACATTTGACAGCAAGTTACGCCACGAATTTTTGATCACCCTATACTATAGGGCGCACTAAAGGAGCTCCCTAGAATACTCTGACGTCATTATAGAGAGAGACTCTGTGACGTTCATTGGCTGAATCTTTTGTAGGAGTCAGCGACAAGTGCTGTAATTGTAATATCAATATCCTAGATCCTGTAGTGTCATAGCTTCCGATCTTTCTCTTCTGTGTAAAAAAAACAACAACTTCGCTGTGATAGTACACACCACGGGAAGCTAAATGAAGGGCAAAAGAACGATATTATCTCTATTGGTGGATGTGCGCAATCCCTGCCTCCTCTCCCTTTCGTCTGGTTTCAAATTAAATCAAAGGATGCTCTCCATGGAGAGCCAGAATTACACCAGAGTGCACAGTCTTGGATATTATAAAACACCATGTACAAGTCTATGGTAGGAATATGCAGCGTTACTTTATTATATGCTCATTCAGTAACAATGCAATGTTATTAATTAATTGTGTCTCAACATTGAATGTGGTATATGAACATATTATGCGAGTTTGTTTTTGTGTGCTATGTGTTTGTGTGTGTTTGTGTGCGTCTGTGTGTGTGTCTGTATGTGCGTGTTTGTGTGTGTATGTGTGTGTGTGTGGGG
>NW_004797340.1:1247971-1259440 GCF_000002075.1 Aplysia californica
CACACACACACACACACACACATACATACATACACATTCACGAGCGCGCGCACGCACACACACAGACGCACACACACACACACACACACACACACACACACACACACACACGTAAAACAAAACCAGTAACCACATAATTATGTAAACACACATGCGCATATATACACGTACTCACGGAGACAAGCAAAGACAAATAAATATGTTATCCAGAGAGACCGAAATCTATCAGAAAAAACGGTAAATCTAATCACTTCTAAAACAACCCTTTAAAAAAAGTACAGTACCGTCGTCCCTTAGAGATTACAATTTTATCAGTTTTACGTCCCCATCGACCCTATAATTTCAATAAATCAGGAGGCGGGCTCTCCGACTCTCTCTGCCAGGTTCAAATCAAACTCGGAAGGGATACATCCCAATGGACAGACGGAGGTGCTCGACAATATTTCCCCGGAACGGGAATCGAACTCACATCTCTAGCGTGAGGCAGAGGAACGCCTGGTTGCTACACCACAGGTACTGGTCCATCGCCTTTCTTGTAGTCCTCACATTATAAATTTTTTTTTATCTCTGGAAAAAAACAAACCTTTACAGAAATCAGAATCTCATTGATCTCAGCGTCTTGTTTTCTTCACCACGTCTCTGAATAGCCGTTGTTGTGTCGACGAGCTTTTAATTACACCCCCCCTAAAAAAAACAACCCTTCAAAGCCCCAAAGTTGGGCAAGAAAGTCATAAAACATATTCTTAAAACGGGCCCACTTTATACGCACAAGTTCTCTGTCGAAATCAGAGACGCACGCCGTCAAAAAAACTGAGCTCAAATGGCTCAGTTTTTCAAACCTCAACAGACATTCTCAAAGAACCTCATGCCAACTGTCTTGTACAGTTTATTTTCCACTAAATTGAGTTATGCTTGTATTTCTGCCTCAGACTTTCTACTTCGTTTTTATTTATTTATTTACATAATATATATCCACATTTTTTGTTTCGGGGGGGATGTAGGGGAGAGGTAATTCAAAAGGCTGGTCTTATAAATTAAAAATAAAACAAAAAACAACAGAATAAAAACAAACTGAAAAAAGCAAATCAATTTTTTTTAAAATAATAAAAGCCAAAAGAAACGAACCAAAACGAAAGTTCCATTTCCCTCTGTTGTAACTGGAGGAAGGATGTGCAACTCTTCCGTAAACTGTATTGCAATGTCAGAGCATGCATGGTTTTAGGTCGCGTTACATAGCTCTTATATCTTTTAGTTTCCCCGGCGTGTTACTGTCCGTGTGCATAATATTATGTGTGTGTGTGTGTGTGTGTGTGTGTGTGTGTGTGTGTGTGTGTGTGTGTGTGTGTGTGTGTGTGTGTGTGTGTGTGTGTGTGTGTGTGTGACACACACCCTTCCCCTCCACACAGTAAAATAGGAAACTCTAACAGGTAGAAACACGGGGGGGGGGGGGGGGGTGGTTAGGAAACGCAAAGAAGGTAGGAAACGCAAAGAAAAACAAGGGGGAAAAAGTAGAAAAGCTCCATAAAGTAGGAAACCAGTCAAATCTGGCCTATGTTGTTTCCAGGCGAATAATATTGATTTCAACATCCATTTATCGTCTCTACACATTCATTCTTACTTTTCATTCATTATTAATTTTCCAGTCTTCGCTAGGTACATTATGTTATATTATATGTACGCTATATATACACATTTGAACTGACTCGATACGCTGATAACATACGTTATGGTACAACAAATAATGAAAAGTTATTGTTCTAGCAAAAGAGAGAGGACCTAAGTGGTCCAGGTTTTAACAAATCTATTTATTATTATTAATATCATTATTGTTATTATTGTGTTGTTGTTTTTTAAAGTAATATTATTTTCAAGCAAAGAACGAATGGCAGTAACAGGTATGTGACCTGACTCATACTGTAAGAATAACTTTAAAGAAAATTTTATTTTTAGATATCAGACTAAGTCATAGAGGCAAAGCTACAAGACTGTGAAACTGTGATTAGAAAAATGCTTCTAATTTTCCAACATATTGTTTGTTTTTAAATTGGCATCTTTAGTTCTTCGAATTAAATACGAGAGTGTAACTTGGGAGATAAATACAGGGTGATCCAAAAAAACTTTACAAATTGTTTTGTAAATATCTTTCTCCATACAGAAGTTTTGCGTTTCAGATTTGAACGCAACGTTTGGAAGCCAAAAGGAATTTTTCTGATATGTATTTCAGATAAGTCGATTGAATGGTTTTGCTCTATATAGCACATTAAAAAACAACAACCCACTTTCAACCTTGTCGCCATTTCCATAGCATGACGCACCAGTTCGCATTAGGCCTACCACTAAAAGTTGCAACGATCGCGCCATATGGCAAGCTACAGCAGTCTAACAAGTCAACAGAAGTCTGCAGATATTATTTTTCCCACATTGTGTTTGCCTGCTGAGATCATGGCTACGTTTAATAAAGAGCAGAGAGCTTTTTGTATTGAACATTACCTCTCCACAAACTCACCATCCCTGACAATTCGTAAGTTCTGCGCACGGCATGAAGAGAATGCTTAGGTGCCCTCAAGACATTTTTCATCATGAGTAGAGAAGTTCCGTCAGTTTGGATCTATATTGAATCAGAACTAAAAACTTCTTTAAAAAATGACCACTTCAGGTCGAACACGCACCATGTGCAGCTCTTTAAACGTAAATCAGTGTGCAGATTTCAGTAGCCGAGTCCCATGAGACGTCTGTCCGTTGACGATCTGCAGCTAGGGCTTTTCTACACCTCAACAGTCTGCTTTCTCATGGCAGATCTTAACCTACGACTATACCATGTTCATCTTCGCTAGGCCGAGATGAAATGAATCAGAGCATGGCAATGTGTTCATGATTCCTCGATTGTCTTGTAAAAAGGGATCATTTCGTCGATGACATTTGGTTTAGTGCAAACCCCATTTTCACCCTGCGGGAGATGTTAACTCCAAAAATGCTGTCTATTGGGCACCCCACTCTTTTGTCTCTAGAAGCTACTTTTTAGTGAACATGTACAGTGTATGTGGCTTTAAAAACCCATGGTTTAGCGGGTCCTTGTGTTAGGGCGCCACTGAACATTTCGAGTCCAAAGGAGGGAATGTGGAGCACTGCTTCTAGGAATTTCATAATGAAATCATTAGGTTTTAAAACTTGTAAAAGAAATGAAATGTTGTTTAATTGTCACAGGGACTGAACATCAATGTCGAAGAGAAATAAAGGAAAAAGTCAGCTAATCTTTTCACGACTTCCTTCACAAGATTTTGAAACATTGGTGAACTTTGCGTTTTTGGGTGCTTTTTTTCTTTTAGCCGTTTCTGTTTTCAAAACATGTTTCTTCTTCGTGGATTTTATATCAAACAAATTCCTTTTCAATGAATTATGTCTGTTCCAAATTACAGCATTCTAGAACAATTTTTGGGCGAGACATTCAGAAAAAAAATTGTAAATTTTTTTTGGATCACCCTGTAGTTATTGTCTAAGTGAAAAGTTTCCCCTGCCATGGGAGCAAGATGGATTATGCTATATATATAATTCATACGTTCAAAGGGCGCTCAGAAAATCTTTACTCTAACAATGAAGAAAAAAGCAAGCTAGAAAGTTGAAAATTTGACACTCACATTGCGATTTCTCTTCATACACACACTGCAAATTGACATGTTATTGCCATCTGTGTTTGACCTTCAAAATCGTGTTAGCACAAAGTGATCTCGGACGAGACTCAAACCATTGCTTCACTGGAGACATACCATCTTCATCATTAACGAAACCCTGTCCTTTGAAAAACGACTATTTCCTTTTTGGAAAAAGTTTTAAAAAATAAATTTTTAAAAAAGGTCAGAGAGTGCTGTCAGGTGGAAAAGGTGGGTGTTTCAGAATTCTGTAGCGTCAATGCTCTGTGCTCTCGAACATTGTTCGGCACCAAGAGATGTTGTCTTTTGGTAATCAAGAGCCGTGTTCGAAAAAAAATGCTCTAAATGGGATTTTCTAAGAATTCGACACTGAAATCTAAACAGGTAGAAATTACATTCTTCAAGTTTCACTGTTTACGACAGTTCTTTCATAGTCGGGGTAAGGACTTAATGAACGCCTCTCGTATGTTTGATATACACTGTATATTATGTGGAGAGAGATAAAGAAAGAAACGAGAAAGAGAGAGAGAGAGAGAGAGAGAGAGAGAGAGAGAGAGAGAGAGAGAGAGAGAGAGAGAGAGAAGTATTGGCACTTATATGATCTATTTGTGTTGCAAGTGCCGTAAAACTCTCACTATAAGTAAACGAAAAAAAACTTTTAATACCAGCCAAGGGTGATCACAAGGAATAAAATCCCATCCCGTTGTCTCCTCATTTGGCAATAAACATTTAGAAAGATAACCCTGGGTCATTATTTCACAAAGAGTTTTTATTATTACATATGACATGTTCTTAATGTTTTACAACCTTGTCATCATATATTACAACCTCCAGCTCAAGAGGTGGCTCTGCACTGTAGAAAATGCTGTAAAAACACATGTGTCACAACGCGGTGGAATCAGGCGCTCGGCAATTTTGGGGCACACGAAGTTAGTGAAATTGTTTGAACGTTTCTTTATTTATCTTGTATTCGTTGAGGAAAAGACCAGTGCTCTTGAAGAGAAGTGGAAATATTTGCGATTCATTAAAGGAGATTGGGGTCCCCAGGTATCAGAGGCAAAATTACCGAGAAAATAGCCGCTAAAGTATTGTCACTTACAAAGGTGTAGTGTCTTTGGAAACGATAAATTTATATTTGTGTGTCTTTTATCAACTTTTTGTCAGTAACATTCACACAGAAATGTGTTTTTAAATTAACATAAAGTGTGTTGTTCAAGGGCAATTGGTGACCGTAGTAAATGGAGGGTCATTACACGTCAACCTCTGAGTCAGAGATGACACCTCTAGGTATCCAGGTATCAAAGGTGTTGAGACCCCCTAAAAATTTAATTGATTAAAAAAAAGAAAAGAAGAAAAATATATTAAAAATTGCCTCATAAACAAAATGCTTGTTTCTTTGATTTCATTAATTTGACAAGCACCTGATTTCACCACGATGCCTCACATATCTTACATCCGTAAAGCTCGCAGATATCCAGTGCATCATGAACGGTGTACATATCGGGTGGATGGAGGGAGCCACTGGTGGGTACTTCTTCTTTACTGTCTGTCTGTCTGTCTGTCTGTCTGTCTGTCTGTCTGTTTGTCTGTCTGTCTGTCTGTCTGTCTGTCTGTCTGTCTGTCTGTCTGTCTGTCTGTCTGACTGTCTGACTGTCTGTCTGCCCGTTTATTTTGTTTATTTTCCAACACAAAATCATGCTACTGTTTCAATGCGTTTCTCATCATTCCAAACCCACAAAGTGCACAGCGATGTTGTAGTCAAAATTGCCACAACACTCAAGCATCAATGTGGCTTATCCTTTTGTAAAGAACACCCCCACAGTCCTCTCTGTAACTTTCTGGGGTACTGTAAGACTTTACTTCTCCTCCACCGAAGTTCTCTTTCAAAGAACACTGACAAATTGTAAATGGACATTCCTTTCGTAAATAGCATTGAGTGCAGATTGTTCGTTTTAGACATTAGGGCGCAGAGCGTCCCAACTCAGAGTCTCTTCCGTCCATGACAACATACTTGAAAAAAAATAAGAAGAAATGGTGAACAGTCTCACCGGATCAGTTTCTTTATAAATCTGTTCAAGCAAACATGGTTCGCCTTAAGTAGCGATTGGCTGTGAGAGGTGATAGTATTATTATTTTACAGGTAGCCAGCCATAGTGCCATGCTGCTGTCACGTAAATGCCACTCATGATCATTCCCTTTCATAAGATGCGGTTCCTGTTTCAAGACGTAGAGCTGGTAGAACCAATGGATAGTAACTTCATGTACATAACGTTTCACTGTTTGTGAAAAGGGCATTCCTTTCGTATAACTTCAAGTCATATTATTCGCTGCCGTCACCTTAGAGCGGCAGAAAGTTCCAAAACAAACATAACTTTTCAACCTTTTTGTTCACGTCTCAAAATATTTAGAATCTACGACGTTGCCTAAATGGACACAATTTAAAAAATTAAAGGTACAATACATAGTATGTTAACTTGTACTTC
This sequence comes from Aplysia californica, assembly GCF_000002075.1. NCBI lineage: Eukaryota > Metazoa > Mollusca > Gastropoda > Aplysiida > Aplysiidae > Aplysia > Aplysia californica. The sequence continues at coordinate 1,254,102 of NW_004797340.1, forward strand.
CATTTGATCTCACAAGGTTTTTGATTTGTCTCAAAGATGGTTATGTAGACTTTTTGATGGTGTTCAGGTTGGTCTGAAGAAGACATACGAATTAGTGCCGGGAGATTTTGAAAAAACAAAACTTCATCGATGCTTCGAAGTGTAAGTCACTATTGAAAATCATGTGCAAATTGTGTTTTGCTTTATATATTATGTCCATAAGCAACTTTCAGTATTCAAATATTCTATACTCTTTCTCCTTCTACTTTGCACTATGTCTCGTAATAATCAATTAAAGTATAGAAATTTCATACACCAAGTTTTGCTATATTTATCTCCTTGTTTTTAGATACAGCATGCTCTAATGTTACGTTATGTTGATTAATTCATTACTAGTAAAAATTACATGGCATTCCAATCTCGAATTGGTACGGCTCTAATGAGAATCGAGCTCCCTTATGCACAGCCTGCTGTTTCTGGCTGAATACTACAGTGTTCCCCCTCCCCCTTTCTCCCACAAAGGTTTTTTTAAAAACTACCAGCTCATCTTTCATAATATAACGTGTTACAGAAGTCAGGTTGCTTATTATGGAAGATATAAAAGCAGTGTTCATGCCCACGATCTCACTCCAAAACAAGTTTTGTGTACTCCGTTGTATTTCCTTTATGGGCTATCTTTCGGCCCAGACTCCAACTTTCGAAGCAATCTGCTTCATGACGGCTGCATACTTCTGCACTCTCGGAGCTATTGAGTAAGACACCAAAAAGCGATTCACGTTTCTTGCTATGAGAAAGTCTCGAAAATCCGCCTCGCCTTAAAAATCATTACTCCCTCTGAAACCGCTGATGTCATCACAATTGGCGAATCGTATTTTCACGACGAAAGCGGAAGTGACCTTCTTTGAAAAGGAAGTCGTGTCTTTCAGGACGCAGTGATGCAGTGTCGTGCCCAGGCGTGTCCATCTATCTACACTGGCTCAGTTTGAGCAGTTTGGTGCAGACTTTGCACTTGACGTAGCAGCACCAAATGTACTTGCACTCACAACGCTCCGTGACCTCCATAGTGAAGTTGTTGTAGCCTCGACCACAGCACATTGAGTCGCAGTTGCCAGGGCCCCAGCCCGAGGATTCACATAATCTGCAGGCAGAGAAAACAGTTACTTGTTAGAAGCACAGATTCTATGGCGTAGCAGTTAGGCGCTTGGCTGTTGCACGTAAAAAATCCGAGTTCAATTACCTCGGTAGGAACATTGTCGTTGAGAGTCCCGGGTTTTTTTCGGCTGGGATGCTGTATCCCTCCTCTCAGTCCAGGTTAGCCGTGGGAGAAATAGAAGCAGTAGAAGCAGGAGAAGGAGGATGAGGAAAAGGAGGAGGGGGGTGAGAAAAAGGAGGAGGAGGTGAGAAAAAGGAGAAGGAGGAAAAGGACGGAGAGGTGGAGGAAAAGGAGGAGCAGGAAGATTAAGAAAAGGAGGAGGGGGTGAAGAAAAGGAGGAGGAGGAGGAGGGGCAGCGAGAGCAGGAGTAGGACAAACGTGAGAAAATAGAACAAGAGATGAAAAATGTTTACATCTCTAAGGACGCGCGCGCACACACACACACACACACACACACACACACACACACACACACACACACACTCACTCAAACACACACACACACACACACACACACACACACACACACAAAATAAACGAACTATTCGTGTATAAATCACAAGCTTCGCAATTTTGCCATATACATTTGTATACTTTATACCCATAATACTGTTCTATATAAAACAACTGTTAAGTAATTTTAAAATGTGCCATTATCTCATAAAACTATAATACTGGAATACACATTGGGTACTTTTTATAAAAAAATAGAAATGCGCAGCATAAATGATTACTACAAATTTTATCCACAGAGGTACTGACCTTCCCCTAGTGCCCACAGAGCCAGTCTTGGAGTCTGGACTGCAATAGTCAGGGCTCTTCTCGTAATAAACCAGCTCATCATCTCTGAATGAGGCGCGGCCTTTATGTATCGGAATCAGGACTTTCATCTTCTTCCGTCTCTTCCTTCTCACCTACAGATATACAAATGAAACACACAAACAAACAAACTTTACAAAAGTATTGAGAGGAACGGCATGGGCTCTACGCCTCTACATTCAGTATTGTATCACGTGACTCGGTTTCTGTGTTTGTACTTGAAGTGATATTATTACCATGGTGGACCAATTGTTTACAGAGCTGTGACATGACGTTACAACATCATCGTGATTTAAGACCAGGCATAAAAGTGACCTATAATTATCGAAGAGGCACTACATTCGATCAATTGTTAAGCTATGGTGTGATTTGGCTGTTAATTTTGTTTGTTTGTTTGAATAAGGAAAAGTATGTCAACACAATAATGGTCATTTATCACTAGGCAAAAGTAAGAAAGACAGAAACGACAGAGGGAAAGAAAAGAATTAGGACTTATCAGTGGCACCCTCCAACCACCCTACCTGATGTATGTATTTAACGACCTTCTCAACATTATTAGGTTATTTTAGATACACATACAGCCCTTTCAAAAATGATCTGTGACAGGATCAAACAAACTTGACAGACAGAGCCTCGAAAACTCGTGAAACAAGCGAAATTCGAGATGATGTCATTAAACCAGCTGATCAAAGGCAATGTTGCCATTCTGCACACTTCGAACCATCATACAGACCCCGCCCCCTCCCCCCCCCCCCCCCCATCCCAACCCCAAACCATATATTCCATAGCATACTTGCGTTTTCAAGTTTCAGATAAAGGTATTTAATGCCAGAACTGAAAACTCTGTTTGAGTAACGAAGTTATACTTTTTTAAAGAGTACCCAATAGCTTGTCTTCAGTTGAATGACCAAAATGGATGTCATTAATGAGTTCTAAGTTGCTGAGAAGGTCGCTTTTCAGGGCAAATACTATGATTTTTAGCCTGACCTGCTATATATTTAACTGTATCAAATATATAAATGCATGTGCGTGTGTTATTAGTTTCTGTGCAGTTTGTGCAATCTCAACATCTCTCAACACTCTTATATTTTTGTAGAATCGTCGTGGACAAAACGGAAAACTTAGCAGCAAGAGTTTTGTTGGTTTGTTAGTTTTTAAATATTCTTGGAAGAGATAAGAGATTGTTACCTCCACTGCCAGGGCGTATCTGTCTTTCAACAGGGCTCCTATAGAGTCGAAACTGGGCAGAGCTCTCCAGCATGTCTTGATGGAACAGGATCCGGAAACCCCGTGACATTTGCAGGCTTGTGTAAGGCTGTCGGCCACCACCTGCCGGGGACACAAGGGAAAATACAAGTGAGCGGCTTGGACCGGGATGTTTACTCGCACTGGGGAGGGCACAAGTCAATGGTTATTTTTTTTCCACCTTGTCTTCTGAACATACCGTCACTTCTTGGTGGTGGAGAGCTGTTGTGAGTGTTCAGCAAGAGGGGGCTCTGGCCCACATGCTTAAGGCATTTGAGTCACGACGCGGTGGAATCAGACGCTCGATCGTCAATTTTTGGGGTATACAGAGTTGTTTGGCATTATTTTAAAGGTTGTTTATATTGCGTTCTTTAGATGAAAACAGATGAGTGGCATCTTGGTAAAATTACGCGCTCGTCAACAGAACAAAATTGAAAAAATCAGCTTTTTTCGTTCGTTGGGTATATATTTTATTTCTCTTTTTTTGGCGCAATACCACGTATGTCCATTTAAAGATACATTTTTCAGTGGATTTTACTGTAAAATGTTGATCAAATGAACTAATTTAAATGTACATCAGCAGTTTCTAAGGAAACCCAAGCTTTTAAAAAGTCAATAAACTTGGGTGGACATTTTCTCACTAAGTTTTACCTCTGACACCAGGCGATACACACACCCTTCTATTCCAGATAGATGGATACTGTTTTTCACTAAAAGCGAGATATATAACAAATGTTACGATGATACCAATTACTGTATGCCCCCAAAAGTTATCAAGCGTACGATTCCACCGCGTTGTGACACAAATATTTATATATCTTGAATAAAAGTAAAGGTATTTGGCATCGAAGGAAATTGGGCGTTGTCTGGTGTCAAAAGTATATTTGTGAGAAAATGACCGATACAGTTTGATGACCTCAAATGATGTAGTGTGCTTGCAAGTTGCAAAATTATAATATTATTATTATTCTGCTTTTGATCAATGTTTTTATCTCAGTGAAACCAAAGTAAAAATGTGTTTTCAAATTGATGTAAAAGCTATTTTGCCAACAACAAAAAATAGCACCCCCCACCCTCTCCCCCACCAAAAAATAACAAAACAACAACAACAACAAACAAAAATACAAAAAACAACGAATAAGATAAGAATTGACCAATGCGGCAGAAAAATGCCGACTTCTTCGATTTCATTATTTTGACTAACGCCTGATTTCACCATGATATCAGACGTTTACTTCAGAAATGTTTGACTGCTGACAATACAGACATTTCACACTGAAAGTACGTTCAGGAAAGTATTAACATTGCTAAAAACACAAGGGTTTTGGTAGCTCGAAATGGGCTGGAAGTTAAGTATTTCTAAATTCGATTTCAATGTACACACACGAAAACCAGTCGTATTAACCGTATGAAATAGCTCTAAAGATCAAACCGTATTCCAGATTTTGCGAGATAACATTTTTGTCTCTATTTCTCTCAGTCTTGTAGGGAATATGTGTGTGTGTGTGTGTGTGTGTGTGTTTGTGTGTGTGTGTGTATGTGTGTTTGCGTGTGTGTGCGTGTGTGTGTGTGTGTGTGTGTGTATTTGCCTTGAAACCCTTCAATTTAAAAGTGGCTCGCGCCAGGCTTCTCAGGCGGAAAAAGAAATGGAGGTAACGCTGAGAAATTATTTGGGGGTTTTTTTCGATGTTGTTTTTGTGGCGTGATCTTGCTTTATCCTCCTGCACCAAATCATTGTTACTCTGCAGATGTACACTTCTAGCTCAAAGAAACAACCAACCAACCAACCAACTGAATGAACAGGGAAACAAAATGCACCTCATGGGTGGGAAAAAGGGGACGGGCAAAAGGTACCATTTTAAACACAATACGACCGCTTTGACTCGAAAGCTTAAAAAACAAACTCTTTTGCTTTGAAGTTCACAGTCAAATCTAGTTGAATTCGATCAGATGAATCTGACTGGCACGGAGCATTGGTTTGTTCCGCTTGTTTTTTGTTTGTTTGCTTGCTTGTTTGTTTGTTTATTCGTTTGTTTGTTCGTCTGTTTATTTGAGCTTTAGAAAATGACATCAACACAATAACAGTAATTTGGATCAGTGAACCCCCCCCCTCCCAACCCACAAAAAAGCAACAACATTTCGA
>NW_004797340.1:1259540-1262091 GCF_000002075.1 Aplysia californica
CTTCCTAATTGATCAAAATGTTTATTTGCTTGGCGTAAAACTGCTACTATATAAAGGATTATAGCTTGCGGAACTCGGCGGAACAAGAGACGAATAGTAGCAGCAACACAGATTCAAAAATACATTGCTTTTGGCTTTTGGTCTTATGTATTCAGCTCCTCCGCTAAGCACGATATTTGCTGTGCTGAGTTTACAATGGTACATATTATTATTATAACAATACGACGATCTTATCCATAAAAATGACAAGTCCACTTTATCGAAACATTAATAACGTAGACAAAACCATCAAGGCGGATCGCGAAGTGGGGCATAGCGACGACGACTCGAGAGCTCTTTGTGTTTGGCGATTCCACGTGAAAGAGGCAGTCAGTCGATATCAATTTCTTATAACTATATAAACGAACAAACAAACAAACAAACAAACAAACAAACAAAAATAATAAAAACAACAACAACAACAACAACAACAACAACAAAGCAGGACAAATAATTCTCTGATGGGAAAGGATCCGGATATAGTTAGTTTCATAATAATATGCAGTTTTTTTAATATTCAGGAGGAAGAATATTTTCGCTTTTATATTGACATTGCAGACATCTTAAATGATCAAGCAGTACGGGGAAGTCAAGAACGGAGCTTTTTCGCTCTTTTACAAAAACAACACAAAACAAAACCAAAAGTAAAAAGAAAAAAATATTGAAAGACGAGGAAAAGATTCCCTGTCAACTTGCCCATTTAAAACTTTTTATTTCTAATAAACAGCTGGGTGTTTGGGGGGAAGAACTGCCATACCCTACTTCATTTCTTTCGCTCTGTCGAATCTGTCTTTCCACCTCGCATTTTTCCTGCAGTAAGTGACCAGTGCTGTGTTAAAGAATTCCTTTCAAAACAAACAAAGGAAACAGCTCCTCGTAACGGCAATCCAAGAACGTTTAATTTTTAATTATCTTTTCTTTTTTTTTTTTTGTAGATGACAGATTTCATGTCATTCATAATTTCATCTGTCAGAAGTCGAGACATTAGTCAGAAATATTGGCGTCAGCATTCTGTCATTGTATGAAATGATTTTCGCTTGCCTCTTCTGCAGGTTATATTTTCTGTAACTAGACAACGTCTGTGTTCGTGTAAAGGAAAATTACGAGTAAACTCGGGGGTATGTCAGAAGAAATTAAATTTTAAATGTCCCTTCACCGTCATGCCGTGATGGTCAAAGCTTTTATCAAGTACGTATGATGACGCACAATGTTCTCATATGTCTTAAAATGAACGACTTCATTTTTTGATCATCCAAGGCTTTCACGTTTTGTGAAATAAAAAAGATGAAAAAGAAAAACTTGAGAAAAAAATATATTTGTCTCCCAGTGCCATGCCGTAACGCGTGGAATTGCCCAATTATGTCCAAAGTAAAGATTTCCAACTTTTAAGATTCCTGACGAGTGACGCATACAGAGGAATTGTTTCGGAGCTGGCAATAAATCAAGTCACCGCTATATACAGATTTCGGAAAAAAGGATTTAATAGCCTAGCCTCAATGTCTAGCGGTGGATCACCAGACCGCTATGGTTGGCCGACTATGATAATAGTATTTCGCTTTCTGGCTCCCGAATTCGCATAAAAATCTTTCACTTTGGGCTTTGTAGAACACTTAAAACGATCTCGGCTGTTCGGATAGCTGACAGCGGCGTTATGTGGGCGGCTGAAGGGTACTGTTTCCCGTTTTTACTTCTTAACCTCTGTTGCTTCAGCCTCTCTATATCTGTGCCGGCGTCTGTTATGTAGCAATTAGGCGACTTGCATTTCCTGTTGTCCGTAGAAGACCCAAGTTTGATTCCCACGTGGGAAGATTTTTTTCTTGGTTTTTCCGCTGGGATGTCGTATCCATTTTAACCCCGGGTGGCCTTGACAGGCAGGGTCAAAGCCTGCCTCCTAAACCATCTAAACTGTGACGCCAGTCCTACGCAGTCTGATAGGTAAGATTTGTAGCGTCGGTAGTCTAGTGGTTAGGCTACCACCGGACTCGTGATCGTAAGGTTGCGGGTTCGGGGGTTTGAGCTTCAGGCCCGGTATTGTGTCCTTGGGAAAGGCACTTTACACGAATTCTCCTCACTTCACTCAGGTGGGAATGGGTACCCGGCAACTAGAGTAAAGTTGGTATCCGGCCTTAGACAGTGAAAGATCTTGTCAGTATGTTAGGGTTTTAGTGCCTATAAAATTGCAGCTGGCACTGTATGCTTCCCAGGAAGTTCAGACTGTTTAAAAATGAGATCAGGTCTGCTGGGGTAATAATAACATAGATTGTAAAGCGCATAGTTGAGCGGAAACTTGCGCTATGGAAATGCTATCTATTAATTACCCTGGAAAGAAGTTGAGAATCAGTTTATCCCGTTCATCTCATGGCTCTTTGGCAAACCTTTGCGCCAAGTAAAACCCTTATAAGTATAAGAGTCGATTTAATCAATAATAATAATATTATACTAAACACTTACATGTCACACACAACGGAAATAAACAACATCGTCCATTTTCTATCATTGGCTTTAGGATTGG
>NW_004797340.1:1264147-1267163 GCF_000002075.1 Aplysia californica
TCTCTCTCTCTCTCTCTCTCTCTCTCTCTCTCTCCCACACACCCCCTTCTCTCTCACCTCCACCTCCCATCCCACGTTCCTGAATTTGTTCTCCTCGCACTCATCAGCGCGTGGAGAATTCGAATGATTTACGACAGCGAACAGACACATGGAAAGAAGTTACCTTCCCTAAACCCAGACCCTGCAGGCCTGCCATACACTTTCCCCCGAAGTGTTTATTTGCCGGTATTGGTGAGCAAACGGAAACAAACTTTCAAATCCCGAAAATGTTATTCGCCAATAAGAGTGAAGTGGATGAAAATCGTAAGGAAGTTGTTGCGTCTACAGACAAGTTTGATTATGCGTGTAAGCCGTCCATTCAGAAAGCACACGCGTATTTTTTTTTCTTTTTTTGGGTTTAATTAAGAATAACCTTTGATTCCGTTGTCATTGGACTATGAGCTTTTAGGGTGTTTCTTAATAATAAGATGATATCTTTTTTTTCTTTTCAGATTACTTTTTTTTCTCGAAATTTTAGCATACCCATCTGAGGGCTCGGGGTAAATGAGTCTTGTTCTTCCCATTAATTTGAATGATAAATAATAGCAAAGATCTGACACTGCCATGGGCGCCACTCTTCGCTCTTCAGTTTTAAAAAAATCAATCTTTGCAGAGCTGTGACCGTGCACCATGTACGCACAAATAAAGGGTAAAACACTATACCTCGCCGTTGTCAAGTGCTCGACCAACTGTTCCCTCCTTGCCCTTCATTTGGTTTCAAATAGAGCTAAATGGTGTGCTTCATGATGGACCGAAATAACGCCAAGAGTGCCCAATCTTGGATGTTACATTAGCCTACAAGTCTATGGTTTTCTCCTGACTTGCAGCCGTCAAAAACTGGCCTACTCACAGCATGGTCCAACTTGCTAAAATTATTCGCTTATTTCACAAGACTGTCTTTCGTTATCTGACCCATATCTGCGTCAAAACTCACAAGTTGATGATAAAGACATCGTGGCAATGGTTTCTAATTCTTTCCGACTAATTCTAGTTTTGTGTTTTTTACAATCTCTGTAGTTTCTTATTCTTTATAACCACAGCCGTTTCTGTTATTTTCAATCTCAGTGGTTTCTAGTTCTTTCCAATCACACAGGTTTCCAATTCTTTACAACAACAGCGGTTTATAATTCTTTACAATTCCAGTGATTTCCGTCTCTTTACACTCGTCCCCCCTCCCCCTTTTCCGCTCTATTTTTTAAACTATCTTTTTGTTATACTCACTACCAAACTTGCACACGTTTACATTTGTTATTGGTGTGTGTGTGTGTGTGTATATGTGTGTGTGTGTGTGTGTGTGTGTGTGTGTGTGTGCATACGTTTTGCTTGTATCTCGGTGTGGTGTGTGTGTGTGTGTGTGTGTGTGTGTGTGTGTGTGTGTGTGTGTCTGAATGTGTATGTGTGCATGGTATGTATGTATGTGTGTGTATTTGTTTTGTTTGATTACGTCTGCGTGTGTATGTTTGGGGAGGGGGGGCGAGGTTGCGTATGTGTGAGACAGACAGACAGACAGACAGACAGACCGACAGACAGACAGACAGACAGACAGACAGACAGACAGACAGACAGACAGACAGACAGGCAGGCAGATAGAGAGAGACAGAGAAGAAAGTCGGAGAAGGGGCCGAGTGGGAGAGGATTATGGATAAAGAAATGTGCCTGTGAAAAGGGGATCTTTTGTGTGCAAACCTCTAATTATTTATTATTCAAGTGGGAAGAAAATGCAAATACATGCACGTTGTATCTTATTTAGGGCCCTAACCTTTCATGTTCATAGCGAACTCTTAAAAGGATTTTATTGGTGATATTCTTTATATAAAATCTGTCTCGAGGCGCAATTGACAATAATACGGTTGAAAGTCTTCATGAGCCCAACATTCTTAAAATTTGTTTACCAGCATCTGTGGTGTAGCGGTTAGGCGCTTGGCTGTCGCCTTGGGAGACCAGCGAGGATTTGCGGGTGGGGAGACAATTTTATTTGAATATCTCGGTCTTCCTTCAGCAATTTGTAATATCAATAGGAATTAATAAAAATGATAATAATAACAATAATCATAATAATAGTAATAACCATTATACTTCTATTTATATAGCGTATATCCACGCTCTACAGCCTGATTTATGCGCTTTACAACCATTATTACCCAAGAAGACCCCAGAACACTCAGAAACAGTCTCGGTTTCCAAGGAAGCATACAGTGCGAGCTGCGAATTGTACGCGCTCAAACACTTAAGAACTGACAAGATATTTCGCTGTCTATAGCCGGGTACCCATTCCCACCTGGCTTGAGGGAAATTCGGGGAAAGTGCCTTTCTCAAGGACACAACATCGGGCCTCTGGCAGAATTCGAACCCACGACCTTACAGTTGCGAACCGGAGAGCCAAACGACTAGGCTACCGACTCCACATCTCTTGAAGCCCGGATTTGCCCTGACAGTTAGGGTAGAAGCCAGCCTCCTGGATGATCTAATGTATCAATGGGGACGTTCGGGCATGGCATCATGGGTGTATATATGGCTGCCCACAGAGTGAAGACCTTGGATACACGTAGTAAATTCCGAATGGTTACTAGGGCTCAAGTAGACGTTTACTGGAGAATGCTTACTAGCACGAGCGTATAACCTATGCCTCTGTTCAATTAGACATGTCATATTTTGAACTGGTGTGCTTAAAGAATTGAAAAAAGGGGGAGGGGGTTATTGGTTATATAGGTTTAACTCCCAATAATCCTACACTGTTAAATTATCTAAAAGGCGGGGCCTCCGATTTTAGAGTCCATCACCGATAAGACCGAGCCAAATGGATGGAGAATCTCAAAAACTAGTCAATACAATCCAAGCTCAGAACGCGCCTTGGGGTAATCGAACTTAAGGGCCACGCACTCCGTTGTTCAGCATGATACCAACTGGGTTAGCGGCACACCAAGAGAAGAGATGGGTAGTAGGTAAATTTTAAGTTGCGGCCGGGGGGGGGGGGGGG
>NW_004797340.1:1267263-1268471 GCF_000002075.1 Aplysia californica
GGGGTATTTCAGGGGGAAAATGTCTACTCGTCAATGTTGACAAATACGCACAGCCATACTTATTTCAAAATTTCGTCTCGGCTCTTCTCCTCTCGAGTGCTACTACTGCTGGTGAGCGCAAGCGTTCGACGTGAGAACATCTGTCTGGTGAGAGAACCGTTGTCTCAAAAACGCAGGCACACTAAATGCACACAGACGTGAACACCGAGCGTCTAAAGGAAGCTTGCAGAATTCCCGACACAAGAGGCGCTGAAACCATAACGGCAGTCAGTCAAAACTCGTTAGGGGGACTCTCGTGGCCTAGAGGTTAAGGTTTTCTCTTCTCATTCAAAGGTCTCGGGTTCGAATCCGGGTAGCGACCGAAAAATGTTCTTCTTTAAAAATGGTCTTCTGTCACCTCCCTTCCTGCTCTCTAGCAATCTTCTGCCGTCTGCTTTCGTCTCCTTTTTCTACCCCCACCCCCACCCCCTCATCTCCTTTTCCCCCTCCTCTGGTCTCCCGACTCTTTCTGTGGACTTTCTACTGCTACTCCTTTTCTCCTTACGGCTGTCTTTCAGCCACACCCCTGATCTTCTGGTAGGAAAGATCTACACATAGCCTCCTCGAACAAGGGCGAAAAATCTCGGAGGTTCCGTGTGCTAGTTGCACACGTTAAAGATCCCTTGGTGGTCTAAAATCGATAAGAGTAGGCTTTTGGCCGCCACCCGGGTAAAATTCAAACTTTCCTAACAACTGAAAAAGTTTAATGTGTCCCGCGGGCTCATATGATCTTCTGCAGTTGCCAGCGCGTAAAACACTTACCAAAAGAAAGAAAGACTCGTTAGGAGCAATTGCTCTCTTAGGATTCTACAGTTATCATTGTGCAGCTTCACTGTGGCACGCTGAAGACATGAGGTCGATCCCTGTGAAAGGGGAAGTTTTATCGAGTAGCTCGGTTTTTCAGCTGAGATGTTGTATCCCTCTTAGCCCGACACGGCCCCGACTAGCAGGGTCAAAAGTCCGTCCTGTATATTATGATGTAAATTGTATCGATGGAAGCGTAAAAGACACTTTCGTTGAAAAAAATACCTCGATGTTTCAACACTGTAACGTAACGAATTGGGGTAGACAAGACTAAAAGAAAAAACAGAGAAACAGAGATATAGATGATGCCCTGTGTGTGTGTGTGTGAGTGTGTACGTGTGTGTGTGTGTGTGTGTGTGTGTGTG
>NW_004797340.1:1268624-1269595 GCF_000002075.1 Aplysia californica
CCCAAACAATCCCTGACCCCCCTCCCCCACCCCTATCCTTCCTCCACGCCCCCTCATTCACTTTTGCTCGGTCTGGTCTCGTTGCGGTTCATTCCGTCAAATCGTCTGACTACTTTCACTTAGCGCCCCCTGTCCGAACTCCACGACCGGATCCAGATCAAAGCGTTACCGCGCATGCGTGCTGGTTTCATTCCGTGTCGCATGGTGCGTATCACAAGCACAGGTGACGTAGACAAATTTGAAACGACTTCGCTTTGTTGTTTGGGTCGAGGAGCGATGGTGTACACACACACTATGTACGGACGACCAGCTTGCTAGCTAGCTACTCCTTGGGATTTCCTCTTTCCCACACGCTCGAGGGCCAGTAGCCAGGAAGGAATGATATTGCGCTTGTCTAAGTGTGACTGCAACATTCCTATCCGGGTTTTGTTTTTTGTTGGTTTTTTGTTGTTGCTTTTTTTTTGGGGGGGGGGGTGTTTTTGTCTGTGGACTTTTGCTCTACTCCTTTAATTCCCCCTCTTTCCTTTCTACTGTCTACACTTTCTTATTATGCGCCGTGGTTTAATCAATTTTTTTGCTTAGTGTGCTCGTTTTTGTTATTTAAAAAAAACTACGTTTCACTGTCTATGTGAGTTTGTTCCTTTCGTTGAATTTTTTTTTTTTTACCATGCATCTATTGCTTATTTCTATCACTTGGTTTTCTCTGTATTTGATCTGCTTCTGCATATTTGACTGTCCTCTGTCAATCTGTCTTTCTGTCTATCTGTCTGTCTGTCTGCCTGTCTGTCAGACATACATATATAGATAGATAGACAGATAAACATTGTGCGCGAGTGTGTGTGTGTGTGTGTTAGAGTGAACAATTTGTATTTTGGTACGACTGTAGGCCTACGTATAAAAAAAAATCCAACGTCTTATCTTCAAACAAAAACTCACATAGGTACCCATAAACACACACATACACAGACACA
>NW_004797340.1:1271196-1272552 GCF_000002075.1 Aplysia californica
TCTCTTCTCTCTGTCGTTTCTCTATCAATCCCTCCCACTCTCTCTCTCCCTCTCTCTCTCTCTTTCTCTCTGGTTCTCTCTCTCTCCGCCTGTCTCCACTCCTTCACCCTCTCCCAAACACATTATGAAGTGAACAATCTCAAACACTCATCAAACACCACACTCCACCCATCCTGCTGGGCCACTGCGAATACCATTGCCCACAACCCGTCACAGCAGAGAGGAGTCTGGTACGCAATATGGCGGCAAAGGGAGACGGAAACAGAATGCAAGAACTTCCGCCCTCACGGCGCGCACCCTGGCGGGCAAGGGGGTATAACCAGGTACGACCTGTCATTCCGCGTTGCCTCTCGTGCCGTGATCTTGTAAGCAATCTAGCTCGAAGAGCTGATGAACTCACCGATAGAACAGCCACATTGCCAGCGGGTTTTCGAGGGGGGAAAATAAAAGATGTCTAATATTTACGTTGCCTTTTTTCCAGAGAAAAGAGAGACGATTTGTCTATAGATCAAAAGCCGGGATAACAACGCTTATGGAACACGATACCGAATTACTGGTAGGGGTGGTTACGCGAAGACAATTCCATGTTTTTTTGCTTGTATGTGTGTGTGTGTGTGTGTGTGTGTGTGTGTGTGTGTGTGTGTGTATGTGTTAGTGTGTGTGTGCGTTTGTGTCTGTGTTGGTTTGTGTGCGTTTGTCTGTGTTTTTGAGGGGGCTTGTTCGTGCTTGTGTGTGTGTGTGTGTGTGTGTGTGTGTGTGTGTGTGTGTGTGTGTGTGTGTGTGTGTGTGTGTGTGTGAATGTGTGACGACGTGGTGGAATCAGGTCCTTTCAATTTTTGGGCATTTGGAGTTATTGGTATCATCTTAATCAACCTTCTTCAATTGTCTTGCTATCAATGAAAAAAATGCCCATCTAATTTGTTTAGAAGTTCAGATATTTGAGATTGAAGAAGGTGAGATTGTCTGGTTTCAAAGGTAGAATTAGCGAGAAAATGCTTGGATATTTCCAGAGGTTAATAGTCTGTGGAAACTTTTAAAAACTTACATGTTTTGTGCCTTTAATCAACGTTTTTCAGTTTTTAAAAAAACCACCGAAAAATGTGTTCGTAATTGGACAGCAGTGGTGTTAAGCCAACAAAAAAAAATTGGCAGAAAAATGTCAGATTACAATAAACAAGGAAAGCGTATCAGAGAGAAAGAAAGAGAGAGAAACACGAAGATAGACAAACGCGAAGAGACACTCTCTCACAGAGAGAGAGAGAGAGAGATAGATAGACAGACAGGCAGAGAGAGAGAGAGAGAGAGAGAGAGAGAGAGAGAGAGAGAGAGAGAGAGAGAGGTAGATAGATAGATAGA
>NW_004797340.1:1272652-1279551 GCF_000002075.1 Aplysia californica
GTTGTATTGAAAAGTGAGACATAACAGCTTCCACAATCTGTTGATATTATATAAGAGTTATATTGAATAGTTTTTCTGCGTGTGTTCTTAACTTTCTTTAGATTAATCATTTTTCTCCTCGTTCATGTTGTCGTTTTCTGTTTCAAAGATCGGAAGGCGTTTATCAGGTATAGGTACAGTTGGGGATATCATGGCCAGGTACGAAATAGTAGGCCATTAGGCCAACACATAGGCATAATAAAAATGAAAAGTTAAACAATGGACAAACTAACAGAAATATGGGGAGGTGGTAAGAAAATGTCTACCGATAGTAAATACATGTAGAAAAAAGAAAATATATCATTGACGCACGGAAAGTCAAACTGGCTGATAGACAAGATGACATTTCCCAATCCTCATTTCTCACCGTTGAAAAGAATCCAAAATGTTTTGTCGTCTATTAGGCCCCGTTCCAAACAAGGCGCAGCCGAGTATCTGTTGTTGAACATCTATGCTAGACATCAGACCCAGTTGTGATTTATTGATGCAACACTCACAAACACTGTTTATATAGCTATTGACCAGCCACGCACGTCAAATCCCTCACACTGTTTATGATAGCCCAGGGATTTGTTTTACGATGAGCTGACCGAACGGCACAGCGCGCCAGCAATTGAGGGAAAGTAAACCGCTCTGCCCGCAATTGAAATGTGGAAAACAAAACAAAACAAAACAAAAAATGCGCAAATATAAAAAATGCGAAAAATAAACTAACAAAAAAAGTAAAATGCGAAAGACAAACTGATTGTTTGTTTGAACAGAGCTGTGGGGATTGTCCTGCTGTGATGTTTAGCAGACGGACCCTACTGGTATTGTCTGCTGGTTTGATTACTCGATTTGGGGGCCGTCCATTTCTCTGTCTGGAAGTTGATGCCACGTTATTTGCGCGTCACGGTTGTGAGTGTTGTGTTTGGATTCGTTTTCTCTTTCTTATTTTAGCTCACTGTTGAGTGACGTTATTAGGCCATTCCGGAATTTTCCGCTGTGGATTTTTACCTGACAGAACCTGGAAATAACTGGTTCGCTTATTGTTATTTATTGCCTGCTGATTTGATTACCAGAACCCTATGTCTAAACTACTCGACAAGTTGTTTCGTGAAAGTTGACAGTTTGTTTAAGCCATATGTTGGTCTTAGTGCAAGCAATTTTCTACTTCTATATCAGAATTGTAATCCTTATGTACGCTCTAAAGGGACGAAACAAAACTGACAATTGTGAAAACTTGAAACGAGCTGATATTTAAGCGTTTCGACCTGCAACTCGAAGAAACAGAAACAAAAGCGACATCCACATCACCAACAGCAATAATAACAATAATAACAATACCACCACCACCACTGCCACGTCTACCACTGCCACCACCACCACAATCAACAACAATAACAACAATAACACATAACAAAACAAACACAAAGCAAGCGACAACAGCAATCTACGGTAACGAATGTAAATATTGTGTAGATGTTCTTGCCAGTTTCTAATCTAGATCCTACAAATTGTCAAAAACAGTGACCTGACACACAGATATATTGTACAGAAAAAGGACAAAAAGCCGTATCAGTCATGTTTAAAGCCGAAGGTCGCTGGAGGCACGATCAAAGGGCGTATTTAACAATGTTTACAGAAGGACTATTCCTTTTTGAGACGTGGTTTGAAGCTTTCTTTTATAGAATAACAATAGAAACACAAGACTATAACACTTATGAGTTTGCCTTCACTCTTGGTAAACGTCTATCGCAATACAAAAAAGATTGAACCTCAAGTATCATCGTCAACAGTATAGTGATTCTGAAAATCAAGGGTAACGTTTTTGCCCCTTGTTCAGTTTCTTTAAAATACAAGGAAAGTTTTCTCTTTAACCAAACATATATACACACCAATGAAACTAAACGTCTGCTATAGGTAGGGCAATGCCCACTTTTGGTGTAGCTCAAGATTTCTGGAAACCCTCGAAATCTGGGTTAGCCCGCTTGTCCTTAAGTGACCATATTATAGTAATATCTTATAACATGGGCAAACTACGCCAGCGGGCCAGATCCAGAACACAAGCTCTTTCAGTCTGGCCCACGAGTCGACCCAGTAATTGAGAATGAATGTGGGCAGTGGTGAGTTTATAATGCTTCAAACAAACAAACAAACAAACAAACAAACAAACAAACAAACAGACAAACAAACAAACAAGTAAACAAATGAACAATAACAACAAACAAAAACAAAACAAACAAAATGAACAACAACAATGATGTCAACGACCATCAAACAAACAGACAGAAAGACCCTTCCCCATAAAACAACAACATCAATAACAAGAATAAGAACATCATCAACAACAACAACGGCAACAAAGATAACAACACTTATAACAACCAAGCAAAGACACAAACAACCAAACAGAAGACAAATCAACAACGGTCTCACCTTCCTCCCCACGCGGAAGTTATGTCTATTCATCATGGCTTTCTTGGACGTCTTGACCTTGCCCTTCTTGTTCCTCAGCGTGGCGTCCGTGAACGCCTCTCCGAACAGGAGGCCGAAGTGAAGGTCGTCGCCACAGCCGCCCCACTTGAAGTTTCCCGTAGGCGTCGTGTTGGGCAGGACGCCACAGCTGCATTTGGTGGTCACACCGATACTGCAGGCACGGGAGATGGAATGGACGAGGGCAGAGGAGGAGATGCCATACACGTAGGCTTGTTCTCGGGTGCCTGAGGGGAGAGACGGGTAGGAGGTTGGGGGGGGGGGGGGCAATGGGGAGAAAATTATATCGTTTTTGTTTAATTTTAGTAGGTAAAGGTTGTTTGTTTGTTTGATTGATTGATTGGTTGTTTGAGTAAGGAGAAGCGCATCGACACTATACACGTATCAGTCATTTAGTGCTTGGGAAAGTAAGACTGACAAACAGAAACAAAAAAGAAAGTAAAGAATTAGGACCTACCAATAGCGCCCTCCAACCACTCGCGTAATTAGAGTTTTAATGCACTTTCAACACATATAGCTCATATAAATGCCGAAAATCGGAAGTGTTAACAGACAGCAACAACCAAACAAAAAGAAGATGGAGCGAAAAAGACAAGGGATGTTTGCTAGAAGTTTGAAGGAGCAAACCATAGCAGTGTATCCGTCAACTACACACGACAATGGGGACAACATTTGTCGTCGGAGTAAATTTCACAACCTTACACCATTCATTAAAAGCAAGGAGGAATTAAGAAAACAGGCAGAAATAACAAAGCGGCAGAAAAGGAGAGGGCCTACCAGTGGCGCCTTCCAACCACCCACTTCATCATGGTATGTGTAACATAATGTTATAATCTCATTGTAAGGTATGATGTGGTATGCTATGGTTTCTTATTGTCTATTATGGCATGGTGGAGTCTAATTTGATACGCTATCCGATATTTTAATATAGGTGTTTTTGCATCCCCCATCGACATAATTTAGATCATATTATAAGAGCCGGGCTATTTCAACCTTGCTTGTCAGGGCTGAAAGGGATACAATATCCCTGCATACGGGGGTAATTGTACTCGTATAAAAACCAAAAACAAAACCCAACAAAACCTCACCACATATGAACCGAACTTATGTCTTCTTTGTGCGATGGCTAAGCGCCCATTGGTGCACCACAGACAACAACACAGACGGGAGAATTTAGTTTGCGTTGAGTAATGAGAAGTGCATCGACACAATAGATGGATGGTTTGTTTTATTTTATTTTAATAGAGGTTTTACGGCACCTAGTCTGCTCACCTTTCTAGCTTCACCGCACAAAGCCTGCTTCGACTATCAAGGCACCCAAGAAATAGCAGGTCACAAAATAGTGTGACAAATATTCAAAAGAAGTAGAGCAAAATGACGATAGTAAAGATTAGGAAAGAAAAAGCAGCAGTTCGCTGTAGTAGTTCAGGCATAGTTATGAACATGGCATTTTTGGATTAGCCCATTTACAATTCTTCTGTGCACTAGAACGAGAAACGTCCCCCCTTTGGGAATGGCCAAAAGACACTTCAGTCAGTTGCACCGCCCCGGGGAGTGGATCCTTTGTTTCTGGGGAAAAATTAGAAGTATAGACAGAAAGACTAAAGGGAAAGAAAAGGAAGGAGTGCCAACTGTGCCCTCCAGCCATCCGCGACAGGCTAAAGGAGGCTACAGTTTATTTTGAATTAATTAAGAAGAGGACATTAACACAATAACGCTAATAATGTGTTGCTGGGAAAGAACATGATAGACAGATACAGTCATGTTTAAGTATTATTGTGTGACTTTAACGCCTCTTCCAACATTGAAAAGTTACGTAAGAGACGGGATCTATGAAGCAGTGCCCTTTTCTTAAAGAATCGAGCTAAGTGGGCAGAGAACCTGAAAAGTCTCCAAAACTTCAATAATGCACTGTGGGTGTGAGTTGTGAACAAAGAAATTAAAAGAAACCTAGCCCACCAACACGACACAACTTTCTAGTCGTGCTTTTCTTACTTTCAATTTCCACAACTCACAGACAAAAGAGATGACCAACTGTTTTGTCGTTGTTCGGTACGGGCCAGGGATTCAAGCAAGTCATTGTAGTCCGTTTAGTCCATTTCATCTTGAAATATCGTTGCTAAGCATTTCCTCTCATGAAATCAACAGGTCTCGGTACGTAAGTTCAGAAAATAGACAGTTGAATTGGAGAGAAAAAAAATGTCAAGAAAGTCAGGGCTGGGACGCTTTTGGAATTTCAAGTATTGATGACTGTCTACACCTGGGAGGTCTTTCCATAGAAGTGGGGAGTGGGGCAAAGTGAATAACGGCCTTATAAGATTAAATAGTGAAAGCTCGTCGAAACTAAACACATGGGGGCGTCAAAGCAAGCCAAATTTGAATTGTCTGTTAGAGTTTGAGGGACATAATTCAATAAATGGCCTATCACGTGTCTGTAACTGGAGTTTGAAGACATGCTGTCAGTATATTCTTGTTTATCATGTGAGTACGTATGGCTAGACTCTTTAATTCCAATATCAAGTCTGTGCTCCTTAACGGCTGCAAAACGTGGAAGACAACAAAGACAGAGCTGAATAAAGTCCAGATTTTCATCAACAGATGTATGGGGAGCATCCTAAGAATTAAGTGGCAGGATAGAATAAGAAATGAAGAGCTGTGGAAAAGGACAGGGCAAAAGGATAATATAGAAGTAGAAATAGGACTAAGAAAGTGGCGTTGGATGGGACACACCTTCAGAAAGCCCAGCAGAAACATCACATGACAATCACTGCAAAGGAACCCACAGGGAGCACGAGGCAGGGGTAGGCCACGGGAAACATGGAGGTGTGTGGAAAGGGACATGAGAGAGATGAAGCTCACTTGGAACGAAATAGGAAGGATGGCCCAGGACAGAGATAAATGGAAGGAGCTTGCATGTGGCCTATACCCTGCCAGGGGTGAAAGGCACTGATGATGATGACATATGGCTAGCTGAATGCTATCTTGAGTAGTATACTCCGGTTTCCGACTTTTGTCAAGGCTGTGGCAAAATAAAATTGTCCCTCTGAGCGCAAAATTACCACGGCTAATGCCCTTGTTCCGTAGAATTTCAGTTTCATTTTTAATTATTAATAGTTTTCAAGACTGAAAGCTAGTGCTTACAAAATTATTTTATGTTGAAACGGAAAAATTAAGCTAAAGCAAAAAAAAAAAAAAGACCGTAGGTACAAAAAGTAAAGCACTAATAAATAAAAAGATAAATGAATAACTGAATAAATATTTTACAAATGAATAAATAAATAATTAATTGATAGATGAAAAAATAAAAATAAATGAAAGAATAGATAAAGAAAGAAAGAAAGAAAGAAATATATATTTTCAAAATCCCCCCCCCCCCCCCCCCCCCGAAAAAAGCTGCAAAAATTTAAAAAACCAATGCAATTTATCGTTCTTTTCAATATCTTTGGAACTCCCCCATCCCCACCCCCACCTCACTCCAACGTTCCCATCATATTTGCTAAGCATGAACCCCATGTACTGAGTGGATGGTCCGCTATCTACCAGCGTTTAAACCGACTTTCCTTTGAACTTCAGGGCAAGAGCTCAACGCACACAAGTGGCGATAGCATTGTCAGTTTACCGCCACACGCCCCAGTCCGCATACTTTAAAGAGTTTTAATGAGCTCCGACGCCCTTTCAACTCTTAACCCTCTTGATCCTCTCCCCCCCTCCCCCTACACACCCTTTCTCCAAAAAATAAAAAATAGAAGAAAGAACAAAACCAAAGAACATTAAAATTCGTCCCGCATGTCTCTTTCAGAATGCTAGTCACACAAATTGGGATGAGTGTCAGTAGGTACAGGTTTACGACCCACCTTCACAAATAGGGCGGCATTGGTGACACACAGTTCACAAATCATAATAATATATAATACTAGCACCTTACAATAGAGGGAGCGGTGGCGGAGCGGTTAGATTGCTCGTCTTCGGAGTGGAAAGTCCGGATTTCGAGCCCCGGTTCGGACACAGATTTTTTTCGCCCCCTCCTGCCCACCCAGCAGTAATGGGTACCTGACTTCGAGTAGGGGAAGTACAGGCGGCGTGGAAAGGAACTGCCATACCACAATATGCCGAAGGCCCAGGAAGTTGTCTCATGAACAAGGCAATCTCCTATGTCCGGATCGGATGCGGGAACAACTTTTTACCTTACTAGAGTAGAGAACACAAGAGAGACGATGATGTGCGGACAACAATTCAAAATATAGTTTGACCACAGGTACCTTGGCGTTTGTTTTTGTTTTTGTTTTTGTTTAAAAATTGGAGGGAACAATAATGTATACACATTGTAGATATAGTAATATATGAATATTATATCATATACACATAATATTGTGGGCGTAATTATA
>NW_004797340.1:1281868-1284950 GCF_000002075.1 Aplysia californica
AAAACCAACAAAAATAAATAAATGAAGGCGCGGAGAAAAGGGGAGAGGGGTTGGAGGCATTCTGCGCATAAATTAATGTCAAACAGTTATATTTACAGACCTTACTTCAATAAATGACTGTAGGAAAATAGAAGCAGGATACTGGGGATTCCTCCGATATAAATAACTCAATCTTGACCCAGCATGACAAAGTTTTATGTTTTAACTTCCAAACTTAGTCTTACGTGAGCAAGCAAATTTCTAATTCTTGCAGAGCGCATCAGAAATGCTCCCCCCCCCCCTTTTTTTTCCCCCACAAGTATACTTATGTTTACCTTCAATATGTCGATCCCAAACGCACACTGCAATGTTTAAACTGTATATTTATGTAGCCAGAATCATATCTACACAGTCGCTGAGTTTTGAGTAGAGAAAATCATATCACCACAACTTTTGAGTTTTGAGTTTGAGTGGCGATTTTGATTAAGTTGCGAAAATCATACAATCACCCCAACTTTTGAGTTTTGAGAATGAGTGAAGAGAAATACATCAGCTCAACCTTTGAGTGTTGAGCATGGGGAAAAAAACGTGTCACTGCAGCTTCTGAGTTTTGTGTTTGAGTTGAGAGATCCATAATATTATTACCACTACTTTTTAGTTCGGAGTATGAGTAAATGGTGCCACATCAAAGCAGCCTTTTGGGTTTTACGTTCGCATGAGAATCAAGAATAAACAAAACCACAATTTTTTAGTTCTAGGTATGAGTAGAGACAACAATCATATCAACACAATACGGGTCAGTTGGTGCTGGGAAAAGCACCACTAGCATCTTCCAACAACCTGCTCACGGCAACCCTAACAGTAGAAACTCTTCATTATATGCTACAACTAGGCTCCCGACAATTATAACACTTTGAAGGTATTTTCTGCATCGTAAGGAAACAAAGATGATGAAGTTTGTGAAAACCCAAAGGAAAAAAAGAAGTGGGGGGCGGGGAGAGTAATTTTTTTCCCTCCAACCCTCCATAGACGCGATCTTGATCATTTAGGAGGCGTGCTCCTTTGATGCTGGCTGAGTAGGCGATACTCAATAAAAACAACTTTTCCACTCTAGAATCTTCTGCTCACAACAGAGACGAGCCAAACAATCAAAATACAGACGCCGCTTTGAAATATATCTATCGGTTGTGCATGTGCAGAAATAGGGGGGGGGTGTAAAATTATCTCTCTGACATTTTACAAAATGCAAAATCACACAAAGTTGAGAACAAGTTTTCTACAGTTAAAACACAAGTGTATGGTGGACTTAAGAATCATAACCTTCAAATCTGATGTCCTTCTCCTATTCAACAGACCCAAATGGGTTGAGTGCCTTGAAAACTCAACTCCGCAAAACTGCACAAGTTCCAAAACAACCAGTCTGAGATTCAAACCACGGCCATATTTTCAGTAGTCCAGCTTGATACCAACTGAGCTAACGGAGCGCCCATGTTTTCTGTGCATGCACTCTCCTCAGAATGTAACCGTGATTAACTCCAGCAAGACTCCTTACAGATTGAATGATGAAAAGTGGATCTAGTTGTCAAAATCTGTACCGGTATCCGTAAGGTAACTGTACGACGCTATGTTGTCGCACACAGGAGACCTGCGTTCGATTTCTCTGTGGGGAGAATCTTTATCGAGTATCTCGGTCTTTCTGCTTGGACATTGAAATCTTCTCAGTCTGGGTTTACCCTGACAAGCAGAGTTGGAGCCCGCCTCCTAAGTAATAATATAGTGATCTTGATTATAATCATTGTGTCGATGGGGGCATGTAAAAAAAAAAAAAAAACGACACAAAAAAACGTAAACGAACCCCTCGCCCCCCCAGGCCTACAGTTAAAAAAAAGGTCCACATCTGGCGTGTGCGTGTTTTTAGTTGCACGTTTCGTTCCCGTTGCTGTATCGAGAACATTTCCCCTCGACATCTCGGAGTGGTTCTCCTGTCTAGATATGCGAACGTGAGAAGTTTGATCAATTCTCGGGCAAATGCAAGTGCAGGTTGGGTTCAGAATGATAAGTTTTCGCAGTGACACCAACTTGTTATTTTAAAGAACCTCGCCGCTCTGTAGCATTTGTTAAGACCATGCGCGTGTCATAATGTACAACTTGAAAAGCTATGAAAACAGAGAAAAAATTAATATCGAAGAGCCATGAAAACAGAATATTGTCATGGTATTAGTCACTTAAAAAGGCCAAAAATGTTATGATTTAGAAATTTGTAATTCTGAGGTAACAGATTGCCAGGACAAAAGTGGACATCTCAAGCAGATGTCTTACACATGATGATTTTAAAGTTTGAAAAAAAAAGCAAAGGGGAAGGGGGTGGGAGGTGGCCGTTTTTATAGGTGATTGTCTTATATGTCACAGGTGATAGTCTCATAGGGATGGCCGTTATAGCAGATACGACTGTGAACTAGGTAACTAAGTCTTCCAAGAAGGTCTGATTCTATCTGAATACTAGATCAGCATAAAGGACTGTGATTTAAATAATAAACCCTCCCATCGACATAACTTAGCTTATTTCGAAAGCAGGCTGTACCGGCGTGACTGTCAGGGCCGACCCCGGCTGAGTGGGATGCAAAATCCAAACAATCGGACCGAGATACTTTTTAAAAAATACTCCGCTCCCGCCCCTACAAACCGCACACACACACAAAATGGAATCGAACTCACGCCTACTGGGTGCAGCGACGAAGAGTGCGCTGTCCTTGACACCGGTCTTTTTGACTGTAGCAAATACAGTAGCGTCGGCGGTCTAGCTGTTGAGCTCGCTGAGAGGCCATGGGTTCGAAACCCCATCAGGAGCCCATTGCCTTCTCGGGAGAGACACTTTTCATGGATTTTCCTCGCCCAATCCACGTTGGAATGGGTTTCCGACAATGAACAGCAAAAGATATTGTCAATTATAGTTCGCGCTTGATCGCCTAATAGGCAACTTGTTTTGTATGCTTCCTGGGAAGCCGAGGATTAAAAATTGTCCGGGCTGTTGGAAAAATAATCGTTTTGTAAATCGCATCCAGCATGCAGTAAAGCATGGATATTTATTATTATTATGATTATA
>NW_004797340.1:1287298-1288500 GCF_000002075.1 Aplysia californica
TGTATATATATACATTATATATGTACATATCATTGTGTGTGTGATGTGTGTGTGCGCGCGCGTGTTGTACGCGTACGCGTTTTTATCATTGTTCGTGAGTGCCGCCTGCGGTACAGGACATGCAAATTGAAAAGAAGGAGGAAAGAAGAAAAAATATAAAAATAACGGAAAACCCGTCGAAAAATACTCACGCCATAACCCGACCACACTCTATCTATCTTTCGCTGCTTGTAGAGTCTATTTATTTTCGTTAACGACAACGTATAGCTACCATGATGGTAGTTACATTTAGTAGCGGGGGTGAAAAAACACTGATAGGATAGACAGGAAGTAGCGAAAGCGAAGGAGAGGAAAGTAGTCCACTCACCTATACTAACGACATCCCCCAACCACCTATCAGTAAAGTAGACAAATTCTCCACAGTTCGCAGATCGAAGAAACAGCTGGCTATGAACTCACTTTAGCGCCCGCACAGCCCTCGCATCAACCAGCGAAATTCCATCTCTCACGTTGAGAGGCAATAAAACTTTCTTTCTCCTGGCCGTGAAGACGATCTGGAAGCGTTCCATTCTTCTTTAATTGGTTTCGAAAGCTCCATTTTACCAGGCAATCAAAAGCATATTCGTCCCGCGGTATGTTTTGTTGCCCTGTGTTAGTGTATGGTGGACTCTTCGCGTTACTTCAACTTGACTGGCAAGCATCTTTTGTGTAACTGTTAGCTAGAATCTTCACCGCCGCGCGCAGAAGACACGGGTTCGATTCCTCTGTGAGGGCGGGTTTTTACAAATCAAGTATCTCCAATCTGTTTACTGGGGTAATGTAACCCAATCAGCCCGGGTTGGTTCTAATAGGCAGTGTCGAAGCACCCCCCCCCCAAAAAAAAAAAAAGCCTAAATTGTGTCGATGGGGGTTTAAAACACTAAGAATGTTAATTAAACGACTGTTACACTGTATTTGACAACCTGATTTTCTCTATGCATCTTTGTTTCGTTCATTTCTTACTCTATAACTGTCCCTCTGTGAGTCTTATGTCTTTGACTTTGTGTCTTTCACTTGGTTTATCTGTCAGTTTAAAACATTTTTATTTGTCCATTTTCTTCCTCTTTACACGCCCAGCCTTTCCAACTCTCTCGTTTTATTTCTGTTCTCTGTCTGTCTGTCTGTCTGTCTGTCTGTCTGTCTGTCTGTCTGTCTGTCTGTCT
>NW_004797340.1:1289708-1293316 GCF_000002075.1 Aplysia californica
AAAGAGAGAGAGAGAGAGAGAGAGAGAGAGAGAGTAACTAGAGGAATAGCACAGAATGCAGTTACAGATATACCTAACTCTGTTCCTTTGCACTCACCTTCAGTAAGTTCAACAGAACGCTCACTCTTCCTCTCCAGATTTTATGGTCGGCACTCAAGTCATTTTTGCGTCTTCTACTTCGCCCTGTTTCCCCACCAAATTCACTTTCTATTTTGTCATTAGCCTTGCCAACAATCCCCAAACTCCCCACATTAAAGAATTCGGCGGTTCCACAATTTTCCTGGAATCAATAATTCTGTCGTCAAAAGCTTATCAAGAGGTATTATCTTTCTTCAATCTCGAAAAGAAGGAGCAAAAAGGTAGAAACATTTTAAAATAAGACAGAAAAAGAGAAACGGAAGAAGATTGCAGACGAGGAAAGTTAGACTCGCAAATTTTACGTGCCTCGTTGTGGGTTTTTTTTTGTTTTTTTTACTTTTCTTTCTAGCTATGGCCGCAATTTTATGTTTCCGAAGTCTATAGCACCACAAGACGAGAATACTTTTGTATTTCCCGATGGCAACAAGACAAAGAAATTTAGGTAAAGGTCCATTTGCTATCCCCATTCTTTAGGTAGTGTAAGGGCTAGGGTTTTAACGCCCCTATCAACACTTATTTATAAAGAGAGAATAGACCTCCAAATTTTATGTCTGCCTTCGATGGGACCAAGCCAAATGGGTTAAAAGCCTTAAAAATTCCACAAAACGAGCCTAGTTTAAGAACACCCGGTCTTGGATTCGAACCAGGGCCACCTGCACTGTAGTCTAGAATGATACATGCTGAGATAACAGAGCCCCCCCCCCCTTCCAACCGCCAATTCTTTAAACAAGTTAGTCGACGGCAGATCTTGAATTAAGTTTGGTAAGTTTGAAGATGAAGATGCATATTGCAGTTGACAACCACCATTTATTAGTGAAGAAGAAAAACAAAGAAACAAACAAACAAGAAAGACAGAAACGAAAAACGGAAAGAAAAGAAGTAGGCTCTACTAGTGGGCGTCCGCCAACCACAAGCGACCTACAGGGGGAAAATACAGAAAGCATGAAGCCAGAGGCTGCCGAATAATCGCACAGATGAACATGTAGCCCGAGAGATACATTTATTATGGTGCAGACACATTCCTAGGGAGGCGAGTAAGACTGTAGACAAATTCCGAGAGAAACAGACGGTAAATCAAGCTGGATGATCAGTCGGAATAACCCTTTGGACGAATGAGAAGGGGGGTAATCTCTCTCGTTGAGACAGAAATAAAGCACCCAGCTGATTCCAGAGATACGGCGAAGGAGAATGAAGATAGTGAACGGTAGGGAGGCAGGTTACGTTTTTCTTATGAAATTGTTGTTTTGGTTGGTGTTTTTTAGAAGATACTTCGCTGATGTAACTTTCTCAAACCATAAAGAAAAAATAGAATTAAAAAATATATGTGTAAAGTGCAGTGTCATTTTTTTTTTTTGAGTTTCAGGGAATAACGTATCACGTCCGCATAAAACGGTCCTTAGGATTTTCAAACACTACAGGATTGCGTCTTTACTGTTTTACGCTGCCGTCATCGGTTAGGCGCTTCGCCTACGCACGAAGAAGACCTGGGTTCGATTGGCCTGTGGGCAGAGTTTTTATCGAGTACGTTGTATTTCGGTCTTTCTAATGCGACGTTGTATCCCTCTCAACCAGTGGAAGCCAGTCTCCTATATGATCTAAATTGTGTCGATGGGGAGGTGAAAAAACAGTTGATAATGACCAGCATTTGTACAACGCAAATTCCCGCTCTACAGCACGTGCTTTACGCTTCATAGTCTATTTGTCCAAAGGAGGTAATAAATGTTCCAAAGTCATTGATATGTCCCCATTGTCACATAATTTACATCTCTCAAAAGGTGGACTATTTCGACCCTGCCTGCCAGAATTAACCCGCATGAGTCAGAATTGAACTCCTTCTTATTTTGGGTTGGGGGTTTTTTCGTATAACAACGAGGAGCCTGAACATTTAATCGCAGACGCTGCTAAACAGTGCAAAAGAGAAAAGAAATCAAACAAACCATAAAAAAGAAGAAAAACAAAGAGGCTTTCAAAAAGTGGGGCCTCACTAGTGTGATACCCGCCAACCAATACAATGGCAGTTGCTAAATACTTGTATTATCGTTCAGAAAACCCTTAAAGACGTGAGCAGAGAAGGTTTTGCATCGATAGGAATTATAATGATGATAATAATTCACAAAACCTGAATTTATATTGCACATATCCACGCTCTACAGCATGGTTTATGCGCTTTACATCTATTATTACCTCAGCAGACTCAGAAACTTTCAGAAACATTCTCGGCTTCCTCGAAGCATTCAGTGCAAGCTGCAGATTTCACGCACTCAAACACTAACAAACTGACAAGATCTCTCGCTGTCTATCCCCAGGTACCCATTCCCACCTGAGTGAAGAGAAGGGGCGAACTTGTACACAAATCCTAATATAATACATACGTAACCTCATCCTCGTAGATTCATGATAGCCAACTACATTTCGGAATGCAAAATTGTGTACAAGTTCGCCCCTTGCAATACTGTTCGGTTATTTAAGAGGCGAAACCTTTGAATCTTACGTCCATCTCCGACAAGACAGAGCCAAATGGGAAAATTCTTGTGAGGCGCCTTGTCCAGGAACGACTACGCTGCGTGGCTGTTGTCAGCACTATCGACATGTCACTCTTTGTTTGGCAGAGTACAGAGAAGCACATTAACATAATAGCTGTCTTTTTGCGCTAGGAATTGCAAAAATGATGGACTGAAACAACAATATGAGAACAAAGAGGATTACCCTGTCACAGGCATCTTCCAACTGCCCTTTGCTCTTGATATCAATTTGATTATCAACTTGAGGGAGGGAAGGCATACGGTATCCGTTGGTATCTAGACTTTATTCCGAGAATATTTTTCCCTGCCGATTGCAAGGAATGTGAAGTCAGCCATCTTAAAACAAAGCGAACTAAAACAATGGTTTGCGATAAATAAGAAAAAATCCCAAAAGCCGAGATAGAACCACAGAAACTCTCCGAAATCAGTTAACAAGAGGCACTAGGCATAAATATTCCGAGCAAAGATAAGAGTAACGTCTTTGTAGGAAGAAGGTTAGCTTCTAAAAATAAAACACACACCCACAGTGTCTATACGCGATTGTATCATTTGTCTTTATGTCACAAAAATACGGTTCAGAGGTAGGTGGTTGCGATAACGGTGGAGCAAATAGAGGCAAAATCGGGATAGCAGGAGTACAAGCAAGCAGTAAAGACATCAGCCATAAACACAGCGTTTTTCCTTTTCCTTTTTTTTTTCAAGTCAAAGGGAAGCAGATCAACACAAAAAAGGCCATTTAGTGCTAGGAAAAAAGCAAGCCGGGAAGACAGTAACGGGAGAGTGGTTGGTAAACGAACTGGCCAAACAACTAGTCAAAAAAAGTGTTGTTGGTTTGGGGGGGGGGATTTACTCCCATTAACATTTTGCCAGATGTCCTCCGCCCCCCCCCCTCCATCTTCTCTCCCATCTATCTATCTATCTATCTATCTATCTATCTATCTATCTATC
>NW_004797340.1:1293553-1295235 GCF_000002075.1 Aplysia californica
GTCTGTCTGTCTGTCTGTCTGTCTGTCTGTCTGTCTGTCTGTCTGTCTGTCTGTCTGTCTGTTTGTCTGTTTCCCTTCGGTGATATCATTTCATTGCACAATAACATCTTTTATTTTCAATGTTCATTCCTGTCCTCCGTCTTTGCGTGCAATCTCGACCTTTCTGCTGGGATGTTGTATCCCTCTCAGCCCCAGTTGGCCCTGACAGACAGGCAGTGTCGTAAGCATGCCTCTTAAATGACCTTAATTGCGTCGATGGGGGAGTAAACATTCAGTACAAAAAAAGAAGTGAAAAGCAGACGTCTTTCTCTTACCTGTTGTATCGTCTGTTGCATAGATATAAAATGATTATCGCTTTTGCCTTATGTTTCTCTGACCCATTCTATCTATATGTTCATGGGATCACACAGGAGAAAGTCAAACTGGTAGACCAGTGTTCAGGGAAATATCCAGGCACTCGTCTCGAACCCCAATAAACACATTCGAATAAATAATCGGACAACTGTCATCGTAGATTTCGGTCCAGATATCACACATCGGAAAATGTGACAATTTTCAGTTCAGCAAATAAAACAGAGCGTTGATCGTCTCGAACACCAATAAACCAGAAATACCAGGAAGTGTCATTTCTGACTCAGAGGTTGACATGCAATGACCCTCCAGCCTTCACGGTCGTGAGCTGCGTTGCACATTCTGCTCTACCAAAGATTGTACATAACAAGATAGATCACTCGGCTAAAAAAGTGTCCGAGGTTGTCCGCACATTGGTTCAGATGGCGCTGCAGTCTTTGTTTTGAAACTCTCTTTCATTGCTCCCGAAGAAGAATAGGAATAGCACCCCCTTGTGTATCAACTGTTAAGGGTTGCTCAGTGTTAAGTTTTGGATTTACTATAATTTAATGACCTCTCACCTCTCATTCTAAAGCCAAATTAAAAAACGAAAACAGTCGCCCCTTTCACCTGGAGAGGATTTTTGTCAGCGCTACCATTTAAAAAAGGCGTTACTCCGAAATTCTAATTCGAATGTATACATAACTTGTTAGTTTCACTTTGATTATTTTCCCCACAAGTAGGGTAAGTAACTCTGTTTCGAAGAGGGCGCCACCGGATTTTGAGGACACTTTTTTAAATTGGTTCAAAGAGAGGAGCGAACCATCTTGCCATATACGGTCTTTGGCTTTACCTAGGAAGTCCATGTTTTTATGTTGTTCACCCATTTTACTCTGTGTCTACTCAATAAACGCATTCTATCAAATAATCGGATGACCGAATGCTCAACTAAGATAGGTGTAATGAACAGAGCAAACGCCTCCGACAAGATAGAAATGACATTTCGTGAACAATCAAGTAGGTGAGAAGTGCTTAACCTTCGAGCTTTGTAGACAGAGAGCCGTGAAAGCCCACAAGAAATGTGTTTTCTTACTCTAGCAGGGACAGAGATCGGCGAGTTGGGAAACACTCGAAAGTCGGAGCTCGTTCTCGAACTTTGTCATTTCAAACTACTTCACATCAGGGCGGCTCAGGGCTGTCTATTTTCTGTAATGTTAGGACCTCTGGTCGCTTTTCTGATTTTTTTAGACCATTTCTCATAGTATTTTTGAGCATTTTCTACTCACACGTACGTGCATATAGGTACACATGCACACACACACACACACACACACACACACACACACACACAT
>NW_004797340.1:1298369-1300524 GCF_000002075.1 Aplysia californica
TGTGTACTAAATGAGATTCTATCAAGATGCCGCCACACCTAAAACACGTATATAATCTACCCCTCCATGTAAGTTCCCACTTTCTTATCAGCGCTCATTTCCTCCCCCGTGCCGGAACCTGGGGCGAGTAATTCCATTTTCCCGCCACATTGGATCAGGCACTGGGTCAGACGGTGCAAAATGGGGAGAGCTAATCGGAGCGGAGCAACTAAAGTGTCGCGATTTTGATTTGTATGCACCCTTTCCGTAATACGCAATTCATAAAAAAGACACCAGACCTGCATTTGAATAGGGATGAGCTCGATAAGGTCGCAATATATATTGTTCACATTCTCCTCCTCATCAGCATCCTCATTATCATCATCATCTTCATCATCATTATCATTATTGCAACCACCATCATCACCATTTTTATAGTTATAATTATCATTATCTGTATCAATGCTTTTATATTAATAACAACAAAAATGATGATAATAATGAAAACAAACAACAACAAAAACAACAACAGCAGCTACTACAACAAGAACAACAACAACAAGAACAACAACAACAACAACAACAACAACAACAGCAGCATCATCATCATCATTATCATTGTTATAATCATCATGGTATCGCAGTGACATCATCGTTATCATTACAGCTATCGTCACTACCATCATATCACCACAACTAAGTATTACATTATTCAGCTAATAAAGCCACTCACCCCGCACAAGGTCCATGGGTAGACTGGGCACCCGGAGGATGGAGCTGCAGTTCCAGCGGCGGTCAGCGAACTGTTGTTGACACGTCTCCATGGAGACCATGGCTGAGTGGACCACTGTGGACATGAGGTCCAGGTTGTCCCGGCACAGCTTCATCTGTCGGGCGGCCAGGCCTGAGCTGCGGGTACAGTTCCGCGTCGTCTCCCAGGGCCGCTGTTTGATTCTGTACAGGGCGCTGGAATAGATTGGGGAGACGTTGGTAGTCAGTTATTTGTTGTTGTTGTTGCTGTTGTTGTCATTTATTTGTTGTTGTCGTTGTTGTCATTGTTGTTGTTGTTGTTGTTGTTGTTGTTGTTGTTGTTGTTGTCATTGTTGTTGTTGTTGTTGTCATTGTTGTTGTTGTTGCTGTTGTTGTTGTCATTGTTGTTGTTGTTGTCATTGTTGTTATTGTTGTTGTTGTTGTTGTTGTTATTGTTGTTGTTGTTGTTGTTGTTGTTGTTGTCATTGTTGTTGTTGTTATTGTTGCTGTCATTGTTGTTGTTGTTGTTGTATTTCTTTTTCTTCTTTCTCTTCTACTGGTTGTTGCTGATGTTGTTGTGGTTGTTGATGCTGTTATCGTTGTTGTTGTTGTTGTTATTGTTGTTTTTGTTTTTGGTGTTTTTGGTGTTGCTGTTATTGTTGTTGTCGTTGCTGTTGTTGCTATTGTTGTTGTTGTTTTTGTTGTTGTTGTTGTTGTGTTGCTATTAATATTATTGTTATTATTATTATTATTAATATTATTATTATTATTATCTTCATCAATATTATTACCATACCTTGATTAGATCTTACAAACCCATCGATTCAGCCAGAATCACTTGGCGAATCAAAAAAAGAACAAGACAGACATACAAAAACACCAGTGTGAAAAGTCAGATGTAAAATATAAAAACGATTCCTTCCAACAACCCACACTGGAATGTCACGATTTTGGGAGAAATCAAAAGAAATAACAACATTTATATGGAAAAAAGCAACGAAAGGAAATGAAACGTTGACGTCGGGAGGAGTAAATGTTAATAGGCGATGTCTACATCTGATCTAAATCGAATCACTATACAAAATGTAATACAATGACTGCCTGTACAGACTGTGTCGTAGTCTCCCGCTCCCTTTCTTCTCCTTCGCCTTTTTATTTTTACTCCCCAACACCGCTACTAACGTTTATACTGCACTGTGGCGGAGGAGATTTCAGTTTATGTTTGCATAAAGAGAAGCACATCAATACAATAAGGATAACTAATTGTTTGAAGGAAGACAGACAGCCACGTGGAAACAAAGAGGGGTAGAAAAGACGTAGTATCTACCCCTGAAGCCCTCAAAACACCAATTGAAAACTGAGCCCAAATCGTACCCGTACATCCCATTTAACCTTAGACCAATGCCCCATACCTTTGCCCCCCCCC
>NW_004797340.1:1304080-1305467 GCF_000002075.1 Aplysia californica
TGCAAACTTGAATCATATCGCTAACCAGCGGTCGATTTGGTAATTTTGATGGGCGGTGGGGATCACCCACGCTGGTAGAGACACGGGTTTCCTAATGCTCTGTTTGTTAGCGCATGTAGGTGGGAGTGCAAAACGTTCAGACTCTAAAAGGTAGTAAACATTGGGGGGGGCAATAAACAGGTTGACAAGTGACAAGGGCCAAGGTTGGCGACTTAGAATTGCTATGGAAAACGTAGTAATTTTGTTTTCTTAATAAAAAACCAAACAGAACTAAATTTTAGAAAAGAAAATGGTCTATTTCCTTATTTTCACCTCTATAGCCGTCAGCTGTGATACTAAATTATGGTGTACGCCCAGATTGTTGATAGGAAGTTAAGCTCACACATAAACAACAACGTTCGGTTTTCGTTGTTGTTGTTTGTCTGTTTTTTTTCCGTCTGTGTACTCACTTCTATTGCCATGAGCCATGATCGAAAATTTAAGTGCTGATTACCCTCTCTGATAAACAAAAAAACCCAACAACAACACGTTCTCTCTATCTCGGTTCCCACTTCTATGGAAAAGAGTCAGGTACCAGAACATTGTATCGACAAATTGCGACTGTCTGCCGTTCTTTCTGTTTCTATTCTCACTTCTATGGCAGTGAACCAGGCTCCAGACTATGGTACCAAAACGATATGACCGCCCATATTTCTTTTTGTTTCTATTTCCAGTTCAGGGACCGTAACATTGAATCAACAAGATGCTATAGCCTGCCACCGTTCCTTCTGTTTTTATTCCCACTTCTGCGGCAGTGAGCCAGGTAGCTGCACATATCTATAGCATTGACGAAATGCGTTCTGCCTGTCACTCTCGGCAGTTCCGGTTTGGAGTAGGAGGCAGAGGGCCAGGAGCGGAATGAACCCTGGGACATCCCTCCCCCAGGCCCCGGGCGCAATCAATGACAAGTATTTCGCCCTCCGTGAGCCCTGGGAGAGGCTTAGAGAGGCCCTAGAGATGCACACGGTTTTGAGGTGGTTTCCATTCTGTGTTGTCTGAGAGGTGTGGAGAGGACGTCTGAAGGGGGCGGTGGGAGGAAACAGGTGATGGCGACTGGAAAGAGCAGGAGAAGAAGTTGTTTTTCTTTTTTGTTCGTTTTTTCCCCTTGCGTACGCGTATTGTTTCATTTTCGGAGGTGGGGGCGGGTGACAAATGTGTGAATTTTTTTTTCGGGAAGGGCAGTTGGGAAGGGGGGAAAAGGGGGGTGGGGGTAGAGGATATTCTGAAAATTCTGTTTGTGTGAGCGTGGGGAGTTCGTACAAATATGTGATTCTTAGACCAGATGAGTAGGTGTTGTAGACGTATACATAAGTTAGAGAGAGAGAGAGAGAGAGAGAGAGAGAGAGAG
>NW_004797340.1:1306036-1307392 GCF_000002075.1 Aplysia californica
GAGAGAGAGAGAGAGAGAGAGAGAGAGAGAGAGAGAAATAGAAATGAAAAGAGAATCGTAATTAACAAAGACCGCACCAGATTTATATGATCGGACAACGCTGTACCCCTTGTCATTATTTCACTTTCTGTGGTTGTAGTGGGAGTAGTCGTTGAGACCGTGTGAGATCGACTGCCAACTCGAAGCAGGTCTCGGCTGTCAGATAGTAGCAAGCCCCTAATCTGTCCTGTCTCACGTGTAGAAAGAAGAAAAACCCCATTCCCAAGACGTCAGACATGTTTCTTACACACAGTGCACACTGCCAATCGGATTCACCGATTTGAGTTGGGGCCAGCACAATTTTTCTTCGTGGATGGGGCAAAATCTACAACTTTGACGTATCACGACCGAATGCAGCTAAATTCTAATTAATATGCAACCTTCAAAAAATAAAAACTCGTTTGTTTTTCAAGGTCGCGATCGAATCAATCGTATTGTGCCGAAAAATACTAGGTGTTTGCCTCATCCATGAAGGTACATCAGGCTGGTCAAACAATCAATTTTGCAGTGCGCGCTGTGTATTAAGGTGTCCCTTCGACAAGCCTGCCTTATACAAGACAATGTCGTCTTTAGAAATGTCCATCTTTGGCAGATGTGTATTCATCATACGTATTTGCTATTTGCTGTCATATTTCGCTATCTTAGAATTACAAAGTCCTCTCTGCCCTGTACCTAGTTTTGAGAAATTTGACGACCAAAAATTTGAGTTGCACAACATGTCAAGTTTTTACGAATGCAATTCTGTGAATATCCTGATAACGACTCCGAATAATCTTACGATTGTGACAGAGCAGATAGAAGATTTGGTCTATGACCTCCTGGTCTTAGTAAATTAAAACAGCCAAAAGTGTCAGATAAAACTTTGTAATTCTGAGGTATGGATTTGTTTGAGAAAGCAGTAAATCGACGTCCGTGGACTTGACGCCTCTACGTCTGAGAAGGCTCCTCACTTTTCTCCTACCCACGACCGCCAATCCTTCACTACAGTGGCTCGATCCTATAGACAATGAACGTGAAATCGAGGCACGCCCCTCTAAGTGACAAAATGTCCTTTTCAGAAATGGAAGATTAATTCGTATTATTCAACACTATAGCGCGTAGTAGTTGCTAAATGAGCCAAAGGAGGCGATTCAATAAGATGTAGTACACCGACGCAAGAACGGCTATCTATCTCTCTGGAAAACAAAACAGACGTCGAAAGAAACCTAATTATGGAAGCGAGAACAGCGAGAAACAAAACCTCACAGAGGTGTCCTTCAGCTGCTTAAGTTACCACACAGAATCGAAATCTAGATGGATAGTTAACGCCCCCCCCCT
>NW_004797340.1:1311159-1312786 GCF_000002075.1 Aplysia californica
GCTAGGTATGTAGGTAGGTAGGTGTGTGGATAGATAGATATTGTTTACCCCAGGGACACAGTTTTGATAATTTTGAATGCAAACTTCTTTGCCGCTGTCTATCATGGACTGCGTTAAACATAAATATTCCAAGCAGAAAGACTAAAATATCGGATAAAATTATACTCACGGAAAAAAATAAAGTGTGCATAGAAATAAAAAATGATTGTACTTGCAATCCAATTTTCCTTTTAAAGAATCCATTCCATTTCTAGACGACATATACATCAAGAAAGAGGTCATGAGGACAACATTTCCACACTGATGACTGAATGACATCATCGACGCATGGAAAAGAAGAGTTGTTGGATACACTGCTTGGGGATTTTGGTGCTAGATTCTTTGTAACTATTGATTGAGATTGGGAATGGGTCAGGTCGAGTCGGTCGTCCGACTCGTCATCTGAAAACAAACGCGTTTGTTTTTGAGGCGACGAGTCGGGCGATCAATTTGTGCCACGACAGCCGCTTTGCGCCCCCAATCTGGCTAGCAAACCGACCCGACACGACTCAATCGTGCCAATGGAGACTCGGTATCAAGTTCATCTAACGTTTGGGGTAGGTCAGTTCTCGCTGAGGTTAGTCTTTTAGTTTTAGTAGACGTTTTACGGCGTTCGCAGGTGCGTAAGGTCATATGAGCGCCAGAAGATTAGAGGGGTTACAAGAGAGTAACAAAACACAAAAAAGAAGAAGGAAAGATAAGGGCGATAGATGTTTGATCGGAACGAAAAAGCAAACCACACTGGAGCACCCGCCTACAACCCAGTCTTTATCCAGGGACATTACGTGCCGCATAGAGATGAACGCAGTGGATTTGTCCGTCTAGTCCCTGCGTTGTGATCCAACGTCAACCATTTCTGGGTCTTTTTCCTTCGTTGTTCTAGACTCCCCGACATGTGCCCACAAATCTGCCGTACACCGACAAAAACGCCTTTTTCTTATTGACAACAGTTTTGAGAAAACAACGATTTTCTGTTTTCTTATAATATCTAAACTATTGTGCACCATACATTAACGGTTTGTCTCACGCCCTGAAGAGAACGTCGTTCTAATGCTTAACACTTAAATACTTAAAAAACAGAAAATCGGTGATTTTTCGAAACCACTGTGAATAAGAAGAAGGCGTATTGTCAGTGAGCGGCAGAATGTCCAAAGCTGTTTCTGTTGACGTTGAGCCTTTGAGCCCCAATTCGCAGAGTACTTCCAACCTGGAGCATTTCTAATGCTCGCCTTCCATCAATTTCCGACAGACGTGGATTGTTTTAAAAGCAGAAATATAGCTAGCTGTATTTGACGTTTTTCGACATAGACAGACGTAGAGTAAGTGAATCACGGACTCACATTCTATACATGTGAATAAATAATCACGTTATAAGGTAGTTGAATGAATTTAAAACCATAAAATTATCTCCCTTGACAAACAAGAATGACTGTTGGCTGAAATGCATGCAACTTACGGAAACAACTTATATAAGCTCTGTGCAAAATTTAGGGACTGTTGACTTTCAATTAAATTAGCTGTTGCTGTTTAAAGTAGGCACACATTTTTTGCATTAATACAATATATATATAGATCTATACATAATTTA
>NW_004797340.1:1314181-1315938 GCF_000002075.1 Aplysia californica
TATTAAATATTTTTTTACTTTTTACTTTTATCCGAACTTTTTCCCGCCGCTTATATCATTTTGGGTGTCGCGGAAGCTCTTTGTTAGACAAATATTAATACATAGCAGACTTTCATACTATCATACATGTAGCTCAATCGAACTATCACTGCACAACCGGTGACGAATCTTTGAAGTAAATAAGGAAAAGGGAGATAAGTTGTACATGTACCTTGAGTTTTGCTTTTTTTTTTTTTTGCAAATTCTAAAGGTGCAAAGAGTATCATTAACATGATTTACCACGTTCTTTCTAATGAGTACATCTCGTAGTTAGTTTTAAAAAGTGATTACTTCTCAACAGTGAAAGAGTTCATCTGAGACGTTGTAGTATGCTTTGATCTAGTGGCAAAGAATGTAAAAGGGTCTGCTGTGCAGTCGAACACTGAAGGATCAAATAAAAGTACAACTGTTAGTCAAGTTTTGTTCTGTTTTTTGTTTTGTTTTACTTTGTTTTAGCAAGAGTTTTACAACATTTCCAACACGAACAGGTCATTTAAGTGCCAGATATGTATGGTGAAACCAGATAGTAGCATACAAAGAAAATTAAGAAAGGTGATGACGATACGTCTTTTATTAGAAAAGAATGCGTGTGCAACTACTTTCGTGGGTGATTGGTAAGTGAACTAGTGTCGTTTGCTCTTTCTTTCCTATAAGACATCTATCGACCTTATCTCTCCTCCTTCCTTACTTGTGTGTTGTTCTCAACTAACACTTCCAATCTTTGACACTGACATGACCTATTTGTCTTGCAAGTCCCGTAAAGCTATCACTAAGACTTTTTTAAACCTGCTTTTTTTGCGAGAACATGTGTGTGAACGCATTTCTTTTTTGACAATATCGTTGTAGTTTATTGCATTTTTTGTATAGAATCACGTTTCCTGGTTACTGTGTTTTTGTTCAGATACTTGAAATGAATAATATTTGAGAAACCCTCATTTTATGAGGGAGACGTGGGCCACTTCATTCGAGAAATCAGAAAGCAACGTTTAAAATCCATGTTAAACCTCAGAGAAAGGCTCGTACATTTTCAAAATGAACGAAACTTTTTTTTGCAAAGTGCATCAACGTTCACACTGGAATATTTAACGTTCAATAAAACGATGGATCAAAGACAAAGTAATCAAAATGGTCCCTTACAATGCAGAAAATATGAGCAGAAAGGGAAGTTCAAGTTACTATGTCAACAATGAACGTAGTATCAGACAGTTAGGAATGCACACTGCTTTCATTTCTTCCTTGTTGGTGAAAAGAATTCATGCCCACAAACGGTCAGTAAATTTTAGTGGAGCCAACTACGAAAATAACGGTATATTATGTAAGGAACGTGCTCCAACAAAAGAGAAGGAATGAATACGTTAAATTAGCTGATCAATTATCAAAAATCAAAGTCATTTTGTCTTATTCTGTAATGAACAAGCGTTTATAAAAAAGCTTTAAAAAACATATTTAGAAGCAGAATTTAAATAACCTATTTTCTGAGAATGAAGTACAATTGTTGAAAGGTGATATCATGACTACATGACTAATCTCGTATTTTCCCTGAAATGTGATGTTTTGCTTTTTTCCCCTTTTTCTCAAATTAAGCCTATTTGCGACATCCTGACCCCGTCTAAGTCAATCATACACACACAAACATACACACTCACACACACACACACACACACACACACACACACACACACACAATACACACACAATACACACACACAGACACACAG
>NW_004797340.1:1316038-1317782 GCF_000002075.1 Aplysia californica
CACACACACACACAATACACACACAATACACACACACATACACACAGACACACACACACACAATACACACACACACACACACACACACACACACACACACATGAAAAACTTTAAAATCCAGTAGATCTGTCTTGCATATGATTATTAATGTTCTACAATTCTTTTTTTACGCCACGATCGACACTGTTATGTTCGTTAGGCTGCAGGATGCTTCCCCCAACCTGTCAAGGCCAACCAGAGTTGAGAGGGATACACTACTTAAGAAGCAGAACGGGGATAATAATTAATGAAATAACTTTTTCAACGCTGGAATCGATCTGTCGCCTCTTGCGTGCAAATACAAAGTACCTACTTTTTAACACTTTAACGCCAGTCCATTTAACTGCAACACATGCACATTTTTCACAGGACTAGAAACTTTGCGAAGCAAAAGATATTATTGGTAGAAGAAACAGTTACAGGATGGTTTCCACCGCACATTGGGAGGGGATCATCGAGACATATCACCGTAAAATCTTTCTGTTATTCATATTTATGAAACTGGCAATAAAAGTTTTTCCTAGGCATAAATGTCAAAGAAATTATTGTGCTTTAACTGCACAGCAGCGTTCCAACTCACGAGCTTCCAAAGTGGAGAAGAAAGACACTGTGGGAAGATAGCTCGTTCAGGCGAGACCGCCTTTTCGTTCATGGAGCGAGTTCATGTCGCCGATGAACCAAACGCCGCACTTCCCGTTTCTTCGAGGAAACTTTGGACGGGGTATTATTTGTTTATTTTGATCCTCCGGGACGCAAGCTAACACATTTGTCGTCGCACATTCTGACAAAAAACATGACTGCACACAGATAATTTATATTCGAGGTTGAATAGAAGAACAGGGGCCCTAGGAGTGGCAGTACCTTTCATGTTCTCCCGAGGACTCCCGCCGTCTCTATTCACAAAGAAGCAATCACAAATAAATTCGATATCGAGAGAATTCAAATACTTGTTAACTACTGCTACAAAGAAGGGTGCAACGGCAAGCTGCATTGACAATTAATGTGAGGGTAAAAAGGTCAAAGAAATAGGTGGGTGGGGAACTAAGGGACATAAAATAACTATCGTTCATTCAAAAGTGGCTTAGGCACTAGATCTAGATAAAAAGGAAAAGGTAAAGACCTAGAACACAGAGTATACTTATTTCCCATAGTTAGATTGTTGTTTTAAAAAGAACTGACTTTAGCCTTGCTGCTGTTCGAACCTGGGTTTGAAGTCAACGGAGGAATTTGTTTCTTTTTCAAAGGTGATGGTTGGGAAGTTGTCGCCTGTGTTCACAATCTTGATTCTATATTATGATACGTAATCGCAGGTATTTTACGCTTCAATTGACGCTATTAAGAAAACAGACTGTTTTGACCCTACCTGTCAAGGCCAACTCAGACTTAGAATGATACAACAGGCAGTCTGAGATGTATTCAATAAAAAGACAACTAAACTCTACATTGGAATCGTGACTCACTTTTTTCTGTGTACAAAAATGAGGCGTAAAGCTACTCCACAGACTCCGGAATATGTCTCTAAATCAAAGGCCGTGTATCAAAAGTAAAAGATTCTATTTACAGGTAGTATCAATAAGATCTTTGCTCACTAGAAACATAATAGTAATACTCTGTTTATATTTAGAATCGTTTTTGCTATTAGCTTTTTTGTGGTTTGATCCAATTTCCTGTCTTTCACCTTCGTATAACACATACTCACTCACAC
>NW_004797340.1:1319102-1320363 GCF_000002075.1 Aplysia californica
ACACACACACACACACACACACACTCAGGGAGAGAAACGGAACAACCATACCAGCCATCAACATAACATTTTGCTCCAGTCCTGACTCGGAAACGATTAAGCTAAGGGGGTGGTCCCCCGGCAGGCCTTTCATAAGAAATTAATTGCATATCGTTATTTACGTTGCGCGTTTTATTTTTCTTTGTGAATCCGCACCCACAGATTTTCTCCTGGGGGTGGTGTCTTTAATCCAAAGCTATTCTTATGGAGATTAAAATTGCAGATGTAATAGCGGTCTCCTCGTTTTCTTCTGCTTCACAGACTCTGGGACGACTGTGCAGCAGATTCGTCGGCAGGCGCATGCGCACAACGCGTTTCGAATTTTACGACCTCCCAGCCGTCTTTTGATCCTAGGTGTATAAAACGTCATAATATTGTAGCCCTGGGAGTGGTAAAGCACCGCGGTCTTAGAAGTCTTCCCTACATCCCTGGCATCCCTTTTCAGCATGTGCTAGAGACGAATTTCTTTCTTTTTTTTTTACTTCCCGTGTGTGTTGGGAATACGATAGTTTCAATGCATGTTTTGCGAATGTATACGCTCGCATGTTTTGTGTGAGTTGGACTGTGTTTGGGAAACATCCATGTGGGTGTTTGTGTTTCTGTGTGTGTAGTGTGTGTGTGTATATATATATATATATATAATATATATACATATGTGTGTGTGTGTGTGTGTATGTGTGCGTGTTTGTGTGTGTGTGTGTGTGCGCGTATGTGTGTGTTTGTGTGTGTTTCATCTTTAGAATTGCTCATTCCTGTTCAAGGTGTGATTTGATATCACACGTCTTTCATGTTCTTAAATATTATCTATTTTGTGCAAATTGCCTCCCTCCAACGCATGGCAAAACTGAAACACACATTCATGATTATGGAATTTCTTTCCTTAAGCTATTGACATCCTCGTCCCTTTCTATCCACTCGTGCCCAAAACCAACCATTTTTTTTTTCGATTTTATCCATTACGCCATCTTACCTCTATATCTTTTATTCAGCTAATTATCTGACTATCTTTCTATATATCTACAATATCTATCTTTCCTCCTTTTGGCATATATCTCCTTGTTTATATTTCTGGCAGTCTGTCAATCTACCTCGTACCTGTCTGCCTGTCTGTCTGACTTTTGTTGTAGTTGTTATTGTTATTTTTGTTTTTGTTGTTGTTGTTGTTCTCCTTCTCCTTCTCCTTCTCCTTCTCCTTCTCCTTCTCCTTCTCCTTCTCCTTCTC
>NW_004797340.1:1320777-1322766 GCF_000002075.1 Aplysia californica
TTCTTCTTCTTCTTCTTTTTCTTCTTCTTCTTCTTCTTCTTTTCTTCTTCTTTTTCTTCTTCTTTTTTTTCTTTTTCTTCTTCTTCTTCAAAAGTTGGGAGAAAACATCGTAATATAAAAATGATACTTCAAATGTTCATTTTTCACACGATGTAGACGTTTTGTAATACGCAATCTTCAATCTTCGTTTCATCTCTTAATGAGCACATCTAAACATGTCTGGAGACAACTTAGTCAAGGCCAAAGGAATCATTCGTGAGTCTTTGGCTAACGCCTACTGAAGCTTCGGAGTAATTAGGATGCAGAAAATGAAGGCTCCTCGGATTATTAATGATCCTTACTTCCATCAAGAGCTTGGAGGTATGAAGTCGTTAAGGTTTTTGAGACCATTTCTTCAAACCACAGGGAAAGAATTGCGTCTTGGTCAGGTCAGCTTAACCTGTAGGATTTGACGGGAGATACAGAGGGTTCAGTGACCGTGGACCAAGCCCAAAGAAAATAGAAATGCTGTTCATAGATCCGGCTTATGGCTCCCAGTTGCGAGTAACTGGTTTAACCAAGACTGTATATAAGATAAGTAGTCGTAATTGTTTAAGATGACCACTCATTGTTGAGGAGAGAAAGTGGTCGTCTTAGACGAGGTCGTATTATTGGACAGTGTCATTATGAACAAAATCACAAGGGTAGGGGAAGTGAGAAATGGCCGTTTGTACAGATGATTGTCTTTGACAGATGGCCGTTAGGTCTACGTATTTCAGATCCCAGGTTCATGGTGCGAATATTTGACGATATCACAGTTACTTTCACAGTTTTTTTTTTACTCATTGAGTACGTGCATTCAGGTCATTCGACAACGCATGAAGATTCACCGCTTTTGTGACACTTACCAAAAAAAAAAAGAAAAATAACTTGATTATTTTTAGCTACAGTTTTTCATTTTGTTTTCTTTATCTGAAACTTTCAAAAACAACAGTATACATGTTATGAAATAATATTATGCACATTTGTGATTTTTATTTGTAAATGACGGTTTAAAATGCGTTGCAACATGCGTTCGACTATCTGCTGCTAATAGGATATAATCTGAGTCTGTTACATCCTAAAAGCATTGAAGCTGTGTTTTGAGGAAGTTCAAGAACGATAGCAACCTCTCTATTTTTTTATATGATATTGTATCTTTGAGCCGCCGATCTTCACCAAAAAGCACTCTGCTACTTGAATGTCGGCCCTCTGACATTGACATTTCTGGGTAACCTGCTCGTGCCTCGTCGTCCAGATTTCCCCGTGCAACATTAAACACACAGCACCAGTGATATGTTTACTTTTTTATTCGCTTTACCTTCCCCTGACATAGCAACGAGTTCGTGAAAGATTTCCGGGGGATTCTTTTTTTTTTTTTTTTTTTTTACCATTTGCTATTAAACTGGTAGGATTCCTCACAGACCAAATCGAGCTTCTTGTTTACGTGAATATTCATTTATTTGTTTATTTATTTCCTTTAAAAAATTGTAAATCTTTTCATTTTATTTTGATTTTGTCTTTAATTATTGTTTATCTTTCTTTTTTATCTTTTTTT
The DNA here is from genome assembly GCF_000002075.1 of Aplysia californica. Lineage (NCBI taxonomy): Eukaryota > Metazoa > Mollusca > Gastropoda > Aplysiida > Aplysiidae > Aplysia > Aplysia californica. The sequence goes on from NW_004797340.1 coordinate 1,322,354, forward strand.
CTTTTTAATTTTTTATTTCATCCTGAGTTGTTTTTTTTGGTTGCGAGGTTGGGGGTAGGGGGTTCTGGGGAACTCACACCATACTAAAAAAAGCTGGCAAACAGTCATAAACTGATTTCAAAGAGCAAACTGTTTTGTCATTGCCAGGATGGATCTGATGAAGCGTTTATACGCACCTGTGGGCTTACAATGAAGTAGTTAAAAGAAATCTTCTTATAAATTTAGCAGGCCTGTACACAAGCACGATTCGTTCAGCATCGTTTTTATTGGAATGTTATTGGTAATTTCAAGCTTTCCACATTTCAGGGATTCTTTTTCATAGTATTGCAGACAGTTAGAGTATAAACCTAGTTTCTTTGCTGGATATACTGCTTGTACAAATGAAAAGGCGTGTGTATTATATATATATATAT
>NW_004797340.1:1323178-1325049 GCF_000002075.1 Aplysia californica
GGTTGTTTTTAGGCGAGTTGCTTCGACACTCCCCGTCAGGACAAAAGGCACGCTGAGAGGAATACAACATCCCAGCAGACAGACAGGGATAATCAAAATCTCTCTCTTTCTCTCTCTTTCTCTTTCTCTCTCTATCTCTTTCTCAGACACACACACACACACATGCACATACACATACAAACACACAAACACACACACACGCGCGCGGGCGCGCACATATCAACATATAGGATTCTGTCCCTCTTTCACGCCTTATTCGGGAAATTAACCTAATTAATATGCCTTATGTAAAGAAATCATCATTGGTCGATACAAATTAATTACTTAATCAATCTCTTTTTCTTTTTAAAAAACAACAACAATTACTTTGAGTCAAGAACTGACCTCCATTAAATTGTTTAAATTGAATAAGCTAAAAAAGAATATGTAGATGAATAAATAAACGAATAAAGGAACTAATAAATTATGGATGAATGACAGAATGAGGGCATGAATGAAAGAACGAATGAATAACTGAATGAATGAATCAATGAAAGCCTGAATGAATAAATGAATGAATGAATGAATGAATGAATGAATGAATGAATGAATGAATGAATGAATGAAATCAGAATACATAAAGGTAGTACACATTTGTTTTAGAGATCGGTCCAGCACTCTGGGAAATGTGGGTCATCCCATTCATGCCTGAGAGAGCAACAGAAATAATAACCACAACTATTCTCCACCAAGCGACGCGACATCTCTAAACCCTCTTGCCCACGTGAACGCACCCCTCACCATTCTCCTAAGCGCACGTGTGTGCGCCTCTGTTGAATCGATCAGCTGACTGGATGGAGGCAGGGGCTCTCGAGAGGGACATGATTTTTGCGCACCGTCACTTTATTCAAAGAAACACGTGTATTATAGTTCTGGCTTTTTCACACGAGCTTTCGTTTTCCACAGAGCGGAGCGGCATTATGAGGAGTCGTAAATACCAGCACTTGGGCTGCGTTCAGATTGCCATCCTTTGAGCGCTTGCGTAATTGGCAAGCGCGCGCTAATTGGGACTACTCTGTGTTTCAAAGCTGCTGTTTTATTCGCTGATTGGGAGAGAGTGAGAGTAGCCGATTCTCGAACCAGTCGGTGATGAATGGAATATACGATGCAGTTCCCAGAAAAGAATACGGTTGAACTGTATTTTTATCTTTTAATAATCAAATACCTAAAAAAAGTAATTTTTTAAAAAAATCAGCGAGGGTATTTGCTGTCTCGGAAGACTATATTAACAACACTTATAGGTAGCATCTATATCATATTGCTTCAAACTAACGTATGACATTCAAACTTAACTTCATCTGACTCACGGAATGCGTTGGCAATGTTTCGTGTTGGTTTTTTCGTTTTGTTTTATTTGGGGGGGACTATTATAGTCATTTAACCAACAACTTAACTACCAATCTTACTAAATAAATGTATAACTGGTGAACGAACCAATTTTCTCACAAGCCAGCTAATGAACCAGTTGTCTGATAGACAGACAGATGTAGTATCTGACAGACAGATCGGCTTTTTAACAAACTGATTACAGAAACAGCCAACGTTAACAAACAGATAAACAAATAGAGGAAGACAGAAAGGCAGGAAGAATGAAAACAAGGACGTACGTGTCAAACTCTCAAGGACAGACAGAAGAAAGCGAAGAAGACCGGGAGGAAATACATAAGAATAAAGAAAAACGCAAGGGATTAAACAACTTAGAGAGCACGTAAACATTATGTACAGCAAATAAAATGATAACATTACATTCGGCAATTTATATTATATTCATAAAAATACAAATGAACAATATAGAGGAGGAGGAAGAGGAGGAAGAGGAAGAAGAAGAAGAA
>NW_004797340.1:1326331-1327390 GCF_000002075.1 Aplysia californica
AGAGAGAGAGAGAGAGAGAGAGAGAGAGAGAGAGAGAGAGAGAGAGAGAGACATAAACAGAGACAGAGAGACAGAGAGACACAAAAACAGAGACAGCGCAATTTGATTTTTTTTTCAGGAGAGGGAGGGGGTAGGGAGCTGAAAGATAAAATACATACTAAAGTATGACGTGCTTTCGACGTCCGGTTGTTAAGCAGTAAAAGAACGGTAAACAGACATTGGCTTTAGAGTTTTCTATTTCCGGTAGGACACGACATAAACACTTCCCAACCGTCGGTCCTCTAACTGGCGTTATTGTTCGCATAAAAACGTATTAAAAATACACCTGGCGTGTGAGGAGCTTGGTCTCATTATAAAGTCTAATTACCTCACTTAAACCTTTTCTCCAGACAGACGTTCGTCATTTTCATTCCGTGAGAGGAGATAAAGATGCTGAGCTCTCGGCACTAAAATATATAGAAGTGGAGCGCAGGAAAGCAAGTTTCAGTTTTGAACTTTGAGTTCGAGTAGGGGAAGGTACATCGACACTATAACGGTCATTTAGTGCAGGGTAAAAAGTGAGACAGATAGACAGACAAAAGTAAAAATATCAGACCAAAAAAAAAAACACGAAAAAAACAAAAAGAGCAACAGTCAAAAAACAGGACAAAAAGAAGGAAAATATCTCCAGACCAAAAAACAAAACAGACCAAAACAAAAACAAAAAATAACCCCCCAAAAAAACGAAAAGAAAAACAGTGAAAAGTAAGATAGAACCTAAACTTACCACAGGCGCCCTCCATCCAACCACCCGCAGAAAACAAGTTGGCTACAGGACCAGGGCTGGGGTTTTTTTTATGGCGTTTATTTATCCAAAGGGGGGAAAAGCTTTCACTAACGAAGGTAGTGTCATATCGGAGGCCAACTGTACACTGTTAACGAACCATCTACTTTTGGCAGCATTTAGAACGACCGTTCGAGAAGAAGGGAGCCAAAGTGCTATTTACGTTGTGCAGATTAAGTGTCAGATGTGTGTAAACTGATGTAGATTATTAATTGTACATTGTATATATTTTATAC
>NW_004797340.1:1327661-1328783 GCF_000002075.1 Aplysia californica
ATATATTATATACATTTTTGTAGTTCATTAACAGTCAAAACTGGCGTTGATGGTGTAGCGGTTTGGCGCTCCGATGTCGCACGCAGGATACCCGAGTTCGACTCCCAAGTAGATATAAATCTATATCTAATATCTCGGTTTTTCTGCTCGGGGGAGGGGGGTGTTTCCTTCTCAGCCCTGGTTGGCCCTGACAGACTGGGTCGGAATCCCACGTCCAAAATTATCTAAGTTGTGTAAATTGGCGCATGACAGCACCAATGTAGAAAGATAATGATTTAGAATCAAGAACAGCCAAAAGTGTAAACGGGGTACACAAAGGGATGATATAATTATGTCAACCAATCAGCTTCCTATGCTTGACTCCGTTTTCGTGAAAGAAAGAAATGGGCTCTTCATGTACGTTTGCTCTCTCTCTCTCTCTCTCTCTCTCTCTCTCTCTCTCTCTCTCTCTCTCTCTCTCTCTCTCTCTCTCTCTCTTCCTCTATCAACTAGAATTCTAATTTTGGAGATAATAGGTAACAATAGCCATGAAGTATCATCTATTACTTGCTATTTCAAATTAACTAAGACTTTCGTACTTTATCAGATGCACAAATTTCGGTGGCAACCAACTCAACGGTTTAAAAGTTTAAAAGTTTAATTAATGTTTCTTTAGTTTTATTTTGTAATTGCAAATGTTTGAAAAAAAATACGGTACTAATCTCCCTCTTTCTGGTTTCTGGTGTCGGCCTCGATATTTCCTGGACTCAGTTGGCCGGTTTCGTTTTGATGTGGTTCTCTTCAATCGAAGGAAACTTTGCGGTCAGGTCCATATTAGAACAAGTTAGTGCATCATTTTAAAAAATAAAACAAGAACAATTTATTTAAAAATCGAACCCAAAACAAAACGAACAAACAATCAAACTAACCAACTGTTTCATCTCAGTTCCCTCAGCATTAAATAACCACTACTGTAGAATCACCTCAACGACTCAAACAAACAGTTATAACGTACTCTTGTCTGTTTTTTGGTATGTCTTTCCGTCTGTCTCAGTCGCCCTATCTCTTAACTTCCCCCCTAACCGCTCCTTCCCTCTCTCTCTCTCTCTCTCTCTCTCTCTCTCTCTCTCTCTCTCTCTCTAT
>NW_004797340.1:1332148-1333231 GCF_000002075.1 Aplysia californica
ACTTTCTCTTTATCGCTCTTATAATCTCGCTTTCTATTTCTCTCTCTCTCTCTCTCTCTCTCTCTCTCTCTCTCTCTCTCTCTCTCTCTTTCTCTCTCTCTCTTTCTATCGCTCTTTCTCTCACTCGCTCTCTATCATTTTCTCTTTCTTTCTTAACAAGTTTTCTCTTTCACTACCCCCGCCCTTTTTTTACACACACAACCCCCTCCCCCTCATCATCGTCCTGTCCCATCGTATTTATCTTCCATTCATCCCAAATGAGAATTTGAATATCCAAGAGTCACCGGTATGCAAAATGCAAATTGACGAGCTAGGGTTGACAACTGATAACAAGTGTTCCTTTACACAACCTAAGTTTTGAGGCATTAAATCATTTGAAAAAATTAAGAATTACTCACTCAATATTGACTTCTCTGATAGCTTGTTGAGAGATATACGATATCTAAGAATATAATCTGTTTCCTTATCTGGGTTTTCTTAAACGTGATGTATTGCCCCTTTGTGTGCGTCTGACTCGATTATTCTTTTTATAGGAGGTGAGAGGGAAAGGGGTGTGTTACCGCTGGACTTGCTGTCCAACTCTGATAGAAACGAGTCAGTTTTAGTTTTCGTAAGATTTTAATGGCACATGCAACACAACAAGGTCAAATAAGTGCTAAAGATTAAAGGTGTTACAAGAGAGTAAAAAACACTATATAGAAGTAGGAGAGATAAAGACGATAGATGTTTGATAAGAAAGAAGGAGCAAACCATACCAGAGCATCCGCCAACCACCCACACAGAAACAATTAGTTAAGTTAAAGCAGAGCCTTGGAGACCCGCCAAAGTAACCCAATGGAAGAACGTCAAGTTTTGGACTCAAACTAGAGACAGTTACACATTAGTTCGACGTGATACCAATAGAGAGAATGGGGTGCCCTTGGTGTATTTTAGGGGAATTTAAATATACAATAATACACCACACTAAACAACAGAACATCATTCTATATCGCAACATATCATACCATACCATACCATACCATACCATACCATATCATACCATACCATACCATACCATACCATACCATACCATGCCATGCCATG
>NW_004797340.1:1335811-1337682 GCF_000002075.1 Aplysia californica
AAAAGAAAAGCAACAACTGACAGCAATAATAACAGCTGCAACAGCAACAGCAACGGCAATAGTATCTGCAGCAACAGCAACAGCAATAACAACAACAGCTTAATAAGAACGGAAAAAACGGCACTGGTCTATTCAGGAGATATGAAACCAATGTGTTCTTAGACCTCTGAAAATAAACGATTCTTTGTAGCTGGGGATCATGTTTAAACAAACAGGAATTGTCTTGGTAGGAGAGGATTATAAGAGAAAAAAATACACACGTAACGATGAAAAGAACAAATAAAGGCTTAGATAACTTCTATCAATGAGTCCAAAATGTTATATTTTTATGTTTCCACAGATAGAAGATAAGGAATTTCCAACAAAACAAAAATCCTGCCACGGACAAACCAACTTGCCGAAATTTTGCCCCGCGGTGATCGTAAACAATATACGTTGGCTCTTAAACAATCATACATGCCACATGCCCTGGGCATTTCGGCCTGTGGGACGCTGAGATGGCGGCAAAAACCACTTCTCCAAACTCCCAGTTTAGACAAGCAGATGGCTTGAGGTGTTCGCGGCTGACGAATATACACAGTGTTATGAGGGCTAATAAAACATGCCTTACATATTCCGGGCTGAGACAAGGAAAACCTCCGGGGCCCCGAGAAAATGTATTATCAATCTATATGTTTACCTTCTTCTAACAGGAAGGTTGTCCTCTCCTTCAATGGGATTTTAAAATTTTTTTATTTTTTTTTTGGGGGGGGTTCTATTTTTGTTTTGTATTGGGGGGTTTTCTTGCATAGTGCTTTACATTACACCAGCCTTTTTTCCAAAAGTGTACAACTCTCTAGGTTCCTTCAGAAAAGTCCCACTCTCGTGTCCTCAAAGTTTTCTCATTTTCCGATGCCAATGTGTTACCAGAATGAAAAATCTTATCTCGTTAACTTAATAATACATAACTGTACTAAAGTACTTAACAATGAGCAGTGTGTCGCATAGGTTTGTTCTTTCAGGGCGTTAACCCGAAAACCAAAATCATTAAAGCGTTAACGCTTTTGCGTCTTAAATTACAACTCAGCGCATGATTCATGGTCTCTGCGGTTGGAATACTTCGTGCACATTCGAAAAAAAAATTAATTGAAAAATTGAAAAAGGAAAAAACTGAATTAAAATTCTTTAAAATGCCCCACCTTTTAAGTGTGCCAACTTCAAAAAGTTTTCTACCGCATACTAACTGGGCGCAGTGAGAGGCCTTGTGGCCTGTACCTTCCGTCGACATTCCCGCCTCTCGGCTCTGTCTCCTGGCCCTCCAAGGCCCGAGAAATGATTGATCTACAGGCGGAGTGCGAGCTGGCGCGTCCCCCAGTCCCGACCCGTACACCTCTGTTTTCTGCCGACTTAAGACAGATCGTAGCGAGATCGGAGATTCTTTTTGCCTGCCCCCGCTGGCTCAGAGATAGACTCTTTCCCTTGGGAGGACCGTGAACTTTTCACTTCAATTAACAGGGTCTGTTCTCAGTTAGAGGGAAAAACATAGAGAGAATAATGGTCATCTGGTGCTGGGAATTTGTTTAACGTGAGTTAAGGAGAAGCGATTGGACGCAACAGTGGTCATTTAGTGCTTGGAATATGGTTTGGATTGAAATAAAGTGACTAGAAACACCAGTGGTCGCCGGGTGCGGAATTTCTTTCATATAGAAAACAGCACAGCACACAAATGACAATCCAAAAAAAAGAAAATTACCCGACAGGTGGAACCAGCGTTTGTCTAAGTTAAGATAGCTATACACACACAACAACGTCTAAAAACCAAAATAGTCAGACTCAACGCGTAGCAGACAGACACAAAAAATAAGGAAAAGACAATAAGTAGGACCAAAAGC
>NW_004797340.1:1337823-1339971 GCF_000002075.1 Aplysia californica
GATAACAGTCATCATCATCATCATCATCATCATCATCATCATCATCATCATCATCATCATCATCATCATCATCATCACAGAAATCTGCGACCATGATTCTCCATTCATCTCTCAGCTCGGATGCTCTCAAAAGCCTAATACTATCCTGGTTCTTCCTCATCCCACTTCCATTCAAGCTTTCTAAATGAATTGTGGGAAAATATCTGCTGTCGGAGTTTTTAGGACTACTGTTTAACATTTTTAAGCTTTCGTTTTCATTCAGTGTCGGTGGCACGGGGATGAGATGGGTGGTCACCTGGTGTGTCCTTGAGCAAGACACGACAACCCTAGCTCAACAAACAGGGCGCTGCACAGTGGCGAGCTGCAATGGCATAGTTGTGAAATGGTTCTGTATTGGTGTAATGCTGTATATTTATGTATATTTATGTGTTTGTATTTATGTAGGTACGTTTTTATAATTATGTATTTTTGTATCTATGTATGTGTGTTTGCCAATGCAAACCTGTCTGGCATAGCAAAAAAGTTTATTTTATTCTTTCTTTAATTTAAATAAACGCACATCAACACAGAGAACTGCGTAAGCAAAGCAGACCAATATAAACAACAGCAACAAGAAAAAGAAGTAGGTTTAACCAATGAAGACCTTCATCCACTCGCTTTTTGGTTGGTCTCTCATTGAATTCTGCACAACCTGCAAAACAACTATTGGCTGTAATTATTTTTCTTTATTCTAGATGTTTTACACCCCCCATCGACCCAATTTAGATCATTTATGAGGCGGGCTTTTGACCCTGTCTGTCAGACAAACCCGGGTTGTATCTCCCTCAGCCCGGGTTGGCTCTGATAGCCAAGGTCGGAAGTTCGTGTCCTAAATAATCTGAATTGTGTCTATGGGTGGTAAAACACGTACATTGAAAGAAGAATAAAATAGAGGCGAGTCCTCAAAATAATGTGTCTCCTGGATTCCGCTTCAAATCTCAGTTGTCTATGCACGCTCCAAGTTTATTCTTAGCTGCTTTTTTTTCGTCGTAAGCCTCACCGGCCCCTCCAAATCCTATAAATATCTTGTGAGGGTAAGAAGGGAAGAATATTTCTAATAAAGAAAAAAATCTCGCTTTTCTATTCTCGGCTGTTCTTTTCCGCTTTGGCCATCTGTGTGTTCCTTTTCTTTGTGTGTTAGATGAAAAAAGGGACAACAACAAAAAACCAAACAAACAAAAAACTGAAACAAAACAAAACAAAATAGACAAGTAAAAAGTGCAAAATCTCAACCAAAAATCCCAGAGCAAAATCGGGTTGTAGAATCATATGAAATACAGTACGTGGATTTTGTCCTCATTGTACCTACAGCTGGCGTGCAGCCGGTCCAAGCGGCCCTGGGTTGGTAGCTCCAGCATGTTTATCGTGGCTCTATGCTGCTCTTGAACCACTTGATCGGCTCCTTAGCTTCATGTGAGAGAAGCTAGAGAAGGTATAACAGCGACTACGGGTGTGCACTTGAGGCACCAAAAGCTCTGCGACGAATGACGAAGACTGACGAAGAAGGCGGAAAAGGACGAAGCCAAGCGAAAAAGGAGCGAAAAAAATGTGGGAAAAGGCTAAAGAAAAACAAAGAAAAGAGAAGGTTCGAAGTGAAGGGCACAAGAGAGAGACACCCCCCCCCCCCCAAAAAAAAAAAAAAAAAAAAAAGAGAGGGTTCGAAAGGAAGGGCCCAAGAAAAAAACCCCCCCCCCCCCCCAAAAAAAAAAAAAGAAGAAAAAATTGCAAAGGAACCAGGAACAAGAAAGAAAGACGTAGACAGGATAAAATGTGTGAAGAAAGTCGCTAAACGTACTAGAAAGGCAAAGAATGCCGGCGGAAGGCCCTGGAAGGAGAAGAAAGACTATGAAGGTTGACGAAAAACAGCGAAGAAAGACAACGTAAGGTGGACAACGACGAGGAATGGTAGCAGTATATAATGACGTCATTTGGCAGGTGAAAATAAATTATTTCGCGAATCTTATTCCATAGTCCACAGCTCACCAACAAAACACTTGGCCAATGGTTTTGTCGTAATGCGGAACCGAGCAGAGAAACATACAGTTTGAGAGATTTTTTGTGGATTCTTAAAATTGGAGGCTTTTTTTCATAAAAAGTGTGGGGGGGGGG
>NW_004797340.1:1340303-1343665 GCF_000002075.1 Aplysia californica
CACACACACACACACACAAACACAAACACACACACACATACACTCACACACACATTCTACATACAAACACACGCACACAACACGCACACAACACATACACACACATACACTGAAAAATACACACATTCAATGAATATGTTCACGCACATCTCGGGATTGGCTTTGTCAAACTTTGCCATTCTTCTAAAAGCCTTCAGACAAAATGAAGACAACTCTTAACGTCCATAAGCGAGAACATTCGCTCTGTCAGTAAAATCCTTATGGTCCTCTAGAAGTTGGACAAGAAATAACACCAATTACTATCTAAAAATTCTAATACGATCTGAAAATGCCGAATAAGAATAGTTTCAATTTTGGCATGTAAGTGCACGAATTTAACGCGCCATTCTACATTTTAGACGATCTTAGAGGTGGTACTTTAGAATCTTACGCCCACCTCCGAAAAAACAAGCCAAACGGGCTGAGAGTCTTGAAAACTACACAAAACAAATCTAGTTCAAGAACAGAGCTGTCTGGTCTGTAGTCAAGTACAATACCAACTGAGCTGACTGAGTTCCCCTACTTACTTTGCTTTTTTAGTTTCACGAATCTAACCGTTATGATCCCGAACACGAAAACACGGAAGTCTGAACACATACACCGCGACTTCTCTTACAGCTTTGATCGCTCCCTCCTCCAGCCTGGCCGATCCAACCCTCTCCCCCTCCCTCGACCCCTGCAACATGCCCACCCACACATCTTACAGCAGACCACCCGATTTATAAATGTACCAGAAGGATAAGCTTTCGTGTTTCTCGAGACTTCAAACACCAGCAATGAGCTTTGAAGAGGAGTAGCCTTTCTAGAAAATGTGCCCGTACACCCGTTCTCTTACAGTGGAGAATGTATGCATACTTCTCAACAACCCCCTCCCTTAAAACAAAAACAAAACAAAACAAAAAAGCGTTGACAAACGTTTTCTTCTTTAGCACCAGTAATACAAAAGAGGTTGAGTACTTTTCCCTCTACGGCATTTGGACAATCAAACGGTCGCTTGTGGTCTCGAGCATAGAGTAATCTTGTGATATCTCAATTTTTCTCGTTCTTGACGTTAGTCACTTGGAAAGCAGCACTGAAATCAGGAAATCGAAAACGGGAGTTCAGACAAAATGAAACAGAAATTCTCCAGAACACGAACATTAACCATAATGTTTTGGCTCATCGTAGATTCTCCCAACAGCCTTTAGAACTGTGATCAAAACTTCCAAGAGCCGGGAAACGGTGTTACTTTGAGCACAACATATCACCTAGCTTCCGAGTTGACTCTAACAGTTTTCCCTACTCCAGCAGATTAGCTCTCTTGATGTTTACGACTGAAGTGACTCTTTAGAAGTGGAGTCAAACTTGCATTTGTGCCAACAAGCCAACGAGTCGTGACATGTTCAACAGAAGCATCCATCATTTATGTAAAGGGTATGTGTGGAAATTTTCAATGCCAGTATGTACATGTTGCACACATACTGCGTACACACTTTTAGTAAAGCTTTAACGAAAATAAAATGTTTATTCATTTAGATTAAATTTTTAAAGGTCGTTATATATCAGGGATCGCAAATTCAAATCAGCAGGCGTCAGTGGAGGTAGAGTCTGTGTGAACCTGATCCACATCAAAATTCCACACCAAAAACGATTTTAAAGTATTCTTAGAAAGTACAACTGATCTAATCTTCCCAATCTTTATTAATAGCAATTCATAACATGATGGGCTCTTCAGAATACATGTATAGGCTTTTCTTACCTACTCCTTGCTGCCAGAGATCTGGCAGCGTTCCCTCTTACATAGCTCAACCACTTTTGGCGTGTGAGAGGAACGTGCAGGCGCACTTACATTAAACTTTGATGTCAAGTAGGAGCTGCAGAATATCGTCCTGTGAACTTCAATTGGCCCACGGGCCGTGAGTTTGAAACCCTTGTTCTTTATCAAAAGACTTAACCTCATGGGCTATAACCATAACGCTGAATATTTTTTGATTTACCTAAATGTTTAATAATGAGACCGCTGTTCTATATCAAAAGACATGTGCAACCCAAGGGTCACATCCATAACGCAGAATAGCTCTTGATATGATATCTCAAAGTTGAATAATGTCACTAAAGATAGATCAAACTTTTCTAATTTAACAGAAGTGGCATCACCCACACTCCCTATGATAACGTATACATCCCCACTCACGAGAACACTCAGATAGAAAAAAGTGCACTCTTTCCTACAGTCTGGAGACCGACATGATTTGAGAGTGGTACAAGGAGAGGAGCTGATAGCGCCAAAGTCTAGACGGCGTTGTCAGGAGCCACAGGTATTTCACACTTGAATTTCGGCTACAGAAGCGCTAGCTTGCGGTACACGCCACCTTCCTCGTTCGTGTCTTCCGCACGTCGCAAGGACAGCAGTCAGAGAGGGGATCTTGCAGTTCTTTTACATTTATATTGTTAATGCGTGTTTATTTTTTACGCTGTCATCAACAAAATTAGATCATTTAAGAGGCAGGCTTCGACCCTGCCTGTCAGGGCCAACCAAAGCTGAGAGAGATACAACATCCCAGAAGAAACGCCGAGATACTAAAAGAAATCTCCCTCTTCTGGGATCAAACCTGGGTCTCCTGCGTTTTACGGCAAAACGCCTCACCACTACATCACGGACGCTGGTGTGCAGTTTTTCACCGTTATGATACTCCGTAGTTTGGTGCTAGGCCTACAGGGTTTCTTTTAATAAAGGTTAATTTCGACACCATTCCACCTACTCCCCTTCTATCAGAATTTTTAAAAATTAAATAATAATTTTCCTCTCAGGACCCAAATATAGCTCCACACAGAGTGAAAAGCAACGATGTTGAATGTACGGCTGATGTTTACTTCCACCCTTCTTTGGTTTTAAGTCGTTGTTTTTTATTTGTGTGAGTAGGAAATGTAAACTTATTATGATAATGCCACTTTATTTTTGCTGAAGGCACATACAATGCACGTTGTAAGTGTTGTGTTTTACGCCCCTATCGAACATAATTTTGATCATTTGGGAGGCGGGCTGCCTGTCAAGGCCACCTACCCCAGATGAAAGGGATGCAACCTCCCATGAAACAGACAGAGAAGGAAGACAGAGTAACGTTTGAGTAAAGAGAAGAATATTCACGCAATAACGGCCATATAGTGCACGGCTGAGGGAAAGATAATCAGTCAGAAGCAACCGAAAAGGGACAGAAATAAAGCGTGACCTACAAGGGGCACCCTCCAACCACCCGCACACGCACAAATTAACGTCTCTGTGGGATAATTGAGGCCGAATGTCCCATAAAACCCTCTTCACAGATTTGGTTCTAAACTCCCCC
>NW_004797340.1:1344790-1346718 GCF_000002075.1 Aplysia californica
AGTAAGTGTGTTTGTGTGTATGCGTGTTTTTTGTGTGTATGTGTCTGTATGTATGCATGTGTGTGTGTGTACGCGTGTGTGTTTGTCTGTATGTGTGTTTGTGTAGGTGTGAGGGTGTATGCATGTTTATATATGTACGTGTAGGTTTATAATCAGTTTAATGCTTCACTCCCTGTTGAACATGGTTGGGTTACTCGAACGTAAGAGTGCATCCCATTATATACTGCGATAGAACTAAGATATACCAACACCCCAAACCAAATAGATATCCTTACAATTTTAAGGAGATCGATCTCAGTTAATGCTTGATGTGTAGTTTATAAATTTAAACGCACACCGATAGATAAAGACACCAACTAAGAAAGACTAATGGCTACTTAAACGTCTTCCTTCTTATAATAAGTTTAAATCATCGTTCCCGCATGACATCATGGCTACCCCTGAGTTGGCTTCACAGAGAGCGGAGATGCAGGATGTATATAGCAGGCGAAGTAAATTCAGAATGGAGGCATCAAGTAGAAATTTATCCAAAGAAGGATAGGCGATACCAACACGTTTGACTTGGAGAGAGTTTTTATATTTCTTTTTGTACATACCGCTCGACAAAATCTAGATAATCTAGGAGGCTGGTTGCTTTGATTCCGTCTCTCGGGTCACCATGATCCACCCCAATTGGTTCGGATAATTCGAGGAAAGAACTGGACATAGGTCATGCAAAACAAAACACAACAAAACAAAATAAAACGAAGACCTCTATTTCCCCAATAGGACATTGAGAATCAAATTGTAGGGTCAAAGTACATTACATCACAGTCGATGGCATCAGAGGAGAAAACTATGATTTAAAATTTCATTTCTTTAACTAAATCACCTTTCATCACTGTAAGATTATTTAATGGAACGTTCCACTCTAACACCTATGTTCTTCCATCCATACGACTGAACCGAGTAAGCTTAAAACCTTGACCCCCCCCCCTCCTCTCCTATATCAAAGTTCTAGAACGCCCCCCTCATGTGAATCAAACCTGGGTTATTCCGCACTAAAGCCCAGCATGATACCGATTCAACTCAAGGCGTGTATTTGGAGTAAAGGAGGAAGATAAGATCCACCCATCATTAATTTAGAATAAGGTAATTACTGTTCATTATGAAGTGCACCATTTGACTCAATTATGAGCCAAAGAAGTGTAAAAAAAAGGGGGGGGGGAGGGTTGCACGCGCACTTCACCAAAGCGAGACCGGTGTCTTGCCTCTTATTCTGAGTGCTCACGGCGCGCATCGATGCAGCAAAGTTGTTATAGAAAGCACAGAGCAGGGGCAATGACATTGAATGGTCTAGGATAGTATGATTTAAGTCTTTGTCCACAAGCCAGATTGTACGAGCGTACATCTTGAATCATCACCATCAAGTACCAGATCTGCGACAGACATCAGAGATCACAGTTCTCCATTCGATGCTTTGCTTGGATGCTCTCAAGTAAAGCTACTTTATTCTGATCTTTACCCGCTATGCATCTGTTTAAATAGGCTCTCCACGTAAGTCGCTTCGGATCTACCCCTGCCCTGCCTCGTTTCCCATTTACCTTAAGTTTTGCCACTGTCCCAAAAACTGCATGTATAAAGACCGACAAATATAGTTGGTTACACTTAAGCAAAACCTGACGTATCCCTGAAGGGCGTGAGATAAGTTTGGGTTTTTTTTAAAGGAAAAGACCTTCCTTTGACCATGTCAGTCACTGATAGCTATGTATATCAGCAAGAAAGCTAGAAAATGTCACGTCATCCTCTTCTTTAAACAAGACAGGGCGAAATGGGGTGGGGCCGTTAGGTTAACTCCCAAATCTTCAAACCAGGTTTGGGTAAGAGCTATCGCAAATGTGTCTCTTGGTCAGTTTGACAATTGTTCTAGTTTTGACTATGCGCCCCCC
>NW_004797340.1:1347941-1349508 GCF_000002075.1 Aplysia californica
GTGTGTGTGTGTGTGTGTCTGTCTGTCGTGGCAGTATCGAACACGTCTAATCGGGCACACACTCCTATACCCTCTTGGTTCTCTTAAGGGCATTACTCCTCTTTTGTTCGAATTAAATCTCAGCGTGCTACGATTATCGACACATAATCATTTTATACAAAAGGAAGCAGTGATGTACCTGTCCATTGAACTGAAATAGCTGTTATTTATTTATTTCTTTAAAGGAAATCCCCACCACCTGGGTGGTGTTTCATTTTTAGGCAGGTTGACAACTCCACTCAAGTTGTCCAACAGAATTTTAATTGACATCGGGGGCTTTCCTTTTGGTGCGAACAACTTTCATTTCACCATTTTCCAATTAAGATTTCGACAACCTGAGTCTGAACGCGTCAATATAATTCGTCAAACGATTAGTTCAGTTCAATCAATTGTTTGGATAAATACCTGAATTCTACAAGCAGTCGCAGGGTTATCTATCAGAATTAGTTTCAGCACCCGAAGAAAATATTAAAAAGAATATGTCTAATCCTTAGAAAAACGAACGGGAGTGACAGACAGAAATGATAAGTGGTGAACAAGACAGGACTTGGAAATAAGCCCACCACCTGCTACTAAAAGATTAGCCACCTTGACCCTGACATATAATTAATACACCAATAACGATGTAGTACTCTTTGGTAATCGTACAATTGGGGTAGTGTGGGTGTCGTTTTTTGTTTTGTTTTGTTTGTTTGTTTGTTCGTTGTTGTTTATGGGTTTTTTTGTCTTTTACAATAGAAACAGAAAGATTTGGAAAAAAAAGAGGGGGTGGGGGAGTAAAGAGACTATGATTAAATTTCCAAATGCTATGGTTCACTTCAAATTAATTCTTTAATACAAAATCAATAAGAGTGTCAGGAGAGATAAGTAAGTATATATATATATATGAAAAATGTACAGAAACACTTTTAATAAATGGAGAAAAAAAATGTTAAAATGTGACAACTCAGGTTTCTATTTTAGAAAAAAAAGAAGAAGCGCATGTGTCAAATCCCATTCATATGAGATAATATAATGATAGACACCCGGTTGCCGTAAAAGAGAAACAAGCGCAGATGTGACAAATTCGTATGCCATAGAGATTGACATGTGCAAAGTATGGTGCACCAGTAGCGCAACTATTCCCGTGTGGGGAGAACTTTTACAGAGTGTCCAAATCTCTCAGCTGCGAAGTTGTATTCCTCTCAGGAGAGATATGTTCCCCGGCATGCAGGGTCGAAGCCTGCCTCCGTAGTGTTTTAATTTGTGTCGATCATGGCGTAAAACACCTCCTTTAAAAAAAAAACCCAATTAAGTAGACTGCATCCCGCAGACAACTTGGACTTGAGCAGCTCATTTGAGACAGAAATGTATTTTGACCCTGACCTGCAAATGAAGTTTTTGGTTTACTGCTCTACCTCCTGTACCCTAGATACCCTATTTTTCGCATACTCACTTTACGCTGACCCCATTCCATACACCCCTATCCTTCTTCCTCTCATTTCTCTGTGTCTCTTGCTGTTTGTTTGTCTGTCCACCCTGCCCTCTC
>NW_004797340.1:1349724-1351236 GCF_000002075.1 Aplysia californica
CTGTCTGTCTGTCTGTCTGTCTGTCTGTCTGTCTGTCTGTCTACCTGCCCGTCTATATGTCTGTCTATGTCTGTTTCTCTCTCTCTCTCTCCCTCTCTCCCTCTCTCTCTCTCTCTCTCTCTCTCTCTCTCTCTCTCTCTCTCTCTCTCATTCTCCCTCTTACTCACTCTCATTTTGCCTTTGTCTCCTGTACATGTATATTACACTTTTGCACAGAAAACAAATCGTATTTAGACATAACACTTACATTCTCCCCCTTGGGAATAAAAACAGCATAAGAAATGGTTTTTAACGTAGCATGGTTTTGTTTTGTTTTGTTTTGTTTGGGGGGAGGGGGGGGGTTAAAGAAGAATTATTTGACTAAATTTTCCAAACATAAAGCACATTAGCTAAAGGAACACACACACAAAAATGTACTTTAAAATATTATGACAAAACACAAAAAGGTTAGTTGTTGGGTTTTTCTGTTATCTAAATACACCACTTAGCTTCTATGAACGCTAAACACATCAATTTGCAAGCGGGCAGATGCGCCCGTTCCCCCAAATTTATATCAAATCATTTCTCTTTAAGCATAAAAATATTTTCTGATCCAGTCTGTATCGATTTTGATGCTAGCCGGAAGATTAAACGTTGAAAAGTGCCGAAATATGCCATAAGTCTACCTAAACAAGAGCTTAAAGTGGCTTGCAAAGAAAAGGAGATACACCCACATAGCGAGAGTGAATGTTTTAGGACTTAGATTTCACAATAAATGTTTGCAAAGAGTATACCACATCTGCTGCAACTTAGGGATACGCCCTGAAAAGGAAAGGGAAAAAGGATGGTTACCATGATAAAGAAAAAATTTCTTTGTCGAATATCAAAGAATGTGTGCAACCTTTTTATGTCCCCTTTTCTTTCTTCTTTCGTTCTTCCTGCTTCTTTTTCGTTTTTCTTTTCTTTTGGGTTTTTTCCTTTCCTTGGTTTAGTTGACTGGTGGGAGCATGTATTCCGTCTGTGCATTTTGCTTAAATATGCGTTTGAGCAAGCATATCTTTATGAGTGGGAGTGTCATGCGTATTATGTATAATCGAGAGTGAGTATGTGTGAGTAAATAAATTTTAGTGTGTACATAATATCCGTTTTCGTTTTGTTTTTATTTTATATTATTTTAGGTGTTTTTACATCCTCATCAACACAATTTTAGGAGGGGGCTTCAGATCCTGCTTGTCAAGGCCAACCTCGTTTGAGAAGGATACAACATTCCATCAAAAAGACCGTCATACTCAATAAAAATTACCTTCCCACTCGGGAATCGAACTGTGTGCGACAGAAAAACGCCAAACCGCTACGCCACAGACGCCGATATACATAATCATAATAATATGTGTGAATGTGCACGTATGCTGAGGGAGGGGATATGCATGTAGGCGTAAGAGAGTGTGTTTGTCTGTGTGTGTGTGTGTGTGTGTGTGTGTGTGTGTTGTGTGTGTTGTGTGTGTGTGTGTGTGTGTGTGTGTCTCTCTCTCT
>NW_004797340.1:1356732-1362154 GCF_000002075.1 Aplysia californica
CACAATTCTTTTTACATAATGCGTTCCGTTAGGTAAGTGGTTGCCTTGTTGTATTATGGAGCAGGTTATCCTTGTTCGAATCCCAGACTGGGCGTTCTGGTATAATAAGGTCGTTTTGTGGAGCTTCACAAGTCTCAACTCATCTTGGCCCTGTCCTATTGGTGACAGACGTAACATTCAAAGGTTCAGCCTCTTAAATAACCTAAAAGTATAGTTAGGGTGTTGAAGTGATAGATAGATAGATAGATAGATTAGAGAGGGTGATAGATGGATAGATAGATAGATAGATAGATAGATAGATAGATAGATAGATAGATAGATAGATAGATAGATAGATAGATAGATAGATAGATAGATAGATTAGAGAGGGTGATAGATAGATAGATAGATAGATAGATAGATAGATAGATAGATAGATAGATAGATAGATAGATAGATAGATAGATAGATAGCATTTTTGTATAGCGCAATTTCCTGCTAAAAGCAACCTCTTTGCGTTTCATAATCTATATTATTACCCCCTGCAGACCTGATAGTATTCTGAAACAAATTCAACTTCTTTGGAAGCACACAGTGCAAGCTGCCATTTATGGGCGCTAAAACACTAGGATACTGACAAGATAGATTTCGCCATATACACTTACTTACTTTCATACTTCGTTACAACTGAAAATGTTTACTGTGTCCTGCGCGTTCATATTATGACCTTATACAGTTGCGAGCGCCGTAAAACACTTACCGAAACAAAACAAAAAAACACACACAAAAGGACACAAAAACCACTTCGTGACACAGTTCTCCGTAGCCCAATAATAAGCTATTATTACAGTACTTCAGTGTGTACTTACAGCCATTTGACCGCCACGCATCGCTCCGCACACAGTAGCAGCACAAGCAGCACACGAAGCACCGTGCATAAATTTGGAGGCCTCATTTTCTCACTGGTTGACTATAAATAGATCCGATCACATGACACCCACGTGACTTGGCATTACTCCCACGGTCGCGAATGCACCACAGAAATAAACACAGTATTCATCCTCAAATTTCCGAATTTTCACAAAATCGAATCACTCTTTCCAGACTTTTCGAGATCTTTTCACGCCCTGTGAGTAATTCACGTATTACACAATTCTTTAGGAATTTGAGTTGGGGATATTTCTTAGCATAAATGCCGCCGATTTTCAACTACAACAATTTTCGGAATCAAGCTGTTTGGCAGACTTCCTGATTCTCCAAAAACAACAGGAAGTATGCTGCTGCTTTGGAATACCCACAGTTTCCTTTGAAGTGGATAATAGTTTTGTAGTTTCCAAACGTATGTCCTGCGTCTGTTGTAAGAAATATGGACGGTTTTAGTGGTGTTATGCAGACAGTGATTTTAAAACAACACTGTGTGGGGGCTCACGATGATGGTGCTGTACAGGCCTGTGTAGGAATAACTTCTTCTAGGCACAGTAGCAGTCTAGGATCTGAAACAGAGAAATGTAAAAAGGTTGTAAGATTTCATTTCATAGTTATTTTCATCATCATGTATTTTGTTTGTCTGTGAGTGTGTGTGTGTTTGTTTGTGTGTGTGTGTGTGTGTGTGTGTGTGTGTGTGTGTGTGTGTGTGTGTGTGTGTGTTTGCGTGTATAAGAGTGTGTTTGAGGGTGGGGGTTATGGGGGTGTGAGAGAGAGAGAGGGAGGGAGAGAGAGAGAGAGAGAGAGAGAGAGAGAGAGAGAGAGAGAGAGAGAGAGAGAGAGAGAGAGAAGCATGGTTATGAATAGTTATGATTATGTGAGTGAGTTTTTGTGTGCATGTGTGGTGTATGTATGTGTATGTGTGTGTATGTGTGTGTGTGTGTGTGTGTGTATGTGTGTGTGTGTGTGTGTGCGTGTGTGTGAGAGAGAGGGAGAGAGAGAGAGAGAGAGAGAGAGAGAGAGAGAGAGAGAAACCTGGAGTGAAAGAGAGAAAGAGGGGGAGAGGGAGGGACAGAGGGATAGCCACATAGCAGGGGGTTGTAACCCTAACTGGTGAGACCAAAGTATCCGGCCTTGGAAATGTCTGGGAAAAAAATTGTTCAAATATTCTAAGCCACGAAAGTGCAACCTTTTAGAAATGAGGAAATAAAAACTGTTTCGTTCTTGTAATAATTGTAACTACATTAAGCATCTGTTCTTGCTTTTTCAAGCATTTAGAATTCAAATTTTAACAAAATATTTCTCGACTACAAGAAACCTATTCTACAGATAATGAAACTGCATTCTTTTTTAGAAATCAAAATAAATTAGGCTTAGCACATTTGAACTACTGGCCAACGATATGACATTGGCCAGAGGAGGTGATCTGATTGCCTTTTGCAACAAAAAACGCTCAACACATTTGCTGATTTTCGTTAGATCTACTCCCCCCACCCCCTCCTCCCTCCCCCTGGTTTTCCCAATCTCCGGCAGTGCTTTTTCTGTAACAGGAGTGATGGGATTGGAAGGGGTGGGAATGGGTGAGGGTGGTCGTAACATCGAGTCGTCATGGCCGTATAAACGTCAGAGTTGGCAAATTCAGACCAAAGAGAATAAAAACAGCTTTTATGACATCATCAAAAGAACGACATCAAAGCAATGTCGCACAGGAGAACGCGTTAGCATGCAAATTGTCGCGTTGTCTACGGTAAAAAGGCCTCTAGCTGATGGCCCTTGCCCAGAAAACGCCGATCAGCGTGAGCGGGTCTGAGAAATCCGTTGATATGCCGTAATGCACATTGCTCGTCAGCGACTTCCGGAGAGTAATTATTTCACAGTTACCTCCCTTGATTGGTCCCCGTACGGCCTGATTTGGATGCCTCGCCAGCGCTTTGATCATCAGATATTTTATATACAGGTTGGCATTCAAAGGCAAGGTTATAGATTGCAAATGATAATTTGTGGGGAATTTTTATGGTAGGCTATTTCAGAGAAGCTTTTCTTGTGGATGTTGCTATGGACAGAATCGGTACTTACGTGCTGAAACAGATTTTACGATGTTCTTAACAACAGACTACCAGAAATAAATCTAAAATGGCTTGTCAGTTTATTACAGAATCTACTGGCGTCTGTGGTGTAAGGGTTAGGCACTTCACCATCGCATGCAGAAGACCTGTGTTCGATTTCCCTGTTGGGGGGAGTTTTGTCATGTATCTTGGCCTTTCTACTAGGACGTTGCTAGGTCAGTCTCAGTCCAGGCAGGCCCTGACAGGAACGGTCCATACCTTTCTCCGAAAGTATGTAAATTGTGTTGATGGGAGATGTGAAAACACTTCCTTTTAAAAATGTCATTAAATGATGAGGACTGAAGAGTTGACAATTCTAAACATTTGCAACAGTCATGAAACCATAACTTTCGATTAGAAACCCACGTATAAAAGAATAGAGACGCATTTCATGTCGGAAAACGGGCACAGAGAAAATAACATCACTCTGATATATTGACACATACACAGACACTAGCGATTCTTGGAGTTAAGCTTAACGTCCCTACACGTTAATCGAACTTGCACGACAGTCTGACCGGGCAACGTCGAGGCGCTTAACCCCATCCGTACGTCGTGTTTTAATATCGTATCCATACGACGTGGTGAACTTCGTGGGACCACTTTCCAAAGAGGAAATTTACTTGTTAATCCGATCCGTTCGCTTTGCATAGCAGTCTGTCAAAATGATTTATTTTTTTGAAATACTGAAAGTTTCAAAGAGATCTTCGTACTAAAAGTATTCTAAAATGTGAAGAAAACAACTCCGGGGGTTCAAAATTACCCCTGAGCGTACGGATAAGGTTAATTAGACAGTATACCACAGACATTAGCAGGAGACAGATGCACATAAAATTTGCCCATTAGAGGAGAGGTGGTAGCAATTCCGTATACTGCATTTTGACAGTTCCGTAAATATACTTACTACAAAATGCCATCGAAACATTTCTAAATCAGTACCCGTGATCTGTTAAATTATATCCAGTGACGGCTATCCAGAAAGAATAGAGTATCAGAATCTCATCAAGAGAAAACAATAACAACCAACCAAAATTACATTATGCCTCCGAAATGGCAGCAAATTATGGAACTAACATCACGCCACGGCAGACCAAAGGTGTAGCTATTTAGCTATTGCCGCAGTGCGGGAAATTCATTTTAAATACAACAGGAACAGGTATTGGACGAGAATGGTGAGAGCATGAGGGTATGGAGAGAAGGGTGTGCGAAAAGGGAGGAGGGGTGGTGGGCTTCAGAAAGTAAAAGTGGACATGCGTGGGGGTTGGTCAGGCTGTAGGCTGAAACATGGAAACACAGCAGGAAAGGAATGGTATGGAGGGTCAAGAGAAAAAGAAGAGAGAGAGAAAAGGGGAGGTAGAGAGAGGGAGGAACAGGGAAAGAAACACAGAGAGGGAAAGAGAGAGAGAGAGAGAGAGAGAGAGAGAGAGAGAGAGAGAGAGAGAGAGAGAGAGAGAGAGAGAGAGAAGAGAAAGAAAGAGAGAGAGAGAGCTGGAAGTATGTGTGTTTGTGTGTAGGGGGAGGGGGGTGAGTCGGAGGGGGTGTTGAGAAGAGAAAGGGGTGGGTGTGCGACTAACAAATCACACCAAACCTCCCTGTGGTCTGTGTACAGGCTGGGCCGCCGTTTTTAACGGCCTAGACCCCTAGTTTTCTCTCGTAACCTGTCTGGAGTCCCCGGATTAACGGCGTCTCTCCTCAATCTCAGCCTGCACATCACCTGTCCACTTCAGCGTTTAGTGCTCTGCATGATCCCAGCACGAATTCTGAGACGGGTTACTGGACATTTGGTACTTTCTCTTAAAAAAAACAACAAGATTCGACTATACGTAGCGCACGTACGTTAATCAATATTTCATTTGTTTAGTTTCACACACAAAAAAGATCCCGAATGCTTTGTGCCACGAAAGAAAGTAGTAGAATGCTACACTCGTTAATGGCATCGTTGTACAACCGATGACGTCCATGTGTCAAGGATTCACTGCCATGAGAAAAGGTCCTAAACGAAGAGGCCAGCAGGAGAAGTATCCATTGCCGGTCTGAGAGAGTAGACAAGGGCCATAATGCTTTAAATCCTGTTTACACACCTCGTTAATGTCTGTTCCGTGCTTCGTTGTCCGAGTGGGGATGACCACCCCGATGTTTGCCTTTAGGCCGCGGTCAAACACACGGGGTAAATAGGGACGTGCTGGCCTACGCACGTTTTGGCGGGAAACCGATGTTGGTTTGGTCAGTCCAGTCCAGGTGAGCTTGGTCGACACGAAGGTATACAGACAGGCAGACAGACAGGTAGACAGACAGACAGGCAGGCAAACAGACAGACAGACTGGCTGACTGACAGATATACTGACGGCGCTCATAGTCATACATTTTCGATACAACACATTTCTTTACTTTTGTGTACACAAACACACACTCGT
>NW_004797340.1:1362884-1363841 GCF_000002075.1 Aplysia californica
CCCAAAAAAAAACAACTGCTTGCACATCGTTTCTTTACCTTAGAATTACAAAGTTCTATCTGGTATTTTGGCCGTTTTGAGTTACTAATACCATGAGTTCAGAAACCAAATGTTATAACTGCCCTATCTTTATCGAAATCGTAAGAATTTTCGGAGTCGTTACCAAGATATTCAAAGAATTGCATTCGAAAAAGCTTGACATGTTGTGAAACTTAAAATTTTTAACGTCAAATGTATCAACATTAGGTACTGGGCAGATTGGGTTTTGGAAACTCTAAGGTAGCAACTTGTATTAAATTGTTCTATACACACAGGGTCTTTTTATGTACGTGGTTTTTACGCCGCCATCAACTCAATTTAGATCATTAAGCGGACTCTTCCGAGCCTACCTTCTGTGAGGTCCAACACAGGCTCAAAGGGATACAACATCCAAGCACAAGAAAAATCGAGAGACTAAAAAAAAAAGTCTTCCTTCTCGGAAATCGAACTCGGATCTCCTATGTGCGACATCGTAGAGCCTTGTCATTACACCCACAGACACGCGCACTTACATAGAGTATATGCCTAATACGTATCTGTTGCTCTAAGACAATATATTATGTTGGTTTGCGGTCAAAGATGTTGATTTACACGAAGATTTTCATGATCAATAAAAAAAAAAAAAAAAAAATCCGCAACAAAGGACGCTTAAATATATTTAAAGGTTAAATCTTGACAATAAAGAAATACATTTTTTAAAAACCCATTTATACTCTTGTTCTGCTTGAACACATAATCAGGGAACAATAACACGCTGGTGCCCACCGAAAAATTGAGAAAGAAATGAATAGAGAGAGAGAGACAGTGTGGGCGAGAGGGGTAGAAAGAAAGAGAAAGATAGGGAGAGAGAGGAAGATAAAGTGATGGAGAGAGTGAGAGAAAAAAAGAGAGAGAGGGGGGGAAAGAGAGAGAGAGAGA
>NW_004797340.1:1364312-1366747 GCF_000002075.1 Aplysia californica
TAACAACCAATCGACACAATTTAGATAAGCTAGAAAAATATTATATTTTGTCAAGTGTAAGGACAATCTACCACTTGCCTCAAAGCCACACATTCATCAAAGTGAGGAAAATTTGTCTTTCTGTACCTGTGAAAAATGTCAGATGTTTCATGAATTTTACACATAAAAAACTCCAACAGCGAGAATATCCCATTGAACAAAACTTGAAAAACTGAGAAAAACACGAGATTGGACACCTTTTTTTACGGCGAGGACTGGTCCTCTAAAATATTGATATTTACTTTATAAAAGCACGAAATTAGACCACTTTTGCTATCAGGACTAGTATTAGAAAGACGTCTTGACTTCTGTATGTTGTACTGTGAGAACACTCGGGGGCATCGGCTTGTCTTGGAAGTGCCTCACATGGAGTCTGTCCTTCTACATATCGGTGGTGCTTCTGGAATCAGCCGCTCCCAAAACAATGCCACAGGCACCTATCTGGGACACACTAAACCCACTTGTTCCGTAAGGTTTTAAAAGCAGTGCAAATTCATTCAACTTGTCGGATCGGAAGGATCGTGTCAGCTTGGGAAGCCGACTTGTCAAACTTTGCCTGAGATTAGTTCTGGCAAAAATTGCTTGGTGGGGCCCGTTTCGTGCGCGTTTTACTGTGAGAGGAAAGAGTGGTAATGCAAGCCTATGATAATATTAGTAGTAATCATTAATAACAATAAATGGTAAACTCCTCTAGCATCACAATTCATATAGTTTAGGAAGCGGGCTGCTACACGCCAGGACAAACCCGAGCTAACAGATAAAATATAAATAATATCCCAGCAGATGTGTCCGGTAAACATTGTCTGATTGTGGCCAAGAATAATAAAAACGGTTTGATTTTGAACGGTTGCACCAAACTCTTTAAAAAAGAAAAAAAAAAAAGAAAAATTTAGACCAGGCCAACCGCCGACGCCTCTCGGTCGATCATGCAGAATTCAACTAAAAACCGTATTCGTGTGCACCCTCCATTATCAGACTCGCAGCCGGTGTCCAGAACTCGGGATTTAGGTTTTAGTACATAGGGGGTTTACTCTTAACACTTCACTGGCTTATCCCTGTCAAATCTTCCGATTCGAGAATAATATTCCGTAAGGGTCTATATTCTTTCCACAGCGAATGGACTAATGAAGGAACAACGAATGCTGGTTAACTCTCGAGCGGCGAATAAAGAGCCAAAGCGGCGTTGACTGTAATCAGTGGCTTAGTGGAGAGAATGAGAGAGTTAAGTGATTTGCCCGCACGCTTAGGTTGAGATTTATGAGCAGGGTGGGAGGATATAATGGGGTTAATAGACCACGCGCTCTGAACCTGGCTCCTTCCCTATGGGTATAATGTGAAGACCAGAAACACCAAGAGTTTTATTTTGAGACTATGATCGGCTTCTTTATGCGTCTGTATAACTACACCTCTTTTTAAACAAGTATAATGGCATTTATTTGACCTATTTGCGTTGCAAATGCCATAAAACTCCTACTAAGACTGAAGGGGAAAAGGTACAATAAAGTCAAGTAAAAGGTTGCACTTTCTATATTGACATAATAAATTCAAGAGCCCTCGTCTGTGAAGAATCAATGAGGCTTAAAACATTTCTCTGTCCCTAGTCCGTTACGTCCTATCCCCAAACCATCCCTCAAGTAAACATAATCACAAATAAAAGTAATAGGCTGGGGTGGTGGAGGGGGTGGGGTGTGGAGGGATGTTCCACATGTTTTCATCATGATATTTTCTCAGTTCAGTGCCCTAAAGACGAAACCTAACATTCACCCTTCGTAAAGACAATTGCCTTTCGTAAAGATTTTCATCCTCAGTCAGTACATTCATTATTTTATCCTTTATAAAGAAAACCGCTCTTCACAAGGACAATCACCCTTCATAAAAATATTCAGCTTTCTTGAAGACAATGACCCTCGGTACAGATATTCGCCCTTTATTAAAATCCACGGTGTCCAGTAGTGCGTTTACCTCATACATCCAAGGTACATTTCCGATAAGTCAATTAGGTCAATTTGGGGAAAAGGCGTGCATCTTCCCCTGTTGTCCCAGGTTGGGCGTATTTGTGCGTGTGTGTGTGGGGGGTATTAATACATTGTCAAACATTTCAGCTCTCTCACAAATGAGTACTATTTCTCAATTACACTATACTTTCTGAAAAATATAGGTCTACCGTCTTTACTTGTTTGTTTTTGCTTGTTCTCATCACCAACATAAGGTGGTGAGGCTGTATAATTTCCCCCGAAACCAAAGGCTATTTGTTAGCGACGCTAAGTGAGTTAACATAGGTGGGTGGCAACAAAGTAGGCCTATAATACAAATGATATCCTTATATCTTCGACATGGACAGGTTGAATCTCTCGGCGGTCGGAAAACGAAAAGAACTAAAATAAATTTTAAAAATT
>NW_004797340.1:1367016-1367923 GCF_000002075.1 Aplysia californica
GAATGAATGAATGAATGAATGAATGAATGAATGAATGAATGAATGAATGAATGAAAAAAGAAACAAGAAAGGACGGAAGAACTAAACATGCTTTTCTGATTGTCTAAACTCCCTTGCCGACCACCCACACGTGTGCCAATGCTTGCATCTATTCTCAGTGATACATAATTTGTTTCATGATTAATCACTCGCAACACTGACAAACTCTCAAAGGCGATTATGTGATTGTGAAACAACCGTCGTGCCATTTCTTGCTAGTAAGTGTTTTACAGTACTCGCAATTGTATCGCATAGGGTAATATGAGCGCGCGGGACACATTAAACATTTTCAGTTTGGTTGGAATTAATTTAGAATTTTTCCCAGGTGGCGGCCGAAACCAACTGTTATCGATTATAGGGCAAACCAAGGGATCTTTAACGTGTACAGCTTGCACACGGGACCTCCGAGATTTTTTTCGTCCTTATCAAAGAAGGCTAGGTGTTAGATCTTAACTACCCTGAGATCAGGGATGTGGCTGAAAGACAGGAGTAAGAAGGCGCCAAGGCGTCGCAGTAGAAAGGCTGCAGAGGGAGGGGGACGGGGCAGAAAGTGGAGACGAAAGCAGGCGACAGAACGAGGTTGGAAACAGGAAAGGAAGTGAACGGAGAACATTTTAGAGATGAAAATTTTGCTGTTACTGTCAGGTTTCGAACCTGAGACCTACCTATTGAATGAGAAGCCAATACCATACCTCTAGACCACACTCCCCCCACCCCCGGTACCATGTATCTGATCAAATGGTCACACACACACACACACACACACACACACACACACACACACACACACACACACACACACACACACACACACACACACACACATTTTTACACGTGTAAAAACATAGATACAGCGTGCGCGCGCACT
>NW_004797340.1:1371956-1373032 GCF_000002075.1 Aplysia californica
GGGTTCGTCAGCAAGCTCTGCTTTATCGGAGATGGCCAATATATTCGGACGCCAAGCCTCTGAACTAACCAGACAGCGTTTAAAAAGTGACGTTTATTTCAGTTACCAGGCCATGCCACAAAAGCCATGCATACAATACTATATCACAATGTGTTACACTATACCATACCATACCATACCATACCATACCATACCATACCATACCATACCATACCATACCATACCATGCCATACCATGCCATGCCATGCCATACCATACTATACCATATTATCATACTATACCACACCACATTATACCATACTATACCATATCATACTATACCGCACCGTACCATATCATACTATGCAATACCATACCTTACCATACCTTACCATACCATACCATACTCTACCCTAATCCTACCGTACCCTTACCTACTCTACCCTACCCTACCATACCATACCATATATTAGTTCAAGACATGCTTCACATTACGCTGCTCTTCGGCTCTGTTCCATAAAATCTAATATTCAACTCCGTGCTCGACATTCACAGTAACTTTGAAGGCAGATAACCGGAATGTTGGGCAAAGTATTAACAAAGTATTTTTTTTCTCAAAAGTTGCAGAAGTGAAAGAATAAAGGATAAGCCAAGGCCGGTGGCGTCCTTCAAACACTCGCGACACAGTCGAGTGAGCAGCGGTGATTGTGCACAAGTTTGCATGGTCTTTCCAGCGAAAAGCGCAGCCTGTGAGAATGGGTGATTTGTATTCCCAGCCCCACATTAAGAAAAGGCATAATATTATGCAAATCGGGACATCAAAATTGTTGACATTCGTTGTGAACCACTTGGCATGGCGGTCGGCCTCACAGACAGCCAGCGCGATTTGAATGAAGGCAGGGCGTTAGGGGTGGGGGAGGAAGTAAATAATGACCTCGTATCTTATACCCGTCACTGGTGTTATTATAGTACAGGACAGCTCGGTAAATGTTTCTGAAAGAAACAAATAACAAAGCAAATTAGCATTCCTTGGGAAGGTCTTTGGAACGGTTTGACTTTAAATATTTGGCATCTGCTCGAGAATCCAGCAGACACA
>NW_004797340.1:1375018-1376653 GCF_000002075.1 Aplysia californica
AGGGAGGGAGGGAGGGAGGGAGGGAGGGAGAGAAAGAGAACGTAGGCAGTGGACTTGTCCAGAAGATAAGCGTATAAAATTGTATGCCCGATATTATTCATTCATTCATTCTTTCATTCATTCATTCATCCATCCATTCATTCATTCATAAGTAAGTAAGTAAATGGGCCCACTGTGGATTGCAAAGACCACACGCGGCTTCATCAAACACAGGTCAGATACTTAATAATCGTTGGTGTCTTACCTTGTGCCCGAGATCACACAAACATCAGTTGACGAGGTATCTTCTTCTTCTTCTTCATGTGCCAGATCTGAAACAGACATCAGAGGTTAAGGTTAGTGACACAGTTCTCTACTCCGACTCTAAAAAAACAACTATACTATCCTTTTCAACTATCTGTTCAAACTCTCCAAGTGAGTTATTCTTGGTCGACATCTGTCTCTTTTGCCTTCTATTTTTTCAATAAGAACAAGGTGTTCAAGATCTTTATGATAATTCAAGATCCTAGGAATTGCATATGTTTCTTCCTAATCGTTTTTACAACTGACAGCCTGCCTCACACTTCATTGATTCAGTACAGCATGTTATTACGCTAAAGATTATTATTCCACAATCGCCCAAATCAATTTCTGGAGGTTTCCATATACAAACATTCTTCTTTTTCAATAAAAAAGAAGACGTCAAGGGGCTTCTAACAATAATATCAGTTCGTTCTTTTTTGTTGTTTCCTTCCAAGCTTTTAAATTGAAAAATAACGAGTGCCCAAATCATTGACTACCCCTCCCCCCCCCCTCCCCAACTACTTCCCACAAGTTCTTCCATTATATTTCTGAAGCGTTTTACCAAGAAAATTCCAATTTTCGTCTACTGAAAAAAAAAAGGTATGAACATTACTAAACAGGAAGATATATTCTCCACTTTCGAATGAGAGTAAATGATTGGGTTTCCTTATCTAGGTTTACATCGGAAATGGACTTTGGTGGATAGGTATTATTTTTTAGGGGGTTTTCTTTTCTTTCGATCTTTTTTTTCTGTCTGACTTGCTTCTTCCCGGCACTAAAAGGCCAGTTTCCGTGTCGAAATGCTTATCTCATTTTTCTTTTTACTCAAACGAAAGAAAATGGATTTTACTTCTGAAGCTCGGCTCAGAAACAACTTGACGGAATTATTGTGAAAGAGCTGTAAAGTACATAAGTACGGCATGTGCCATGCTATACAAAGCACTATCTGCGCTGACGTTATGAAAACCAACATCCCACCAGGCAGCCTTCAGTGCCACACTCACTGCAACTGCAAGGGGAAAACTACCACCATATTGAATAATGAAATTGTCGGGGTTACGGATCGGCTCCAACAGGCGCTATCGGCAGGATTTTATTGCCCAGACGCTGGGGGTTCCTGCGGCTCCTGTTGTGACCGCCCACTTGAAGGCAGCAGAGGGAGGAGGTCGTACCCAAGATAGGCAAAAGGAGGGAATTCTGTTTTGTTTTGGCTCTGCCACGCTTGTGGTTTATCGTTTCTTCGGGTGAAAATAAATTAGGGAATGGGGAAATGAGGAGGTTTTTTGGGAGAGATGAAGAGAGAAAGAGAGAACGATAAAAAGTGAGAATGTAAAGGGGGAGAGAGATTGCGGC
>NW_004797340.1:1380944-1382015 GCF_000002075.1 Aplysia californica
ATTGGTTAACATTGGATCATGGCCGTGATGGTGGTACAAATCTAGCAGGTAATAATGGCATGGAAAAAGGAGTTAGGAGGGTAGATTTGGAGGGAGGGGTGGAAAGGAGAGAGGCTGAATTGCCAAGCACGTGCAACTTGAGCTTCGTTGGGCAGTCAGTAATCGTGATTCTTTATTCTTATGTTGTTTCTGGATTTTTTAAACGAACTTTTTGTGGCACGCGAGAAAGAGCAAAAAAACAGTGAGACCGAAAAAATATATTATGATTATAATATAGAATGTGAGGGATTTGTTGTTGTTGTTGTTGTTGTTGTTGTTGTTGTTGTTGTTGCTGTAGTTGTTTTTGTTGTTGTTGTTGTTGTTGTTGTTGTTGTTGTTGTTGTTGTTGTTGTTGTTTTTGTGGTTGTTGTTGTTGTTGTTGTTGTTGTTTTGGGTTTTTTTTAATCGAACAGATTGAGTCTGGTAAAATTGAAATAATAACAATGACAAAAAATAATAACGACACAACAACTTCATCAACAACAATAAACAAAAGAACACAACCGCCATAACAACAGTAACAACAACGACAACAGCAGCATCAGCAGTAACACAATAACAACAATAACAACAACAACAACAACAACAACAACAACCACAACAACAATAACAACAGGGAAAATAACAACGACAACAACGGTTTCAGCAAAAGTTATAAGGGTAGCAATATTTCAGCAAGTCAACACCTGCAGAGACGACGTCAGCAGTGACTATAACGATGACAAACAACATGATCCAATCCCCAGTCCACCCGTGTAACCTACCAACCACCTGGCCTAGAGATACACTTTTTATCCCACCGATACACATAAAATCAGAAACTGAAAAGAAACTACAAAACGTGACTAAAAGACGGGGTGGAAAGAGTCAAGCTGCCGTGAGGAGTTTTATGACTTCTGTGCCAAAGGGGTTGCCTGAAATGAGCCATAAAATAAGTTTATGTTATTTCAGTTGTCAGTGATGACGAACTTAAATTACAAAAAATAAATATTACGGGGGAAAAAATTTTTTTTTTTTTAATTTAAAAAATTG
>NW_004797340.1:1382151-1384874 GCF_000002075.1 Aplysia californica
GGGGGGGGAGAGAAAAGAACCCTACCATCTACCGGCAATTGGTGAAAGATTTTAAAAGTGCTGATCGAGCTAAATAGTGTTGTGTAATGGTTGAGGAAAAGATTGCATTGATGAAGACGTGTTGCAGTTAAGATCTGGGTGTTTTCGGGTGTTCTGAATGATTGTATGGCCTTTTGCGTCTTGAGAGACGATGTCCCAAATAATTATTATAGAATTTTAAAATGATACAACTGTGACAACTTACTTCCATAAAACCCGCGTCTGTGGTGCA
The DNA here is from genome assembly GCF_000002075.1 of Aplysia californica. NCBI lineage: Eukaryota > Metazoa > Mollusca > Gastropoda > Aplysiida > Aplysiidae > Aplysia > Aplysia californica. The sequence goes on from NW_004797340.1 coordinate 1,382,423, forward strand.
CTTGTTAGGCTCTTTGCTACTGCACGCCGAGGACGTGAGTTTGATTCCGCAGACAAAATTCAAATGTTATTTAGGAGGCGGGCTGCTTTGTGCCATACCTGTCAAAACCAACCCTAGCTGAAGGTAATAATACAGCATCGAAACAGAACGATGTACACCGAGCATGCTCGATAAAGAAAACTGTCCGTCCAGAAGTTGAACTCACGTCTTAATTCGTGTGCAATGGCGAAGAGATTAATCAGTACACCACAAACACCGCTGTTTTAGAAGCGAAACTTTTGTTACATAAAGTTTGCAAGTGAGCAGCAGTAAACCAAACTATCGCCCCTATTCGTAAATAACTTGTAACTACCATGAGGCTTAATTCCTATATCGTCCCCTTTTCTACCCTTCTTGTATAGTCTGGGACTAAATTCAATTCATAAAGGACATTTTTAATGAGATGTAAACATTGACCAAGCAATAGTTAAGCCCCAACTCGACCTGTCGATCATGAATAGATGCCCATGGCTCTACTTTAGGGAAACAAAGATACTTTAAATACTCATTTCTGTTAAACTCTTTTCTTCATGCGTCATTGTTTTCAGGGAAAAGTTAAATGTGCGTATAATTGGTGTAGGTTAATTGTCTTACAACAGAGTCTACAGTTTTCTCCACGGAGTTAGAAAGGAAAGGAGCAGTGTTTTTTGGTTTTTTTAAGAAATGGGGGGAAAAAGGAAAAAAATGGAAACGTGTCTGGAAACATTGCCGGAATAAGAGCATAAACTTGAAATCAGCAGTGGGAAATTTGTATTTTATTTTGGCGGAAGGGAGGGGGGTATTACTTTCACAATTTCTTTCTCTTGGGGGTGGAGGGCGGTCGCTTTTAAGCACAAGGGGGCTGTCCCGAAAATGCCTGTTTGAGAAAAATCCAAGGTAAAGTTTTTGCCCCTTGTTCAGTTTCTTTAAAAGACAAGGAGAGTTTTCTCTTTAACAGACAAACCAAAGAAACCAAACTTCTCCTATGGGTAGGGCAATGCCCACTTTTGGCGTAGGTCAAGATTTCTTGAAACCCCCGAAATCTAGGTTAGCCCGTGTGTCCTTAAAATCGACCATACACAAGAAGACCAACCTTGGAACTACCAAATGGAATCAAACGCGCGAGTTGAAACTTTGAGATAAACATAATAAATCGGCCAACTAACATAAATTGGGACTGTGTCACTAATCCAACAGCAAAGGTTCATTAAGAAATAAAAGCTCTGATTTGTAACTGCTGGGAAAGGTTCATTAACAAAGGGGGGGGAGCATTTCAACAACACGCCATTTTCTGTCTGTTATAGTGAAACTAATTTGTAATCTTACCCTCCGAATCTGCGCTCGGCGGGTCTAATTTAAGCTTTACGAAGCAGTGACTAGCGTCATCTAGACCGACGATTAACGGGTGTGTGGTGCATTGACGCATTGGATAACCACCAACTGCCACAGTAAACAGTGTACAACGAGCCTTCTCTCTCTCTCTGGCATCTCTCGGTATCTTGGGCATTCGTGTTAATCAGGCGCTCGCAGAAATTAACTCTTTCTGTGCCACGAGTTATCAGCACATAATTATCAAACAGTGTGAAGAAAGGCACTGATGTATTGGTGTTTGGCGAAGAAAGAGTTAACATTCTCACTAAGAGGTTTAGTTTTGGGGAGAGTTTTACGGCACTTGCAATTGCAAAACAAATAGGTCGTATTAGTGGCCAAAGATTAGAAGGTTACTACAAGAGAGTAACGAACAAAAAAAAGACGAAAAAGAGATGAGGACAATAGATGTTTGATAGGAAAGAAGGAGCAAATCACACCAAAGCAGCGAAAGTAAATGTCGACTCCCTGTTCCTACAATAAGTGAAAAACATAATCTTCTCATTAAGTCAAAGCGAATGAAATGTGGACCTACTGAGAGTTAAAACACCGGATGTGCGTAGTAGATCAAGTAAGTTCTTATTAATTAATGAAGGACTCAAGTTTACCTTTACAGGAGTCACCTCAAAGCTTTCAATAAATCTAAATTTGAGCACTTCAGACAGAGAGAAACACATGATATTATTATTATCATTATCTACGTTCGAAACGCTAATATTATGACGGAATGTGAATCTATCGGTACGCAAATATACGCGGTATGTCTGCGACACCGCCGAAATGTTGTTTCCTCTGCTGCAGGCTCGGTTGTTTGTCTCAGTCTCCTCTGTGTGTGGTCTGGTACATTCATCCACGCTCAGTGCCAGGTGGCAGATGCGATTACATCCAATTACAGATGACTCACAGTTTCTTTGTTGTGAAATAAAATTTGAAGGTGGGAATATATTATGTTTTGCTTTGTTTTTAATGTTTGTTTGAGTTTTGTTTTGTTTGGGGTTTTTTGTTTTGTCTTGTTTATTGGTTGTTGTTTTGGTTTTGGTTTGTTTTGTTTTTTTTGGTGGTTTTT
>NW_004797340.1:1385659-1386859 GCF_000002075.1 Aplysia californica
GTGTTTGTTACTCTCTTGTAACACCTCTAATCTTTGGCACTTATATGACATTATTGTGTTGCAAGTGCCGTAAAACACTTACTAATTTTTAAAAAAATATTAACTTAAACAAAAGAAAAGAAAATATCGCACGCGCATACAGGTATTATGTTCTACGATTATGTAATGGTGTTCAGTGAGTCGATTTATTTTTTTTCTCAGCATTTCCAGAGAACTCATAATGTTTACGAACGTTTAATAAACTGTTTATAGGCCTACGTTTAAAAAACTATTCTCACACAGGAATGGTGGATTCGCCCACGTAGTAAAAAATAGCAAGATATTAATATAATTGATTCAAAGGGCTTTTTATGCACTCTTGTTATAATTGTTAAAAATCACTGGTTGTCAAGGGAGTACTGTTAAAAGATCCATTATGTATAATTATTATTCATTTCATTTTCCTGTTTGGTTGAGGAAAATACAGGGAGAAAAGGGTGAAATAAAAGTGGTATCTGCGTCTTTGTCAGATTCATAACCGACTTCACAGCAGCTGTTGCTCCACATAACACAGAGTCTACGATTTTTTTATTGTTTGTTTGTTGTTGTTATTGTATTTTGTTGTGACGTTTTTGAAGGGGTTTTGTTTGATTTCTTTGGATAAGGGGGGGGGGGAGTATATCTCAATTAGCAAAAAATATACGGACAACAAAATACCATGCATAAAAATATACAAGATGGCGCCGAAGACGACGTTGTGCTTCGTTGTGTTGTTGTTTTTTCAAGCGCAGAGGAGTGGGAGGGTGGGAGGTTTTGTGGAGAAAATTATGAGTGTTTAATTTACCTTTCATTTAATCATTTCCCCCCATGAAAGTGATTACAACGTTAAAAATGTATGGAAAATTCATGAATAATAATAAATGGTTTTGTAGATTAAACTTTTTTGCTAACCCGTCTGCCTGCCTCAAATCACTTCCGGAGCAGATGGGAGACATTGCCAGATTGGACAGAATGGTTGCAATTAAAAGAGGGTTTGGGGAGATAATAATTTCTTAGTGGAAAGGTAAACAAATACGCAACAATTGATGATAAAACAAATATTAAAGGGAACTATGGTCTCTGCATTCATATACAAACGTGTTTTTTATGGACAAGAGAAGAAAACAAAGAGAGAGAGAGAGAGAGAGAGAGAGAGAGAGAAGAGAGAGAGAGAGAGAGAGA
>NW_004797340.1:1388947-1393390 GCF_000002075.1 Aplysia californica
GCTCTCTCTCTCTCTCTCTCTCTCTCTCTCTCTCAATGTTACACACTACACAGGTACACACGAACAAGAACAAAGACATACGCCGAGAGCTCTGTGCAATAAATGTCCTAACTGACAAGGCCAAACGTTCAGAGTTCACCCTCAGAAGTTGCTGAAAGTAGACGGAACAGCAATGCCAGCACAGGCGGAATGGGACACAACATCCCTCAAGACAACGGAGATACTCAATTGAAAAAAAAGAACAAAAAGAAACGTTCTTCTCTCTGAATTTTATTTTCCTTTTGTTGAAAATGTAGGTGTGTTACGCCCTCATCAACAGATCAGATAAGATTAATCTTCTCAGTCCACACGGCATATTGGTTTGGTGCTTCACACTCACACACAAACACACGCACACACACACACACACACACACACACATACACACACACACACACATACACACACACACATACACACACATACACACACACACAATACATACATACACATACACATACACACTCACACGCATACACACATATCCTGTCACACAAACTCTCCCCCTTTGTTCTTAAATGCGATGAGACTTATCTTTTTTGTCCATAACCAAATGTAAAATATGAAGCAGCTTTCTTTACAAGTTTTACAAAGTCTCAGCACAGAAGAAGATAAAGTGAGAGAGCTGCCCTCTCGAGTTCTTGAACTGTACCAGTAGTGTATAAGTTTAACATATAGCCCTATAAACACTCTAGGGTTTTGTAAGGAGTGATTCCACATAAGTTAACGACCATCTCCGATAAGTGAATGGGAAGCTTTGAAAACTTCAAAAGCAACACAGCCCTTAGAACTTTCTTTCCACATTTCAATAAGAGTCTCTCATCTGTGAGCTCGCCTTTAGCTTATTTGATACCATGCTAGACCGGTAGTGCGAGTAACCCTGGTACAGCTGTAGTACGAGTAGCCCTGGTTCGAATCCCTAAGGGAGTCTTACAAAATTGGGATGTTTGGGAAGTTTGTATGGCTCTTCACCCACTTGGCTAGGTTCTATAGGAAATCGACGTTGAATTCGGAGGCCTGTCTCCATGTTTTAGAGATGAAAGGAGCGTCATACTTATGCAACTACAACTCTTTTTTATAAATTCAATCTGACACGTTGGGCGACTTAATACAAACGGGTGTTATACCCTCACTACACCGCCTTCTGTCCCCGTTCCACGTCTGTGGCCCCACCCGACACAGACACACAAAGCCTGTATGAACGATAGGATTTACAACAGAGCACACGCCTCTTGACACAAAGGCTGATCGGGGTTAGAAAACTCTAAGATTGTACGTCCGACAGTGGAAAAGCACAATCCTTTACAATCAGCTATTTCATTTTGTCTGTTTGAATCTCGATGTTTTCCTCTTTTACTTTCCGAGCAGAACATACTTGATAACGGAAAATTCTCCAGAATATTATAGAACCCGAGGATCATCCAGTATTGAGCGAAGTAATGCGCATAGATCTATTCGGCAAGCTGTACAACTATCATAAGTCCAGCTAGCAAATTTGTTTATAAAACAGAAACGAAAAAACATCTTTTCATCTAGAAATATAGCTTATGTGTGCATCGTTTTTGAGCTTTTCCCCCTACGTTTAAAGTCGGAATTTCAACTAGATCTAGATCTACTATTTCCCTAGCACCGATACCATAGAATAAGAAACTGCAGGGGGGGGGGTAATAGCAAAATTAAAAAATTGGGCTTAGCTTCTTCTGAATTGAAAGTTTTGCTAATAAAAATGGACTGAATCTAGCACAAATAATGACATGTTGGAAAGAGCTTGACTGAAAATATTAACACGGCAATATAAAAAAAATAAGAGATGATGGAGATATTTGGGACCTGTTTTGAGAATGCCAGAGAAAAATTTTCCTTATCTGACATGATATTTGAGACGAAATGGAAAAAGAGGAAGAGGTAGACCAACTGACTGGCAGTTATACATGTAGAAGTACGACCAGTGCCTGGAGTGTCAAGGTTAGAGAAGGTGGTCAGGAACAGACAAGCGTGGCGTCGACTGCTCTCTGTCTTGTGTATCTGACAGCACAGGGAAAGAGTAAGTAGTGAGTAATTCTGAATAGGTGACCCACGATAATTGTATATTCTTTTGATTTACGTTCCACAATACTGATGGAACTCTGGAGAGTGAGGTGATGTATCATCTCAACTTTCCTTTATACTCAGAGAATAATAAGTTCAAGCACTAGGCTTCCTTGTATCTGCAGCATAATTTCAAAGGCCGCCAATTTGAGCCACGTATGTAGAAAACACGTCTAAAGCCCCGTTTCGTTCAGATAAAACGTCATCAGACCATAAGGAAGGAAACACCCGAGGGCTAGGCGTGAGGCACGGGAAGAGTCATCGCGATGCCATCTTTCAAATACACTACTATTAGTTTTTGTAAGAGTTTTACGGCGTTTGCAACACAATACGGTCATATAAGTGCCGAAGAATAGATGTTTAACAAGACAGAAACATGCACAAAAAAGGAGGAGAGATAAGGACGATAGATGTTTGAAAGAAAAAAAGAAGCAAACCACACCAGAGCACCCACCAACCATCCACTTCCAAATACACGGAGGAGCCAATTGTGATGAAATGTTACATGATTCGATATCAACATTATCGACAGTTACCCTAACTAACACAATGGGGGCATTTTTGGGTATAGGGTCAGGTTTGGATTTTGGTTTAGGGTCAGGTTTGGAGTTTGGTTTAGGGTCAGGTTTGGAGTTTGGTTTAGGGTCAGGCTTGGAGTTTGGTTTAGGGTCAGGTTTGGAGTTTGGTTAAGGGTCAGGCCTGGAGTTTGGTTTAGGGTCAGGTTTGGAGTTTGGTTAAGGGTCAGGCCTGGAGTTTGGTTTAGGGTAAGAATTAAAGTTCTAGTATTAGAATATCATATCAGGTATCAATTCTAGCACTGTCTATAAGTATTTGCTGTCATAGCCGTGGTTGTCAAAAATTATTTAAAAACTAGGATCAAATCAAAAACTCCTCCGCAGTCAAGCCGAGATGACACGTAAAATATTCCAGGTACTCACCAATCCAGTAATCCACCAATTACCCTTGTCTACTAGATCGCAATCAAAGGAAAACAAGGGCAATAGCAAACGCACGGCAACTATATCATTATATCTGATACATTCCATTATGTGGACACCATTATATCCAACACATATTATTCTTATTCCTGATATATTCCATTTTACCCAACATTATTTTGTTGTTATTATAAGCGATACATGTTATTAAACCCGACATGTTATCTCATTATATCGGACACATCACAATACCAGACGGAATTCATCACTTCGGACACACATATTTACCCGACACATTTTCAAGAGACAGACATCATTATACCAGATACATTTCATTATACCGACACCATTATAGCCGACACACCACATCATCCTCGGTATATTTGTCACTTGAGATACATTTCAGTATTACCGACACAATTTTTTGTCCCCGACACATGTCATTTTTTTCGAAACATTTAAACATACCTAACACATCCCATTATTCCCGATAGAAATAATCTCTCTCGACACATCTCATTACAATACTCGACACATTTCATTATTCTCGACTCATCTAATTCAGACAACGTTACACATAGCACGTCTTGTTATACGCAACACGTTGAATTATACCCGACACATTGCATTATACCCGACACACTGCACTATACTTATACCCGCCTGCCTGTGTCATCTTATGGGACCCAGAGACGGAGAAATAAGCCAAATGGAGACAAGTTGTGAATGAACCCTCTAGAAGCCAGCGAGTGGTGCAAAGGGTACTTTGGGAATCTTTTCATGTGGAGGAGATTGTCAAATGGCCGAATTGCTTTATGGCACCTATCGTGGGGATTTTATGACCAGCTGGGAAAGACCCGGAGTCGAAGCAAAAGTCACTGAAAGTCGCAAAGGTTCAGCACATGAGTGTTTTGATTTGAGCTACGGGGGCACGGGATGGCGACACATAAAGGTTTTGTGTGTGTGTGTGTGTGTGTGTGTGTGTGTGTGTGTGTGTGTGTGTGTCCATGTGTGTCTATGTGTATCTGTGGGGGCGGTGGGGTGTGATTGTCTGTGTGTGTGCTTGTGTGTTTGTCTTTCTTCCTACCTGAGGAGGAGGGAGGGTGAGGGAGGGGGAGAAAGGAGGAGGGAGGGTGAGGGAGGGGGAGAAAGGAGGAGAGAGGAAAAGGTTTGGGGTGTGATTGTCTGTGTGTGTGCTTGTCTGTTTGTCTGTCTTCCTTTCTACTTGTCTTTATTTGTATGTGTTTGTGTATGTTTCTGTGTGCACGTGTGTGCTTGAGTCTGTCTACCACCGTGTGTATTTGTCTATGTGCCTATGTGTGTAACTGCGAAAGCGAGAATGTGGGTATCGGTGTGTATAATTATTTTTTATTATTAT
>NW_004797340.1:1397204-1398331 GCF_000002075.1 Aplysia californica
CCCCCCCCCCCCCCCCCCCCCATAGACATAGTTTAGATTATTTAGGAGGCGGGCTGCCGACCCTACCTGTCAGTGTCAACCCGGGCTGTGATGAATACAACATACCAGCAGTATTAAAAAATTTTCCTACTCTGGAATCGAACTCTGGTCTTCTGTGTGAGGTAGCAAAGCGTCTAACTGCTCGCTACACGACAGTTGCCAGTTGAGGGGAAAGAGCAGACACAGACCACCCACAGTCTTAAGATAAGTTAATAGCGTCTCCTTGTGTATGACGTGACAACATCTCACATTTCATCCCAACACGGAAAGTGGAGACCCCATTTGTGCACAGCAGATCAAGTAAGTTCCGAAGTGGAGGCTCAAGTAGACCGTTACTAAAACGACCACCAAACGATTTAGGACTGATGATACCAGAGTAGCATGGCACAGAGGAAAAACAGTTTGGAGATTGACAGGCATGTCAATACACTATGAAGGCTGGGCTAGAAGAAATAACTTTGTGTGTGTGTGTGTGTGTTAGTAGGGGTTTTACGGCGCTCGCAACTGCATAAGGTTATATGAGCGCCAGAAGATTAGAAGTGTTACAAGAGAGTAACAATCAAGAAAAAGAAGAAGGGGATATAAGGACGACAGGTGTTTGATAGGAAAGAAGGAGCAAACCACACCACAGCACCCGCCAACCACCCACAACTTAACTGTTACTGTTCTATCTACGCCCATTCCACATTTTTCATATCGTATACAGGAGGGTGGGGGCGTTTTAACCTTGCTTGTCAGGACTTACCCAGGCTGGGTGGGATACAACGTCTCGGTAGACAGACAGAGATACTCAATAAAAAAAATATCATCAAACGTGATAATTGATTTAAGGAACCTCCCCACATGGGATTTGAACTAACGTCTTCTGCGAGAAACGGTGAAAATCCTGACCATGACGGCAAGCAATCAAAGTTGAAATGCCGTAATAAGTAATAATGGAGAGACAGGTAGCTTTGTTAAGTTAATTTAGAGCATTTCTAACAATTGTAAGTATAGATCTCGGAAGTCACCGAAAGCAAACCAATAAACAATGATTCTCTCTCTCTCCCTCTACCCCTCTCTCTCTCTCTCTCTCTCTCTCTCTCTCT
>NW_004797340.1:1398431-1399632 GCF_000002075.1 Aplysia californica
TCTCTCTCTCTCTCTCTCTCTCTCTCTCTCTCTCTCTCTCTCTCTCTCTCTTTCTCGTTCTCTCGCGTGCGCTCCCTATCTCTCGCTCTCTTTCTCTCTTTCTCTCAGACAGACAGACAGACAGACAGACAGACCTGCAGACAGACAGACAGACAGACAGACAGACAGACAGAGATGCGAAACAGTCTGAGAAACTCATCAGCAGAAAAATTATCATGGTATGATCAAACATTTAGACGAATGTGCAAATAGACAAACTGTGAGACAGGAAACCCGCAGAATGTTAACATTTACAGAAGAAAAGATATCCTCTTTTCTCATGCAAAGAGAAAGGAGGAGAGCATACAATTAAAAGCAGAGTCCCTGAAAATTTGAAACGAGACGCGTTCTATCAAAACCCGAAATTCTGCACTTGCAAATCCCCCCTGTATTTCCGTCCCCTGGCCTGCCTCAAAGAGATCTACTGGCCAGTTTAATTGGGCCACCTACGCGTTAAGCCGAAGAAGGTTACTTATATCTTTGCCCCTTTTGCCTGCAAAATGAAATGGAAAGGAGAGTGTGAAACCGCGAGCCAATCTACTGAATACACGAGGGGGTTTTCCAAGCAAACGTCGACGGATGAGGTTCAAAGGCAAGGGGGGACAAAGGGGGAGGCTTTGGGGACGGTGGAGGGAGCTGTGAGGTTTTTACCTGATAGGTGATGAAGATGAGCTTGAATCTGAGTTGTAGTATCAGTTGTGTGTGTGTGTGTGGTTCGACCGGGGGGGGGGGGGGGTGGTTCGTGAGTTGTATCAAAGATTTGGGACCTCGTGTGCGTACAAAGCAGTGTGGAAGCTCGAGCGGAAAGTAAAGTTTCAAAACCAAGTCGGTCGAAACGATGATGATGATGATGATGATGATGATGATGATGATGATGATGATGATGATGATGATGATTATTTTTACTCAATCTCTCCAGATAAAGCCTTTGAGGCGAAACGTTGGCCTGTTTAAGCAACAGCTTTAAACATTATAATCACTGATCCAAACCTTTCATGACTCTTCTTTCCTACTCTACGTTTTTCTACAAAAATGTCTCTTTTGTGTGTGTGTGTGTGTGTGTGTGTGTGTGTGTGTGTGTGTGTGTGTGTGTGTGTGTGTGTGTGTGTGTGTGTGTGACATTGTTTGTCGCTTGCTTACTCGTTCCCTCTATAAGTCTCAG
>NW_004797340.1:1402332-1404473 GCF_000002075.1 Aplysia californica
CTCACATGAGCAAATACACAAAAGCCTGTGCAGACGTGGCTCGTCGTTACATTTAATATATCGGAACAGTTAATGTAGGGGTTCTAGTGTCTATAGATGTACAGTGTTCGCCTGCCATTCAATAGGTCGCGGGTTCGAAACCTGATAGTGACAGAAAAATGTCAGCAAGAAACTGTTGGAGTTTATAAGTAGGATCGCACATAGAGATTGACATGGGGAAAGGAGAAAGAGAGAAGGAAGGGGTGGGGGCGGTTGATGGAGTGGGGGAAAGAGGAGGAGGGACGTGGAAAAGGGGGAGGGGCTAATTAAGAGGAATGTGTGTGTGTCTGTAAACGTGTGGCACAATTGCGTCTCCGGATACTAAATAAAGGGCAATAAATCGTTACCTAGAATTGCAAAGCTCTATCTCTTCAGTACCTAGTTTTGAGATATTTGACTTTAAAATTGTGAATTTTACAACATAATGTCAAGCTTTTGCAAATAAATGTCTTGATAACCATTCTGAATAATCTTACGATTTTGACAGAGCATAATATATAGAACATTTGGTTTCTGACCTCATGTTTTTAGTAACTCAAAACGGCCAAAAAGGTCAGTTGTTTGTTTGGTAAGTGTTTTACGGCGCTCGCAACTGCATAAGGTCATATTATTATGAGCGCGCGGGACACATTAAACATTTTGAATTGGTAGGGAAATTTGGGACCTCCGAGATTTTTCGCCTTTTTCCGAGAAGGCTAAGTATAGATCTTTCGAACCAGAAGATAAGGGGTGTGGCGGAAAGACAGCAGTAAAAAGGAACCAAGGAGTAGCAGTAGAAAGGCTGCAGAAAGAATCAGGAGCCTAGAGACGGGGGCAAATGAGGTGAGGGGGTGGGGACAGAAAGTGGAGACGAAAGCAGACGACTTAACATTGCTAGGGAGCAGAAAATTTTTCGGTCTCTCCCCGGATTCGAACCCGGACCTTTGAATGAGGGGCGAATACCTTTACCTCTAGGCCACGAGAGCCCCCCAAAGGTCAGGTAGAACTTAGTGACTTTAATAAGGTATAAAGAGTGTACCCCCCCCCCCTTCGACAGGATAACCAAGATCCTTTTTTGAAGCTTGCTGCTTCGACTGCGCCTGTCAGAGTCAGGACCCCTGAACTGAGACGAGTCCAAAATGCCTGCAGTCAGACATAATCTTGGATAAAATAGCAGACAAACATCGTATTTTATCAAATAACAGACAGTTGTAGTATTCGAGAATCGAACTCATATGCAGCAGCAAAAGGGAAGATGATCAGGTTTGAACGTGCCTGTGGTCAGAGCGTGGCATCACAAGCATGTACAAAAGTACTGTATGCCCTGACACAAGAATAACAAAGTTTTGAATTGGAATTTTTTCCTTCTAGTTATATGTGTCTGGGGCCTCCTCACCTGCACTTCTACTACATCATGTAATGCAAACGAGGTCATTTCGAATACAAATATTCTGAAAATCGAAAATTCTGACGTCAGCAAGGCAATTCAAATTATGGAACCCAGTGTTTCACACTGGATGCATGGCCCGGCTTACATAAAACCACCCCCTATTCAAGTGAAATTTATCAGTCCGCGCGTTGCGGCAAAAAGAGAAGACGATTATGAACACAAAACAACAATGTGATTTTTTTTTTTAACGAATTTTTAGGGAGAAATAAAGCTCACTTAGATGTACACCTGCCTCTGACTCATGTAATAAGCAACCTGAATGAAACGCTTGGAGCAAAATGATATACCTCCAGCATAATGACGTATGCAACCTAGTCTGGCCACATGTCACGTGATGCAAGGGTTTGTTTTTCAATCTGTCAAAACCAAAACCAGGCTATGTTATTATCATATGGCAAAATGACAGTGCCGTAATATATTATACTGTTGTTTCTATTTGTTTTTATTTTGTTTTGTTTTTTGTTGTCGTTGTTGGTGGTGATTTGCTTGTTTATTTGTGTGTTTATTAGTCTGTTTGTTTGTTTGTTTGATTGCCTGTTTGTTTGTTTGTTAATTTATTAGAGATGGGTGTTGTGTTTTGTTGTTGTTGTTGTTGTGTTGTTTGTTGGTGTTTTTGTGTTGTTTGTTCTGTGTTGATGGGTTTGGTTTTTTGTGTTTTTTTGGTTTGTTCGTT
>NW_004797340.1:1404573-1406754 GCF_000002075.1 Aplysia californica
GGGGGGAGGTTCCCAAAATAAATTTATATTTTAATAGGGTAAAAACCATAAGTGGGGTTCATGGAAATGGACACATGACAAAAATAAGGACAGCATGACGCTCTTCCAGTTGGTCTCCTTTTGCCATGTCTTTGGAGTTTGAGTAAATAGAAGGTAGTCGTGAGTGGTTGACTAATGTTCTGGTGTGATTGGCTTCTTCTTTTCTATCAAACATCTATTGTCTTTATCTCTTCTCCTTCCGATTCTATGTTTGTGACTCTCTTGTAATACCTTTATCTTCTGCACTTATTTGACCTAAGTGTGTTGTAATTACCGTAAAGCTCTTACTAAAATGAAGGGAATTATCATAATTACAGTCATTAGCTCTTTGAGAATTTAAAGGATACATATTATTGAGTTCAATTTGCACAAGACCAAAGGCAATGTTCCTGCAACAAGCTTTGAACGATCATACACACATCAGAGTCACAAATATACATATTTCATTTTGTGCACATTGATCGCCGCCTTTTTTTAGTTTATATATGTATTACAAATAATATATATAATGTGTAAACTTATTTGAAAAGTCTGTATGAATAACAAAGTCAGACTTACTTTAAGTGCCCCAAAATATTATACAGCGCGTCTTCAAGCGTTGTGGAAAGATCAGAAAGCGCGTCCTCGTTAGGTTAAAGTAAAGTTGTTGTTTTTTTAAGAGTGTATGGATTTAACGCCTCTTCCAACACTGTTACTGATTGTTAGGGCACTCCGTCAGCTCTGTTAGTGTCCTGCTGTACTACGGAACGGTTGACCCTGGTTCGAACCGTCGACGGGCGTTCTTGAACTCGGGTCGTTTTGTGAAGTTTTCAACCTTTGTCGCAGGTGTACGTTGTGTAGCGGCAAGGTAAACTTTCCGCCCTTGTTAAGGGCTCTGGCAGACAGGGTCGAAACAGCCTGACTCCTGAATGATCTTGGTTATGTCGTTAGGGGCGTGAAATATCTACTACTGTAATATTATCTAGTTGCAGGTTTCCCCTTAACCCTGGTCCATCCACTCGAATAGAAGAGGCGGCTGTGTCGTTTGGTTGTTGTTTGGTTTGTTTTTTTGTTTTTTTCTGTTTGGTTTCGCTTTGTTTTTTAAGAGGACGTTGCCACCCATCAGATAAAATTGAGGCCGAAGCCTCATCAGCTTCACGTAGCATTTGTCCCTCTTTGAACTCGGCACATGGGCGAAAAGTCGAGAATAGATACTACACTTTGATCCTTGCCAAAAGGTCGACAATCAGTCATACTATGAAAGTACAACTGACTACATTTAGGGAGATGGGTGGGCTGTATCACCATCAAACATTGACGGTACAGTGACACACAAACTGCAAGACTCACTGCATACCATCAATAAGCTAAGCTATCCAATGACTCTAAGCCCAGAAAGAAACAATTTTCAGGAGAAAGAAAACGAAATATTTCTCTTTTTTATCAAACAATTATACTTGCATTATGTGCCGTTTCTTGTTTCTTCTACATTTAGAATCTGAAATTCGATCAGTAGAGAGAAAAAAACGTTTCAATTTGTAAAACTAATTCTACCTACATTCACTATCGTTTCTTGCTTTCTTCAACATTTAGAATTTGCAATTCGACAAAACATTTCCCGAGCTCAAGCAACTGATCCCACAGATTTGACCAAAAAAACCATCAACTTGCAATAGACTAGTTGTAACAAGCTAACTTTTGTATTTAGTACATCTAAACAGCTGGCCGGCGATAAGAAAGTCTTGAGACAGTTCAGAAGTTAAGGCGACCCCCGGAGGGCCCCCAGACACGCCATGTGTGGGAACGGACATAAAAAATAACCGCTTTTACCGATTTAATAGGCGATTTCTCACGACACATGCCGCTTGGCCGACACATTTACCCCCCAATTATGTTTGAAAGCGAGGCATTGGTTTCCTTAAAAAATAAACACCTTTTTACAGCCGTTCCGTGCTAGAAGAAGCTTTCCAACCCCGCAACTCTTCTCTCTCAGTTGGGTCTCACCTTTGACCTTGACTTCTAAACTAGGCAGGAGGCCTTATCATAATAGCACATGGTGTAAAAACGCAAACACTTATTTAAAAATTAAATTTAAAAAATCGCCAATACTTTTCTCTCTCTCTCTCTCTCTCTCTCTCTCTCTCTCTCTCTCTCTCTCTCTCT
>NW_004797340.1:1409836-1412027 GCF_000002075.1 Aplysia californica
AAAGAAAGAAAGAAAGAAAGAAAGAAAGAAAGAAAGAGAAATGGTGTGCTTATGAACAATTTAAAACAAAACAACACACACAAAAATCACCCTCTTCTACTATCAACCAACAACTCTCAAAGTAATCCTGCCCTCAGTGGTTGAGTGGCGAAATCTAGCCGTTATCTCACCTATCTGTTGCGTACAGTAACCCAACAACAACAACAATATCCGTCAGTGAAGATATTGATACTGACAACACAAACGCCATGTCATTTGGCCTCTTGGTGACAGCTATAGCACTTGATCATCAGTGATTGTTGGTTTTATTGTTTAGGTTTTGAGGGATGAATTTAGGGAAACAAAAGCATATCGAAAAAAAAATAACGGCCATTTAGTTGGAGCCATTTAGTTCAAAATCAGACAGAAACAGGAGAAGGGGCATCATACCCAGGAACAGATGGATAGAGGGAGTCAAACAAAAATTGGTAAAGAGCAATATAACCATGCAACAGCGATACAACAAACAAGAGAAAGACGTTTGCCTCTTCTTTCAACACTGCAAGGTAACAGAGTCCGGAAAAAGTAAAGGTAAAGTATAATTTCATGCGTGGGAGGGAAAAAAGGGGGTGGGGTAGGGGGGGGGGTATTAAGACCGATTCGTTTATTTGAGTAAATAGAAGTGTATTGTGGCAATAAAGGTCATTTGGAGCAGGAAAGAAGTAAGAATGATTCATTTGTTTGAGTCATTTAGTGCGTGGGGGAAGAAAGAGTGGTTTATTTATTTGAGTAAAGACAATCATATTATAGTCATTTAGTGGGGGGGGGGGGGAGGGGGGGGGTTATAATAAGACTGGTTTGAGTGAAGAGAAGCGCATAGAATCAATGACGATAATATCTAATTTAGTCCTTTTGTGCGGGGAAAAAGAAATGTAGTTTTTTGTGAATGAAAAGAAACGTATTGAAACTGTAGCACTCATTTAGAGCAGGAGAAGAGTTTAAAAAATGACAGAATGATAGACCGAAGTAACAAAGGAAAAAGATAAAAAGTTGCACAGTGAGGTGGCACCCACCAACCGCCCAGACATATTCAGTAAGGTTCTTCCGGCGGGGTGGTGACGAATCCTCACCGGTTGCAGAAAACAAAACTATTTCTCAAAAACTACACTTTTTACCACTCAGTCGTTGAGAAAGTGGGCCTCTACGACCTTGACTTTCAGAGCAATCGGGTACTGATTGGGGAACATCACCCCAGCAGAAAGACAGATGCGTTCAATTAAATGGTTTCCGTGGGAATCCTTTGTTTGTTTACTTACTTGTTTGTTTGTTTGTTTGTTTGTTTGTCTGAGTAAACAAAAGCACATCGACACAATAATGCTCATTTTGTACAGGGGAAAAGATAAAACAGACAGATAGAAACAACAAAGGGAAAGTAAAGCATTATTGTGTCGATGTGCTTCTGTTTACTCAAATAAACATACAAACACTGCCACCTGTGGCGCCCTACAACCAGTTGCCTGCTGGAATCGAACTCACGTCTTCTGCGCCCTGCAGCAAATATCCTGATACCCAATTATAGAAAGTCCTATCATTAGGTTAGTAAAAACCACCACGCCAGTCGTGCCTGTAGTGCAATTGTTACACAAGGTGCACACTGCCTTCCAATTTTTTATTTTTTTAAATTGTGAAATGGTATGTGTTTAATGCCCCTATCTGCACTGTTAGGTTATTCAAGAGGCGGGACGTCGGAGTTTAATGTCCATCTCCGAAAGGACCGAGCCAAGTGGGAAATTAGTGTAAAGTGCCTTTCCCAAGGACGCAACGTCGGACCGAGCTCAGGCTCAAACCCCCGAACCCGCAATCTCACGATTACGAGTCCGGTAGCCAAACCTCTAGACTACCGACGCCACTAATCGTATTTATTGGACTGAGTCGGGGTCAGTCACACTTTTCCTCCATGGAAGGGCAAAAGCAACCATTTTGACACCATATAACCGATTTGATTCGTGATATTGAAAAAACAAGCGTGTTTGATTTGAAAAGCGACAATCGAATTTAGTTGAACTCAGTCGTACTGTGTCAAAATTATAACAGCTTATGCCCCATCCAGGAAGGAAAATCTGTCTGGCTCCAACTCAATCAAATCAATTTCATTGACAGTGTGTATTGTGTATGGTGGAGTAGGTTTTACTAACCTGGTCTTCAGAATTTA
>NW_004797340.1:1412598-1413431 GCF_000002075.1 Aplysia californica
CTGTTCCCCATATCAGGAGTAGAGGTGCGAAAGCAGCAGATCAAGTGCAGGGGAAGAAAGATAAAAAGCCTTTTTCATTCTTTAATTTTTTTCTGCTTTTGAAATGCTTTTCAACAAACGAGGTTAATATAAAATAAGTCTTACATGGAACGTTATATAAAAGGCAAGGCATGGGTGTTTGGGATGGAGCCTATTTTTAGGAATCCACTTCTTTTATTCCCTTCTGTCTGTCTATCTGTCATCCGTTTTTTCGTGTATTGAAAGTGCATTATGTCGCACTGCCCTTTCTCAAACAAGGAGGAAAGCACCACACGACACAGTAAAGAAAAATAAGATATATTATAATGAAAGATGGTATTACCGTACAGCGACTTGAACCTCTCTTTCTCTCTTATTTTGGAAAGGTAGTTCTTTTTCGCCTGCATCGACATGATTTAGACAATTTAATGGGCGAGCTGTATCGTTTGCTGCCTATCAGGGCCGACCAGGGCTGAGAGGGATACAACGTATCAATAGAAAGACCGAGATTCTTTCTCCTACAGTGGAGATCGAACTCAAGTGTTCTGTTGGAAGAACAATAATAACGTTCTGACTTTATATGAGTTCGAACCAGGCAAAGGGCCAAAAGTGATCAAACCAAAAGAAATTTGAGGATCATAACCGGGTTCGTTTTTTGGGGAGGACTTCCGTAACGAGCGACCACCCCATCAAACACAATAAAGAAGAGGCCTAGACCTAACCCTAACGCTAACCCTACCCCTACCCCTGCCCCTGCCCCTAACCCTAACCCTAACCCTAACCCTACCCTTACCCCTACCCCTACCCCTACCCCA
>NW_004797340.1:1417123-1419395 GCF_000002075.1 Aplysia californica
CTCGGAAAGAAAAAGACAGACAGGCAGACAGACAGACAGACACAGCACAGGAGAAGAAAAAGAAGTGCGATACCAGTTGCGCCTTCCAACCACCCACCCACCGACCACCCACAATTTCCGCGGATAAACGTTCAGCAGCCAGTATCGGCGAATAAGCTCTTTGTTTTAGAAAACACAACAGTTTGCGAGAAAAATGTATGGACGAAATGTGGTGGCCATCTTGCCAGCTCGCAGAAAAACCCACTTTGGGTAGCGAGGGCAATGCGCGCAGAAATGTTTCACCTTCAGAACCACATGTGTTTTGAGAACGGGACGCAGGCAATGGAATAAAACAAAACAAAATTAAGCAATATTATTGTTACGTACGAATTGTATAGATGTAGCTCATGCCGAGTTAAGATGATAATTAACACTTTGGCAAAGAAAGGAAAATAGATTAGGAGAGTTTGGTCTTTGTAAGAGTTTTACAGCATTTTCAACACAAATAGGTCTTTTAAGCAACGAAGATTGTAGGTGCTACTAGAGAGTAACATACTAAGAAAAGGAGGAGAGATAATGACGATGGAGGTTTGATAGCAAAGATGGAGCAAAACTCACCAGAGCACCCGCCAACCACCCACAGACTGACGGAAATAACCGGCGTCCGTGGTGTAGCAGATAGGCGCTTGGCACGTTTGGGACGTGTGTTCGTTGGTTTGTTTGATTGTTTGTATGTTTGGGTAAAGAAAAGAAAACCAAAACAATGACGATTAGTGAGCAGTTAGTGCATGAGGGAAAAACGAAGTATAACCTACATTTTCATAAAATTAAATGTGGGTGTTTTACTCCCCGTCAAACCAATTTAAATAATTTTGGAGACAGTCATCGACCATGCCTGCCAGAGCCAACCCTTGCGAAGAAAGATACAACATCGAAGTAGAAGGGCCAAGGAACTCGACGGAAATTCTCACCAATCGGGAATCGAACTCACTTCTTATTCATGCCACGGCAAAGCCTCAACCGCTACACCTCTGTCCGCAGTGTGTCGGCCAGCCACGTCCCTATCACACTCACAAAGCGTTTATTCGTGAATATATTCATCCATTTGTTGATGAGTTTGAGTAATGAGAAAAACATCGACGTATTAATGATCAATTAGGGCATGGATGAAGTAAGTCAGACAGCCAGAAACAAAAAGGGGAAGGGATGAGAGAGAGAGAGAGAGAGAGAGAGAGAGAGAGAGAGAAGACGTAGGTCCTACTACCAGTGGCATAAAGATACAACAGTCGAAATTTTGACATTTTTTGTCCTTAGTCACCCGATCGTCAGAGGAACACACCGGTGATCAAGGTTAGCCACTCGGTTCTCTTCTCAGATGCTCTCAACAAAGCAAAAATGTAATATCCTGGTATTTCCCAATAAATAGTCAGTTCAAGTTCTCTAAGTAAGTTGTTCTAGGTCCAACCCTTGCCTCTTTTGTCCATCATATTTTCAGTTACAGCAAGATTATTCAAGGTATTCATGTGAATTCTTCCCAGGAAGTTGAGATTGTTTCAGAATGCTACCACCAGGTGTGCTGGGGTAATAATATAGAGCTTGCTGTTTAGCGGGAATTGGGGCTATGCAAATGCTGTCTATCTATTATTAATATTCAAGTGTCCTGGAAACTGCATATTATGTCTCCTACTCGTTGCCTTATTACTGAGCGGCCCACTCGGACTTCTCTCCGCACTGTCTCGATTGATTCCTTTTCATTTTTTGCAATTGGAAAACTGTGTAGGCTTAATGTCATTTGCAACATTATGAACTCATTTAGGACGAGGAATCTCCAAATGTAACACCCATTTCCAACAGGAATGGCCTAAATGAGAATATTCTTGTATATAAAGTGCCTCGCCCAAGGACACAACCTCGAATCATTCAGACCCTCGAACCCCACGAGCCCGCACGTTTCACGATTACGAGTCCAGGAAACAAACCGCTAGATTTCCAGCGCTATCTCTCTAATAAAGTGTTTATTTCAGAAGTGACAAAAGCAACTTGTACCACTATGATCAAAACAACGGAGTAACAAAAAAAAACTTTTTTCAACTATGGGAATCGCTAGGGAAACACTCTCCGCCTCTTGTGTACCGTCTGGCTGTATGGAGATACACTCTCAAACAGCAGTGGAGATGGAGCGGGAGAGAAGGCAGGGTGAGAACAGAGAGAGAGATAAAGAAAGAAAGAGAAACATGGAGAAAAAGAGAGAGAGAAAGAGGGGGAGGGAGGGGGAGAGAAAGAGAGAGAGAGA
>NW_004797340.1:1424498-1426886 GCF_000002075.1 Aplysia californica
TTTCTGTTCTCTTTATCTTTATTATGTTTTATTTTGCCATTTACTCTTTCTATTTTTATCCCTTTTAATTCTTATTTTTTATTTCGGGGCGGGGGGGGCGGGTGGGTTACGATATTTCAACTGCTTAAGTTTTCAAACTTTTACCAGGCGCTAAAAGCAAACACAGGAGAGTATTTTTCTTATTAAACATTACATTTTGCCTTTGCAGATGGTTAGGGGTTTTTTCTTGGGTTGTTTTTTTCACTGATGAGTCTAGCGTGTCGTTAATACGTCGAATAAACAATTAGGAGCGAAATATTTCCTGTACGGGACCACGGAGTCCAGACTTCCTCTAATCGTTCTCCCTTCGTCTACTTCGGCAGTGACGACAAGAAAGAGTCATTTTAGGGCTTGCAACTGGGAAATTTGGTTCTCAGACTGAAAGTCTTTTCGGCTATATTTATTTCTGCAAAAAAATGAAAGGTTGGCTTTGAGTTTGAGTTCGAGTAAAGAAAATCACATTGGCAAAACAGCAGTCATTTAGTGTCGCGGGAAAAAATCAAGAAAGACAGAGATAGAAGCGGGAAATGAAAAAGCAGGACCTGTCTACCAGTGGTGCCTTCCAATAATCCGAAAAAAAAGATGTTCTGTATTTCAGGTCAACTAGGTGACGTCAAAACAAAATACAAAATACATGTATTTCGATCGCTTAGAGTAAAACTCCGCCATTCGCCATTTTGAAAAGTAACGTATGGCGGAGTGTTACACTGAGCTATCGATGTGAAAATTTAAAACCTTTTTCATGACAGATATGTTAAAGAGAATGTCTACTGTTACACGCTCCCACTGATATAATTATTTAGATGATCTAAGAGGCGGGTTGCTTAGATGACTCCGCCAGTTAGGTTTAATTGTGTGTGCTGGGGGGGGGGGAAGCATCCCAGCTGACAAGAAGAGACACTCGAGATAAAGATAATAATATAGACTTCCTCTCTGTTGAACTGAACTCGCGTGTTTTGTGCGCAGTCTAATCCTCATACCACAAACGGCGTGGTGAAATACTCTTGTTTATGTGATATTGTTTTGCGTCCATGGCCACATTTTAGGTCATATTTAAGAAGCGGTATCGAGCCTGCTTGTCACGACAAAACCCAAGCTGAGAGGGATGCAAGACCCCAGCAGAAATAACCGATAAAATATTTCCCGACTTGTGAATGGAACTCGGGTCTCGTGCGTATGACGGCGAAGGGTAGGCTATATCTGACGCAGAACAGTCGTCTTTTGGTGTGTTTTTTGTGTGGGTTTTTTTTTGTAAGTGTTTCACGGCGCTCGCAACTGCATGAGCGCGAGAGACACATTAAACTTTTTCAGTTGGGAGGACATTTTTAATTTTGACCGGGTGACGGCCGGAGCTTACTCTTATTAATTTTAGACCACCAATTGATCTTTATCGTGGGCAACTTGCACACGGGTGTTCCGAGATTTTTCACCCTTGTCCGAGAAGGCTAGGTGTAGATCTTTCCTACCAGAAGATCAGGGGTGTGGCGGAAAGACAGCAGTAAGAAGGATCCAAGGAGTAGCAGTAGAAAGGTTGCAGAAAGAGTCAGGAGCCCAGAGAAGATAGCAAAGGAGGTGATGGGGTGGGGGAAGAAAGAGGAGACGAAAGCAGACGACAGAACATGGCTAGAGAGCAGGAAATGAGATGAAAGGAGACAATATGGAGAAGTCGTCGTTGCCATGGAATAGTCTCCTACGACAAAGACGGAGATACACGATACGATGCTCTCCCCTTGAGAGCCGACCTCACAACTCTTTCCGTACGAAACAACAGACCATTATTATAACTACACCACAAATAAACTATAATTGCAAACGTTTCACGTACCTTCTGACACTATTCATATTATTTTGGAGGCTGGCTGTTTCGACTTTGCCTTTCAAGGCCAGAGTAAAGTGGGCGTAGCGTCCCGATAGACAGACCGAGATCCTCCATGATAACTTTCCCCAGTTATAGGAGTATCAGAATAACGTCTTCTGACTGCGACGGCGAGGCTCGTAACAGCTACTCGTACAACTCAGATGATTATAGTTATCATCTCTATGCATAATTACCCCGAGCGCTTGTTTCTCCTCGACAGAATAAATACTCTTTTTTTTTTAGTTTGCAACATCATTTTGTAGTTTTGAAAATTTAATGTGCACTTTCCAAACATGTATATTTTGAAGCTGTATCATTAATCCAAATGGATACCTGAGCGGTGTAGTATGTCTTTCTTTCATTCTCTTACCTTTTTGATGATTACTTTTTCCTTAAGTTGGCGTGCATTCATGTCTTTTTATACCATTCAGAACTCGATAAACAGTGTGCTCACTTCGACTGCTTATTTTATCCTACTTCTCTCATCACCC
>NW_004797340.1:1430068-1430783 GCF_000002075.1 Aplysia californica
TTTTTGGGGGGGGAGTGTTTTGTTTTTCTTTTACGCCCCCATCGACATAATTTTTGATCATATAGAAGACGGGCTTTGACCCTGCTTGTTAGCATATTATTATAAAGTCCTAACAGAAAGACCGAGATACTTGACATAACTTTTTTTCCTTTCTCAAGATTCGAACTCACGAGTCTTCTTCCTTCGACGACGACACGTCTAACAGCTACACCACAGACACAGGCAGGTAAGAGGAAGGTGGAGAGTGGTAGGGGTATAGGTAGGGGTAGGGGGGAAAGTGGGGGATGGGGAGGAGGCAAGAGGGGGACGGCGAGAGTGAGAAGACAGAGAGGAGTGGAAGAGAAAGAAGACAAGAGAAGGCGCTACCAGGTCTCGCACTCCAGCCCAGTGGCTGCTCCACCCGCGCGGGTACCAGGGCGCCCTCCACAACTCTTCATAACTCTACAACTCCACAACTCCACTCCTCTATTACTCCACTACTCCACAACTCTACAACTCTACAACTCTATAACTCTACACAACTCTACAACTCTACAACTCCACAACTCTCCACAACTCTCCACAACTCTCCACAACTCCACACAACTCTACACAACTCTACAACTCTACACAACTCTACACAACTCTACAACTCCACAACTCCACAACTCCACAACTCTACAACTCTACACAACTCTACAACTCCACAACTCTACACAACTCTACACAACTCCAC
>NW_004797340.1:1433014-1434372 GCF_000002075.1 Aplysia californica
GACAGACAGACAGACAGACAGACAGACAGACAGACAGACAGACAGACAGACAGACGCGTGGGTAACGGTTAGGAGCTTCGCTACCACAAACAGGAGATTGAAGTTCGATTCCCGAGTCGGGAAATTTTAAAAAATCAAGTATGCCGGTTTTTCTGCTGAGGTCTATGTATGATGAACCCCTTTCGTCCTGGGTTGGCCTTGACAAGAAGATTAGAAGCCCTCCTCCTGAATGATCTAGATAGTGTCGCTGGAGATGTACAAAGGTACCTACATTATTAAAATTTATTTAGAATGTACTTTGTTATCCCCCAACATCTAGGCCGATGGGCTAGAGCCTAGATGGCCGCTGGATCGGAAAGGTAAAGTAAGTACACCCCCACCCCCCTTCCCAACACACGCACACCTTTCTCAAGCAACTAAACACAGCCCGCAGTATCCCACTAACTGACCTGAGGTTCATAAAGTGATACATCTTGATATTTCACTACCTCAGAATTACATTTCATCTGCTTAGTACCCGGTTTTGAGAAAGTTGACGTAAAAAAATTTGAGTTTCACAACATGTCAAGCTTTTTTGAATGCAGGTGTTTTTTGTTTTTTCTAAGGTCTTAATAACGATTGCAAATATTCTTAAGATTTTGATACAGCAGGTAAAATCGTTTATTTCTGACCTCATGGTCTTAGTAACTCAAAACGATCAAAAATCTCAGATTTGTAATTCTGAGGTAGCGATTGTAGGGGCATAGAATATTGGCGGGCCCTAATTCAATGTACTTTGAGTGAAATTTGTTTACCAATTTGTAATGTCCTTCTTCTCATTCTGCGGTTAGGCGGTTCGATGTTGCAAGAAAAAGACGTCAGTTCGAATTCCGCGTGAGGATGTCTGTGTGTATGTGTGTGTGTGTGTGTGTGTGTGTGTGTGTGTGTGTGTGTGTGTGTGTGTGTGTGTGTGTGTGTTAATGTATGTTTGTGTGTGTGTGATTTTTATAAATCAAGCCGTCTTCCTGCTGAGACATTGAATCAGTGTCCGCCCAAAATGGCCCTGATGGGTAGCATCGAAACAGTCTGCCTCCAAATAGATCTAAGTTATGTCCATCACAAAATACATCTACCTCGTACTTTTGCAATTTCCACTTCAGCCCAGTAAATAGTTTTGTAAGTGAAATTGGCGGAAGGAATCAAAGTCGTTAAAATATGGAGAGGTTCAGCATTTTCACTGTGTACCAAACTGGGGGATAGAAGTATCTGATACCACCCCACTTGTCATTTAGTAGTAGTAGCAGTAGTACTAGTAGTAGTAGTAGCAGTAGTAGTAGTAGTAGTAGTAGTAGTAGTAGTAGTAGTAGTAGTAGTAGTAG
>NW_004797340.1:1436266-1442523 GCF_000002075.1 Aplysia californica
AGATAGATAGATAGATAGATAGATAGATAGATAGATAGATAGATAGATAGATAGACAGATAGATATGTGTGTGTGTGTTTGTGTGTGTGTGTATGTGTGTGTTTGTGTGTGTTTGTGACAAGCACACTGTGCACGGATCCATTTAATTAATACATTATTCTCCATTCTCCAGATAAAACCCGAGGAATTACAAAAACTTTAGAATAGAAAGACAAAAAAGCAGGCGTGTATACATTTTTATTTTTTTTTTTTTTTGAATAAATAGATTCAGTGCTGGGCAAAATCTGGATAACAGACGAACTCGTAGGCGGGAAGTTCAGCGGCGACAATTTTGACAGGCACCCCAAAGTCCCCGACAATAGAAAGCGAGTTCCCAGTAGGCTACAGAATGAACCCCCCTGAAAAAACCGCCATGAATAAAGATTATACTTAACTGCATACTTGACACAAAACTCACAACGTACACCAAAAGGCTTGCAGGTCAATTATATTATTTAGTGAATAGCAAAGCGAGTTTAGCATGTCAACGTGTGTTTTCGGGCCGTTCCGCTATAGAAGAGGTCAATCCCAAAACATATTATTAAAGGTACGGAAATTAAAGGAGAGATCGAAAGAGATATAAAAACACGACAATTGAAACCATGTCGAAATTATCTCGTGCCTTTCGGAAGGTAACCCGAACGTGAAAGAAAACGAATTAACGTAAAAAATTTCTGCAGCCGTATGTAAAGAACAAGCCCAACTGATATCTTAATAAAGGACAGGAGTGTTGTTAAGTTCAACAATGTTGTTGAACCAGGTTGTTAAAATATTCACGTGTCAAATTAGTGCATACAGATTTTCGCAAATCTAAACCATCTTGAAAAAGGCTCGGTCAATTAGACGTTGGGTAAAGAAATGGCGTACATGTATCAGCGGGGTAGACGGAGACTGAAAAGAGGTAGCCGTAAAGGTAGATTTATTTGGGAGGTGACATTTAAGGTCCATTCTGATGCGATTTATTTTGAACCCGGTTTTCGCTTTGTTTAGTTTGGTTTGGGGGGGGGGGGATTATTTTTAAAATGTTAGAATCTACCAGAGATTTTTTTGGGTAAGATGGGCTTGTTTTGTTGTGTTTTGTTTGTTTGCTTTTTGTTGTTGTTGTTGTTTATTTTTGTTTTGTTTTTGTTTTTTGTTTTGTTGGTTATTATCTAGGCTATTTTAAAAAAAGAGTACTTGGTCTCGGATAAAAAAAATTAGAAGAAGGAACAGGCAAGGAAAACCGCTCTACCTCATTCGGGATTCGCACCTACAACTTCCATACGTTGGCTAATTGTGTCTACGAACTGAATCTCAATAGCCGTTAAGAAAGGGGCGGATTTTTTCAACAAAATCTCTTCTGTCAAAGACGCAGTCTGTACTCCGCCACAAGAGGAACTTGATCTTTGGGCCCATGTTGCTTGTCAAAAACAACAAGCCGTGACGATGAAAAGAATACAATTTACGGAAAAATAAATCTCCCGACACAGCAATTGATAAGTCCTACACCGACAATAACTTGAATAGAAAAGCATTCATTCTCGCCTAACTTAATGGAAAATAAAAAGATAACAGATATTTATCCCACTGTAAGCTTATTCCACCTTTTGATTCTGTTCTGTGAATGTTGTTATTTCCATCCACTTCTTGTCTGAAAAGATAAAGAGTTTCAAGCAACTGGAAGACTTATTATGACTTTAATCGGCTTACCTGTGTACTGAAGTTTTTCAGGGTAACTTATTTACTTCGAGTCCATGGACAGAAACACCGCTGTGTGGACGAACCAAACTTAGAGAACGGTTCTGTTAGTTAATCCAAGCCGCGAGAAAACGACGTCGCTCGCGGAATCAGGCAAGCGAGCGGGAACGACGATCCGTTGTGCTATATATCCCCCTACATCTGGCACAGTAAAACCGAAACCTCTCCGACGCTCCAAGAAGGAAAAAAGATTAATGCGATATTTTCTCTCACCGAGCGCTCGCGACACAACGGACGACTCCGACCGCCCCCGAGGACCGCCGAAATGGCGGCGCCGGTTTCTTTTTCCCACAATGGTTGTGGGGCTTTCGCAAGACGTTGTTTTATTATGGGTAGTTGGGGATAGTGAAACGTCAGATGCCGTTCATTGTAGGACTCTAGGATGTGCTGAGCCGGGATGGTCTGTGCTTGAATAATATGCCCAAACACCGTGAAAATCGTCCAAGATGGTCTCTCTCATTCTTGACGAGAAAAGTAATTGTCTCTGACATATGAACATCTTGACAGCGTCTTAATTTTTTAAAGGGGGACAGCGGGAAGTTGTCGTTTGTAAAGGTGACTGCTCAAGCAGGTTCGACTGACTATGCTTATAGTGTTGCTTTCGGTAGTTGTTTTAGTCTAGTTCTTCGTTAGATGGAGTAAAGAGAAGCACATCGTCTCCGGACAAAGACAAACAGTTGAATAGAACTGGGGAAAAGCTCGTTTGATAAAAAGAGAAAAAAAACTGCAGGAAAGTGGAAAAAGTAAGACCAACCAGAACATTTCTCTAACCACGGGGTTGATCAATGGTACGACTTCTCAACATCTTTCAGTTCTATTGATTTGTCAGTGTTTTTGTCCCCATCGACACAATTTAGATCAGTTAGGAGGCAGGGTTCAACCCTGCCTGTCAGGGTCAACCCGGGCTGAGAGGAACACAAGGTCGCTGTAGAAAGACCGAGTTCTCAATTTTAAAATTCTCAACACGCGAGAATCGAACTCGGGCCTCCCGCGCGTGACGGCGAGGAGTCTAACCCTTACACCACAGGCGCAGGTGTGTCCAAGTCTTAAGACGAAACCAAAACTGCTGTCTGGGCCAATCGGGAGTGAGTGGAAGGCAATATACCTTGACACCCATAACTTTTCATCAGACAGAGAGAGAGAGAGATATGTACTCGATGAAAATTCGCCCTGCTTAGGAATCGAACTCATGTCTTCTGAGTGTGACGACAAAGCACCTAACCGCTACACCACAGACGCCGGTGCGGAAAAGAACGCTCTAAAAAAAAAACCCAAAAAAGTGTAACAACGTTGCTAGTGCGACAAAAGTAGAAGTCATCTTACACCAGAGAAATGTGTATGTTCAGCATAGAAACGGGAGGAAAAAGGACGTAGTACATATTTGTATAGCCTTCAGGAAGTATTACAAGTTCTTTTGTGTGTGTTTGTTGATTGCTCTGTTTTCTTTGGAAGATTAGAACCCCGTGCTACAATAATATAGATAAAGAGTGGATTCTTGAGAAGGATTTTCACGAGTTTTTCTGAGGGTTCTTTCTAGTTTGGGAAGGGGGCGGAAGAGCAACGGCCCAGAAACGTTCATTTTCTGCAGGGAAAGAGCCGGACAGTCGGACAGAAAGAACAAAAATAAAGAAAACACTAGTAGGACCTACCAAGAGCACCCTCCAACCACTCAGCGTCTTCCAAAGGTGATGAGGTAAGAGTAAAGAAGAAAAAAGAAAAGAAGGCGGAGACAACACACGAAAATAACAAATTTGGTAAATTTCTAATGTGTGTGTTGTGTGTGTTTATGGTTTACTCTAGCATTGGTACAATTTACATTTAGGAGTCAGTCTGTTTCATTGACAGCTCCAACCTGAGCCGATTGAAACACAGCATCCAAGCAGAAAGATAGAGGATATTGAATATACTACGACTTCCCAGCTGGGAACGCGAAATCATTCCCCATGCCTGCAAAAACAATGTGTATCTATAATAACTATTTCATCACATAGATCGGTAATGCATTTCTTACTATAGGTGTTTGCATGCTCTCAGTTGACAATTGCCAATTGAGGACTAAAGCATCTTTGTTTTTAACTCCTTCGCACTACGGCAACGTAGGGCTCACGTCTCCTCCGTGTGCTTTGAGTGTCCGTATTTCGGGCGATTCTTAACGTACATGTATTTTTAATACGCCAGAGTCAGATTATACAGAAATTTATTTAGCGGGTAGTGTAAGTCCTTCATTGGTTTGACAATACGAATATGCGAGCTCCCATGTTATACTCCATACCCCAAACCCTCACCCCACAGGCCCGCCCCCTCACATTATTAACTCCTCATTCCACCGGTAACTCCCCCCATTGCGCAGTTGACAGTTCCGCCTCCACCACCTCAGT
Source organism: Aplysia californica (assembly GCF_000002075.1). Lineage (NCBI taxonomy): Eukaryota > Metazoa > Mollusca > Gastropoda > Aplysiida > Aplysiidae > Aplysia > Aplysia californica. Next base: position 1,440,421 of record NW_004797340.1, read on the forward strand.
TAATATGTCATTGGCTATGGTACTGCTACTGCTGTGCTCACAATGAGCACTTTAAGTTAGAACAAATTGTTCATTTTTATGAGTTTTGTTCATTTGCATGCGCCATGTGTAATCACGGTAGCTGAATTCTAAAAGACAACTTTTTGTGACGTAACCTAGCACATGTTAATAGAAGACAATCTACGCAATAATATGAACGCATCTGGTCTGCTTTATATTTACTGGTTTTATTTCTGAAATTTTAGGTGTCTTTTTTTTCATCACTAAAGGTAGGTCATTAGGTTTTCTTGACTTAACCCAGCAAGTTCGGGTGGCTGAGGGGAAAAAACAGTTTGAGTGTCTGCTGGGGAGGGCAAAGTTTTGTAAATACAAAGGTCGTCTCTGCGAGATCAGTTCACTGTCCATTTCGTTGTTCTGTTGAGTGTTGACGGTTACTGGGCCGTCGGTGGAGAGGGGACCACTGTGATACCAAACTCCAAAAATCAAACGAAAATTTAGCTCACAACGAATTATTTTTATCTCTATAAACTAAGATTTAAGAAACGCAAGAATGCTATTTTGCTGGAAGACTTGCCTCAGCACTCAGTTCTCGGGCCTGACAGTGAAGGGGTTTAATTACTTACTTACTCTCTCGCTACAGAGTCAGGTACATAATATAATATCTTTAGGTTAAGGTTAATTCATTTGGTGTCGTTTGACTTCCAGAGACCTTGGAATTAAAACGTCTAAGGACTTGGTGAGTTTCTGATTCTACAACGAAGATGCCTATCACCGGCCAGCTTTCCACATGAACTAAGTCCAACATTTTGCTGTTCATGTATTTGAAACTGCTGTTTCTTGATATTAGGGTGGCCTTGCTAAAACTATTCTACAAGGCACTATGCAGGGAGGATGAAGGAGAGGCAGACAGAAGAAGAGATGGAAGGATAACATCCGAGAGTAGACAGCCATGGATCTGCGGGACACACTGAGGAAAGCAGAGAGCTGATCGTTGTCATCTGTCAGAGGCGACCCAACGGATGACAAATCCACCGGAGCAAAAGAAGAATATTCTATGGTATCAGTTCCATGTTCCCACAAACTATTTTCCTGAAATTCGGATTCCAAATGGTGTGTGTGTGGGGGGTGGGGGGGGGGAATTCCCGAGAAAATTATATAACTCGATTACTTTTCTAGACAATGTAACGGGGTTTTCTTTTCTTGTAATTTTTTTCTTTCTGCTAAATCCTGGGCTTGGGACAGTCGAACAGCTTGCCGTCAGTATACCTGTGTTATTACAGTGAACTGTCTGCTGGAGAGGTCGGATCATTCTTCTAGACAAGGTACTAGTATATCAACCCAATTTTCCGCAACCGACGGAAATCGAACTTAAATATGCCAATTTCGAATCTAATGTTCTGACACTCGAGGCCAACCTTCCCAATCTCTTTATCAAAAGGCAAAAGCTTTTAATTTTTTTTTCTGTCCTTTAGGAAACAAAAATTATTTGCGTTCGAAATAATATTAGTGTTATGAGTTTCCGCATTAACTTTCACCATGCCAGCTGCAATGACAGAGTACCACGTAATGTAATGAGGGGAGGGGGGTGAACAAAAAAAGTGTGAAAAAAAAACGTCATTCGCCCCAACTACGAAAGGAAAAATAACCCCAACCCTTTGCTTTGATGATAGGCGCTCTCATTGGCTGAAGAGGGACCCCTGCCTGCGCGCCGTGAAGAGGTTTCCCCCTCTGTGTTTTTTGCCATTTCGTTTCGCTTTTTTACCGGTACCTGTTGTGGAACGTGCGCGCAACTCCTCTCACAGCGGCGTTCTTTTGGGGGGCGAGCGGTTGGGGCGGGCATGCAGCAGCGGCGTCGCCTCGCGTGTGCAGGGGCGTAGACACGCAGCCCCCTGTCGCGACAACCAGCTACGTCACACATTTGGCAGATCTAAAAAGGAGCAAAGGCAAAGGGCGGCGACATGATGCCAGGGGTATCGCCCCTGAAAAATATTATTTATTTTTTGTGTGAGCTCTGGCGTGGATAAGGAGATTCTGAGTCATTTCGAGGTAGGCAGTGGTTAAAGAAAAAACAAAAGTAATTCTCTACTTGATTCCTCCCCCCCC
>NW_004797340.1:1443894-1445018 GCF_000002075.1 Aplysia californica
TCTCTCTCTCTCTCTCTCTCTCTCTCTCTCTCTCTCTCTCTCTCTCTCTCTTATACAGGCCTGTCCTATGTATAATGAGTATAATGAGTGTGAAAAAAACTAGTTTCTCCTGGTAATAAGGTGCGAGGTGAAAAGCGATCCGAATAACTACAGTAACAGGGGATTGCTGGGGACACAGAATCTGCCTTCAGCGCCTTTCAACGATCTGCCAAAAATGGTGAAAGAAAGAAGGAACAGACAAAGAAGGAACCAGTGAGTGGAAGAATGGAATGGATGAAAAACTTGAGAAGTTCATGAATGAAACAATGAATATTATTATAACGCTCAAGGAACGGTAAGCTGCTTTCAGTGTAAGTAATCTTTTGTCGTCACAAATCTAGAAAAAGGAAATACCGAGACATATCCTGTTAGGCATTTGCTTGATTTGTCAACAGATTTAATTTGTATTATAAAATCCAAGACAAGGCATGCCTGACCAGTGACTGTGGTTCACTATGGAGCGAACCATTTCACTAATTTAATTAGAATGATAAACTTCTATCTGACATGTTTGGCCATTTTGAGTTACTACTGTACAGTGGCGTCGGTGGCCTACCGGAACTCGTAATCATGAGGTTGCGAGTTCGAGGATTTGAGCCTCGTCTCGGTCCGACGTTGTGTCCTTGGAAAAGGAACTTTACACGAAATTCCCACTTGGCTCTGTCAATTCGGAGATGAACGTTTAACTCGGAGGTCCCGCTTCTTAAATAATCTAATAGTGTTGATAGAGGCGTTAAACCCATACCCTTTGTTTGACATGCTTGGCCCTTTTGAGTTACTAGGACCATGAGGTCAGAAACCAAATGTTCTACCGCCTCTATCAAAATCATAAGATTATTCGGAATTGATATGAAGACAGTTTTTGGGTTTTTTAAGCTTTTGAAAAAGCTTGACATGTTGGGAAACTCAAAAATTTTTACGTCAAATTTCTCAATCTTAGGTAATGAGCAGATAGAACTTTGTAATTCTCGGGTACCGTAGCGATTTGACTCTCTTTAGAAACAAATGAAGGCCAAGGAGGGAGAGACACGCGCACTCTCGTCTCCAGCTGGACTTGTCTTTTACCTATTTTGTACGTCCATGGG
>NW_004797340.1:1448254-1449419 GCF_000002075.1 Aplysia californica
CATGACAACAAAACTCAAAATAATCAACACCATATTCATCCCAACACTCACCTATCAATGCCAAGCATGGACCACGAACAAGACATTAGAGCAAAGAATTACTTGTGAAATGCGATGCCTTAGAAAAGCAGTAAACAAGACCAGGCGAGACAAAATTAAAAACTCTGTAATCCGAGAAATGGTGGGCACAAATGATGTCATGCATCACATCCAACACCAAAAAATCAAATGGTTCGGACATCTCATACGATTACCAACACGCCATCCAGCACAACGTGCCTACATCCAAAAATGCGATGGCAACAAGGCTAGAGGTAGAGGGCGACCGAGAAAGACCTGGATAGATGGTGTCAGGGAAACATTAACCACCTACGGCATCCCCCCCGACCCAAGCTCTCCGGCTGGCGACAGAGAGACATCTCTTTCTTCCCGCGACACCCAAAAGGGTATAAGCGGCGGATAAAAGTAAAAGTAAAAATTACAAGAAAGTAACAAACATTAAAAAAAGAAAGAGGAGAGATCAGGGCGATAGATGTTTGATAGGAAAGAAGTAGCAATCCACACCAGAGCACCCGCGAATAACCCACTTGGGGTTTTTTGTTGCTGATTTCTTTTGCCTTCTTTAAAAAAAAGGGAAAGTATCATTATTACGAAAAAATTGGGAAGCGTTTGAAAATTGTATTGACCTTGACGTACCTTTTCAAAATTCCTCAGACATTTTTTCTCCCTTTCTTTTTGGGAGGGGGATATTTGTTGTTGCTTCTAGTGGGGATTTTTTTTTCGGAAGGGGGGGGAGGGGATTGTTGTTTGTTTGGTTTTGTTTTTGTCTCTCTGGTCTTTTTGGGGGGCAACAACGACAACAGATATCTATAAGTTACAGAGACAACAGACACCCATAATGTAAAAAGGACGAAAGACATAAATATGTAACGGAGACAACAGATACGAAAAAGTAACAGAGATAACAGACATAAATAAGTAAGAGAGACGACAGTCATAAATATGTAAAAGCTTTATAAATGTTACTAAAAAGTTTCATTACCATGCTCAAGTTTAACCTGACCATCAATAATTTAGTTAAAGAAGCAACGGCCTTCCATGTCTAGGTTCTTTTTTATCCACAGGTTCTACAGGTTTTTTGGTGGGGTGGGGGGGAGTGGTTGAT
>NW_004797340.1:1449519-1450945 GCF_000002075.1 Aplysia californica
GGGTTGTTTTGCTTTTTTAAAATTTTTTTGGGGGGTGGTCTTTTTTCATTTCTCGAAACGACTACAAGGTAAATTAGACCCTATATTATTCTGACTCCGTCCACAATTATTACCTTAGTTACTTTTTAAACTTTACACATTTTAAAAATCGGTGCTTGATGTGTTGCTTCACCATCGCACCTAGGAGACATAAGTTCGATTCCTGAGAAAGGAAAACTTTCATCGAGTACATCGCTCTATCAGCTAGGACGTTGTACTCCTCTCAGCGCAGCAGACTGGCCCTGGCAGGCAGCGTAAAAGCCTGCCTCCTGAATATTATAAATTGGAACGATGGGGCATAGATACATCTAAATTACAAAAACAAAATACTTTAAAAACCTGTTGATACACAAAAACTAGACAGTCAATTTTTTGGTGGCGTCGGGAGTATTGTGGTTAGGCTACCGAACTCGTAATCGTGAGGTTGTAGGTTCAGGGGTTCGAGTCTAAGGCCTGACGTTGTGTCTTTGGGAAAGACATTTTACACGAATTTTCCTCACTTTTTTCAGGTGAGAATAGGTACCCACCCGGCCATACACAGCGAAAGATCTTGTCAGTATATGTTAGTGTATTAGCGCCAAAAAAAATGGCAGCTTGCACTGTATGCTTCCCAGGAAGATGAGACTGTTTCAGAATGCTATCAGGTTTTTAGGGGTAATAATATTGTGAAGCGCATAGAGCTTGCTGTTTAGCGGGAATTTGCACTATACACATGCTATCTATTTTTATTTTAAATGTTTACACGTCTCACTCGAGTCCAAGTCCCTTTGTGGTCTATTTTTAGGTTTTAGTAAGGTTTTGATTTTAACAAAAAATAGGAAGGTTTTTTGGCTTTACGGAGCTCGCAACTGCATAAGGTCGTATGAGCGCCAAGGGGTGGATGTCAACAGAGAAGTCCAAACGGGGAATAAGGCTTACTCTGCTCACCTCTCTAGCCTGAACAGCACAAAGTCTACATCGACTATCAAGGCACCCCGGAAATAGCAGTTCCCAAGAGAGTGACAAACATACAAAAGAAGTAGAGGAAAAAATATCACGATAGTAAGGATGAGGAACGAAAAGGCAGCAATTTCCCCTGTGCTGTTCCGGCGCAGTATGAGCATGACATTGATAAATCAGCACATTTACAATTTTACTGTGCATAATAATATATGTTATTATCCCGCCTTTGGGAATAGCCTGCTTATTGATGTTAGTCGAGTGTTTCAACTTTTTCTTTGATGCACTGAAGCAATCTAAACAGCTTCACAAAAGAAATCGACGCGCAAAAAGCTGAACCTAGTTCACATAATTTGCCATATCAAAAAAGAGCTGAAGCAATAACTCCTGATACTTATCTAGACCAGGTCGTTTTGAACTTGGTTGTTTATTTATTAATGCATTTATT
>NW_004797340.1:1451198-1452338 GCF_000002075.1 Aplysia californica
GGGTGGTCTCCACCTAGTTCCTGCCGGAAATATACATTACATTCGAAGTTGATACCTCTTGCAATGACTGAGCTACCGTTGTACCATTCCTCTTCTCATTCGAGAATCGAACTTGGGTCTCCTGCATGCGGCGGCGAAGTGCCTAATCGCTACACCACAGTGACACCAGTACATCCATTTTGATTCATTTATTTCTAAATGATCTAAAATCTTATCTAAAAGTTTCACACACATATACCATTGCATCAACAAAGAAATTATCTGCGCATGAAGTTAAAAAGTAAAAAAATGAACGAGTGTATTACAACAAAATCCTAAATCCCAACCTGTACTTCGAATACCCAGCCGGTTCACATTGTCGATTCTTGAAAAAATACACTCTCGATCTTCACGACCAGAACGTATATGAACACAGAATCAATCACACTGGATGGCATTCTAACTTTTTTTTTCCCCACACGTACACAAACTACCAGTTTGATTACAACGGCGGTATCTGTTGATTCATTGTACACGAACGATTCGGGGAGAACGAAATGGCATTTCCGTCGTGCTGACTCCAGGAAAAGTACAACAGAAAACGAATGAACTCGATGTTTCCTCCAGCGTGGTGAAAATTAAATCTAATAATGATTCAAACTAATGTAAAGACCTTTTTAACTACCTGCAACCTGCTCAAGCCGTAAAAAACGAGGGGAACAGCGCAAAAAATCCAAGCAAAATACCTAGCGATGCCAAACATAGAAACAATGTTTCACATTCGCCGAGAGTTGTTTGATTTTTTGTGTCTGGTAGCTCACAGCTTTGGAAGACACAACAAGGCACAAGGGGGGATCGTAAATCCAGGAGAGGATCGTTTGAGAAATCTTCATCTTCTAACTGCAAAAACTTGAATTGGTTTGACTCTTTCCAGATACCTGGCATCCGGGCAACACGGGCGAGAATGGCACAGATTGCCGAAATGGTTTTGAGGCTATAGTTCCAGCCGCAATACAACCTTGAAAAGTAAATTGTAAACTACACACGTAGAGAAAAAATGAAGCACGATGTGGGGTGAGGGTAGGAGACAGACAAACAGACAGACAAACAGAGAAGAGATAACAAGAGGGGGGAGAGGAGAGGCAGAGAGAGAGAGGGGGG
>NW_004797340.1:1453173-1454221 GCF_000002075.1 Aplysia californica
AGAGACAGAAACAGAGACAGAGAGAGACAGCTTCCAGATTAAGTTAGAATGATGAATAAGACGATACTCTCAATAAGCTTTAGACTGCCTGCGCTGGTAGCCATCCATCCATCCATCCATCCATCCATCCATCCATCGATCCATCCATCTATCCATCCATTCCAACATCTTCATGTGGATGCACCAGCTAGTTTGTATACACGACAGTCGTACTAATGGCGGCATTGGGAAAGAACAACTTTGACATAATCGTCTAGTGCCATCGAATACATCCAAATGGGGTAGGTTGTGTTTCAACTCGACTTTCTTCAGATAACAAGATGGATGGATGGATGGATGGATGGATGGATGGATGGATGGATGGATGGATGGATGGATGGATGGATGGATGGATGGATGGATGCAACACAATTGTGTCATATAAGTGTACAAGATTAGAGGCGTTATAAGAGTAACAAACACAAAAAGGAAGGGAGAAAAGGACGATATATATTTTATAGGAAAGACGAGACAAACCACAATAGGGCACCTGCCTACCACCGAAATGGATGGATGGATGGATGGATGGATGGATGGATGGATGGATGGATGGATGGATGGATGGATGGATGGATGGATGGATGGATGGATGGATGGTGAATGGATCGATGGATTGGTAGATTTTATACTTTGATGCACTGGCAATTAAGCGCATAACCGCTACACCAGAGGTGGCTGTAAGTATGGGCAGATGGACATTTGGATGAAAAGAAGTGAAAGGATGGAAGGGTGGGTTGACGAAAGAGTGGACGAAGGATATACCAGCTGACCAGAAAAAAGTTCGACCAAAAGAAAGCCGATAAAATAGTTATGAATAAAGGTACAAACGACAAAGTTTGCTGAAGCGTGGAACGTTCATCCGGATTTATTATGTGTTAATAACAATAGAATATGACAGACATACAAACAACGTTACAAGATATCTTCCAGACACACCCCAATTTCGAGTATAGCACATTCTGACACGCTGAGTGAAGGGACAATCAGGCTTTGACACTGCCGGGGGGTG
>NW_004797340.1:1454321-1455740 GCF_000002075.1 Aplysia californica
GGGGGGGTTCTCTATAACCTAGATACTCTTGACGGTTTTTCTCATGCACTTTGTTCTTCAAACACCCCCAATGGTGAAAGTTCAGTGGACTCAGGTCCGGGTCGTTTGGGGCCCAATTGTACTCAGTCGGACTGACTGATTTCTGGAACCAAAATTGTTGTTGACCCAGCCCCGAACAGCTCAGGTGTCATGAGGGCATCAGCCCTACCTTGCTAGAAGTGCTGGTTCTTTCTCTCTTCATCAAAAATATCTATAGTCCAAAGCTATCGCAGAATCATAATAAGATGAAGAGGTATTGGTCAGAGTTCACCTAATCACGGACGACCTTATCCTTTTCAAAAGTGCGTTATTCTTACAGGCTGCTTACCGTGCGTTACTCGGGGCTTAGAATTCAAGTTCTTATTTTCTGTAGCTCAAAAATCTTTCAAAATATGAGACCCATTACAAAATGGATTTTTTACTGGGAAAAGTAGGTTAGTAACAGATTCCCGAGAAAATATAGCACAGGGCGATTAGGGATAATTTTTTTGCTGATATATATACCTAAACTGGAAACGTACGTTGTACAGGGGATAACTGTTTTATTATCTTTCCGTTGAACAACCGCAATTTTTGTTTGAAAAACATAATCCAGATGTATGTTCTAGCTTTCGGTCAGTTGTTGTGTCATAAATAAGAAAGTTATTAACATTTCTTTGAACGAACTGTTTTCTGGTTAGCTAGTATCATTGAATGGTGAATGTAGAAATGAAAGGGTTTGATGAATTCATTGATGAATATGAAAATAGACGGCAGAGAGAATGGATGGTTGGATGGATTAATGGGGTGGATGAATAGAGGGATTGACGGATGCGTGGAGAAATAGAAAGACAAATGAATTGTATGTGGACTTATTTCAGAAGGACATGAAAGAATGAATGGATGAATGAATGAATGAATGAATGAATGAATGAATGAATGAATGAATGAATGAATGAATGAATGAATGAATGAATACCAATGTATTACATAGACAAATTACTGTCTTCCTGCAGCTGTATCCCTCAGACAAATAGAAGATTATACCTTAAAGAGGGCGTTGAGAGAGGGAGGGAGTCAGTTTCAGTAACGGATCTGAAATGGCATTCACGCAGGGCTCAAAATGTGACAGACGAGAGACGCGAAAAGACAAGGAGATGGGATTAAACTCTGAACCCAAATTGAAAACTCGATCCGTCCTCGGCGTGAACTGAGACGTCCCTGACGAGGGAGTGAGGAAAGGATTCCTACATTGGGCTGTCAGAAAACTTTTTTTTAAAAGAAAGAAACTGAAGTATATTTCTTATTTATTCGAGAGAACTGTGGAATAGGAGAGACTGCCTCGTGTTATGCGTTCTATCGCGTTTTAGAGCGGAGAGGGACAGAGAGAGAGAGAGAGAG
>NW_004797340.1:1460262-1461919 GCF_000002075.1 Aplysia californica
GAGAAAATTGGACTGACAAAGGAATAGACTCAGAGAGAGACACACGTGCCTAAGTTCGCATAAGGATAGAGAGGTGGAAAGAAAGAAAAGGAGTGACTGTGAGAGACTGGGAGGGACAGGACGTGAGGGTGGGGATAATAAAGAGGAGGGGGCGTACATAATCTGATGAGATACAACGCCAAATAAAAGCAGAACTAAAGCTACCTCCAAAGAAAATCTTTTCTTAGAGAAGAATCGTATCACCGGAAATCTAAACCTTACCGACGCACTCGAAATAGGTGTAAGCCCTGGGGCTGACATAAGTCAATATACCAGGTGTAAACAAGAGGATTAGCTCAACTAATCCCGCTCGGGCCTGCCAGCCCGACGCAATGCTAAACCATAGGCAAACTGCACGGTCCCGGTGTTAAATGCGCGGTCTGCTGGAATCATAACTTTGACAGCTCTATCAGCGCATAAATAAAGGGGATCTCACAAGCTGGATCTTTTGTCATTTTTTTTTTGGTTGTAGTATTATAATAAACGCACTTGACGCTTTGTGAAAATTTCTACCCCGCAGGGGCAGACTGAATGAAAACTTTGATAAAATGTGTTGAATAATAATATAGATTTATGCAAGAAGGATAAGAATACTAGTTAGAGCTTTAGTTTTTTTAATGGGTTTTTTTAACGTTAATTCCCCCAAAAAAATCCAAAACGTGTGTGTTTGCTAGAGCTATTGAAACTTGTTGGGAATTTTTAAATATCAAAATGTATGTGTTTAAAAACGAAACAATTTGGAGAATTTACAAGACAAGTTTCGGCCCTGCGTGTCATAAGAAGGATACAACATCCGAGCAGAAAGAAGCAGCAAGGATAGAGACGGAGAGAAAGAAAGGGAGAGACTGGGAGAGACTGGGAGAGACAGGAATTGAACTCAGACGTTTTGTTTTGCCATGGGGAAAATCCCTACTCCACAGACAGTCTAAAACTCTGGTCATGATAAAAGAAAAGCACAACGACAGGACTGAGGTTATTTTGGACAAGGAAAATAAGAAAGTAGGACAGACAGAGAGAATGAGCAACATAAAAGAAGAAAAAAATACAACATACCTGTAATATTGCCCATTCGCATCCGCCAGTGCAACTCATGATGTAGGCTTTTGTTTCGAAAGAACTTTTTAAAAGGGAATGCATCAGAACAGCGCATTTTTTAAAATTACAAAAATCACATCCGCGAACTATCACAGTCACGTATTTTTTTAAACGATATTGATACAATTTGATTGCCAGTACCACCTCATAATAGTTACATTCCTCTCGACGAAACTGAAAGACGTGCTATTTCCATCAAACCAAATATCGCGAAAACTATTTTCCAGGTCAGTCAATTGACAAACTGAGTGTTCTTCTCATATAAAAGTAAAACTGACTTTCACAAGTGAGACATGTTTACGCCTTGTCTTGACACCGCTTAAGGAATGTCTTATTTCTCTTTTTGAGCCCTAAGAGTGCAGCTTGTGTGTCAGTAATAACCTTCTCTTTTTTTTTTAGATAAGTCGTGAGTTGTATTATGACGACAGTAGGAATATTATGTATTAGCAATATCATTCTTCTCTCGATCACCATGGCTGACATAAAACTGGACTGTTGTCAAATGGATGCAAAAAGGTGGTGG
>NW_004797340.1:1464523-1468518 GCF_000002075.1 Aplysia californica
TTCTTCTTCTTCTTCTTCTTCTTCTTCTTCTTCTTCTTCTTCTTCTTCTTCTTACTGTTGTTTTAGCAAGAGTTTTTACGGCACTTGCAACACAAGTAGATCAAATAAATGCCGAAGGTTAGAAGTGTTACAAGAGAGTAACAAACACAGGCGGAGAGATAATAACGACAGATGTTTGATAGGAAAGGAACAAATCTTACCTGAGCATACGCCAACCACCCACTTACATTGTTTTCTTCTAATGTTTCTCTGACCACCTCTGTCCTCTGTTTCCATCTGACCTCTTGATGTATGCTCTAAGTGGTATACTGTCTGGTGGTAGTCTAGACAGCAGATGTCTAAACTATTTTACACGACTTTTATTTATGTGACTCCTAGCAGGGAGTCGAGATAACTTGTTCTCTGATCAAGGAGAATGGGGGGTCGCAAGGGCCAACATGGTGTAAAAACGTATTCATCTACCATTTTCTGTATGCCTCAATCCAATGACACGAGTTTGGAAAAGAATTAAAGGGATATAATAAATATAATTCTTTACTGTGGGATAAGTTGGGATTATTACTTCCCCTGATATATTTTTTTCAGTTGAAATTGTCCTTTGGGAAATTTACGACACCTTCAAAAATACCCATCTGGATGTTCCAACCATTGTCGCAAGCCCTACAATCTAGCATGGCGCCAGCAAGGTTACGGTCAAAGAAAAACGCAGAGTGAACGTGAAAAGTCTACATTAGACATTGATGTTGTTCGTCCTTCGCATTTGAAGATGACCATGACTTCACAAATTGGTCTGCTGACGGTTACTGTGAGTCCGGAGATGGCTGATTAGTCCTATCCGGGCTCGAAAGGTTCGCCCACATTGTGGGCACGGGTAGTCTGCTGTTGGACTTGTGGTGGAGGCAGGTCTGGACTTGCGCACGTTGCGTTTTTGTTTAGCCTCGGCGATTCGCTTGGCCTCTGCTGCTTTGGCTCCCTTCGTTAGCTTGCAGCGCCACGTTGGACGATCTTGGGCCAGCGTTTCCCACGAGTCGTTCAGGATTCCAAGTTCCTTGAGGGAGACTTTGAGGCAGTCCTTGAAACATTTTTTCTGCCCCCCAACTGAGCGCTTGCCATGAAGCAGCTCTCCATACATCAGCTGTTTGGGCAACCTGCTGTCCGCCATTCTGATCACGTGGCCGGCCCATCTGGCTCGCGTTTTGTGGAGCTTACAGAAATCAACAGATTACATGTGAGGCATCGTGGTGAAATCAGGCGCTAGTCAATATCTGACATTTTTCTGCCAGTTTTGAAATTATTATCAAATTTTTGTTTTTTTGGCTCAACGCCTTTGATGTTCATTTTAAACATCTTTCTTTGTGGAATTTACTGATAAACGTTGATTGAAGGCTCAATAATTGTAAATTTTCAGTTTCCAAGAGCTCTCAAGCTTTGGAAGTCACCAAACTTTAGCGGTCATTTCCTCGCTAATTTTACCTCTGAAACCAGGCGACCCCTATCTCCTTTAATCGTAAATATCTCACCTTCTAATTAAAATAGATTGGTATTGTTTTCACCGAAAGCGAGGCAAATGAACAAACTTTAAGCTAATACCAATAACTCCACATGCCCGAAAATTGACGTGCCTGATTCAACAACGTCATGACACATATTATCTCCCGTAGCCAGCCGCTTGATGGTATTCCATGTCTTCGCACTTTTCTTCTGTTTTTCTCATTTTTTTTGGCACATGTTTCACACCTCCATCGACACAATTAAGATCATTTAGGGAGCGGTCTGCTCTGCTCTGCCTTCCTGGGTCGACCTGGGCTGAGAGTGATACGAAGCCTCGGTAATAGGAGACTCTCTATAAAACTGTTTCCCGCACGGGAATCGAACTCACGTCTTCAGCGTGCGACGTTGAAGTGTCTAATTGCTATACAACTGACACTGGCGGGAAAATAGCGACTGGGATAAGAACAAAGAAAACAATGAAAACTTAAGAACTTAGCAGCACCCAGATGACCTCTTTAACGTGTGGTCGCCTCGGTCCCTGCCAGATGCTTAAGTCATGTATAATAAGGAAAAAGAGACGAGGGTCAATAGATAGATAGATAGATAGATAGATAGATAGATAGATAGATAGATAGATAGATAGATAGATAGATAGATAGATAGATAGATAAATAGATAGATAGAAAGATAGATAGATAGATATAAATGTTTGTTTGAGTGCGTCTGCGTGCATATGTGTATGAATTTATTTGTACATACAGGTAAAAAGAGAGAAAGAAAAAAATTAGACAGACAGACAGACAGACAGACAGACAGACAGACAGACAGACAGACAGACAGACACAACTAGGTCTTGGGGTACATCGTTAGATGTACAGTGTTCCGATTTCAAACTGCTCCTTCTAAAAAATTCCGAGTGCGTTGCAAGAGACAAATTATAATAGACCTAAGCCTCTGGAGATTACATAACGGTTGAATGCTGACGCATCAAAGAATAATAATGTCTCGCGACACGGTAAAATCAAGCGCACGTCAATTTATGTGCATATGGGGTTGTTAGTATAATCTTAAAGCCTGTTCGCTTGCCTTGCATTTGATTTTTTGTTTAAATAGATACCATTTACCTTAGTCGAAGTCGAGATACTTGCAATTGAAGGAAGTTGTGGTCGTCAGAAGTAAAATCAGCGAAAAAATAGCCGCCACAGTTTGCTGACGTCCAAAGCTTGAATGCCAATTTCTTCGACTTTATTATTTCGACAAGCGCTTGATTTCTCCACCATGCAACACATATTCAACTCTTGCTAAATTTTGGCTAACTCATTCAGGACACGCATACTGATCGTTCGACAAGGCTTGGAGACTAGTTATTTTGGGGCGGACTTCGTTGTTAAATATTCAGATTTTTCTATTCTGTTTTCTTTATTTGAAACGGAAAAGGGCAGACAACAACGTGCATGCAATAAAATATGCAAATTCATATGTGTTGTATCTGTTTAATGTCTCTTACTGTGTGGCAACATTAACTTTAGGCTTCTACTGGTCGAACATATTGTGTCTGCTACGTTCTTAAAGAGTTAAAAGCAGTTCTGTATGCATGCAATTTTTGTATCCTTATTTGTAGTCATTATAATATTCAAATTAATCGTCAGTTTTAAACAAATCTGTTCTGCACTTTGCTGCAGAAATTTTCATTTTGGGAAAGAAACTTTAACAATAGCGCATTGTTTTACTCACAGCAGCGAAGGGTAAGTACACTTGAAATCTTTTTTATGTTCTTTTATTAAGGGAAGTTTTTAAAGATAAAATAAAGAATGTCTCCATCGCTGTTTGAAATATTTTCACACGTCTTACTCCAACATTACGACATGTCGTTACCTTAGAATTACAAAGTTATATCGAACATTTTTGGCCGTTTTGAGTTACTGACATTATGAGGTCAGAAATCAACGAATGCTCCATCTGCTCTATCAAAATTGTAATATTATTTAGAGTCATTATCGAGATATCCAAAGAATTGCATTCGAAAAATGTTAACCATGTTGTGAAACTCTAAATTCACTTATCACATTTTGTCTATCTAGTTTCCTCCGTCACTTTGAATGATCTCAATACTAGAAAGCCGATATTCTTCTCAGACTTAGGCAAACAAATAAACAAACTCCAAACCAAACCAAACAAAAATCGTTCACAATAAAAACGTATAATAGTAAAAAAGGGGTACCCATTGGTCGAATGAACCCGATCTGCACCATCAGATAAAATCGAAACAATTGTCTCGCTTCATCCTCTTATTTGACCAAGGAGCACCTTAGGGCTTATCGAATTTCACGCCCAAAAAAAGGGATCTGACCACGTAATGTTCTGTACACGTGAGAGCCTTCTGGTTGGCTGGTACATGGCTAGGATTTCCACCAACTTCACCCGATCGTGACTTACAAAATCAACTGTGGTTTTGAACAGTGTGGGAGAAATATTTCAGATAATAGTGTGTGTGTGTGGGGGGG
>NW_004797340.1:1469945-1471003 GCF_000002075.1 Aplysia californica
AGAGAGAGAGAGAGAGAGAGAGAGAGAGAGAGAGAGAGAGAGAGAGAGAGAGAGAGAGAGAGCTGACCTTCTTTTTGCAGTGTTATTATATATAATGTGTGAGAACAGTGAATAAGTGATCAGGAGAATGAGATGCCGGCTTTACTATTATTGTGTATTTTTAAAAGTTTTAGCAATAGTTTTGCGGCTCTGGCAATACAATTAGATTATATAAGAGCCGGAATATAATATGTACACAGGGAGTGAGACTCCAAGAGAAAGAAAGAAAGGGAATATACGTGAGCTCGTACCTATGGGTCTCTCGCACTCTCACCCTTTCCTTCTCGTTTTACAGAAAACAAAGAGACAGAGTCACCTGCAAGTACAAGGAGGTCAGTGGGTTCCAGAGGCCCCTGTACAGTTCCCTCAAGGACAACCAGAGAGGTTCCACTGGAGACCGTGTAAGGGCCTCAGTTACCCGCTAAACGTGACGGAACTTGTGTTTGACAAAGACCCTATTCCGCTCCAGGATGACGTCACCTTCTCCATTAAAATGGACATGTTGCAGAAACTTGAGGCTCCGATGAAGGTAGGCTAAGAATAAACTGTTTCTAAGCTTCGTTCATACACTCGTATTATAATTTCTTAGACTAAGCGCTCGAGATCTGACGTGCTTACGGTTTGCCGTGAAGCGCACCATATTGACTCAGTTTGGTGCTAAATGAAAGGAAAAGTGTGTGTGTGTGTGTGTGTTTGTGTGTGTGTATGTCTGTGTGTGTGTGTGTGTGTGTGTGTGTGTGTGTGTGTATGTGTGTGTGTTTGGGTGGGGGTGTGAACTCGATTATAACAAAGGTGGTGGTTTACCCTTCTTTTGGGCGCCCATGCTCCACACCAACAATTTCTGTTACAGATAGCACCGAGCGGTGCCCATGACAATGCAAGTTCTAGGATAATTGTATTTTAAGTTTATTGGGACAATAATATTTGACCTTGTTCTTTTGATAGCAGAAGGGGGGGGGGTAAGGTTGTGAGACGACTCCTCAATGGGTTTTTTAAATTGATAATTCAGCAAAAGAAAG
>NW_004797340.1:1472428-1473304 GCF_000002075.1 Aplysia californica
ATACATTGATATTATATAATATACATGTATATTTTACATATATATAAATAATATACATACATACATATATATATTTATTTATAGTGGCGTCCAAAAGAAACTTGAAAATGTAATCAACCAATCATTATATTATTGCAGTATGTATCCTGAGACGTCTCAGGCGGAGATCGACCAATCATAATGCTTTGTGCCTCTAGACCAAGTAAAAAAATCTAGGGGGTTACAGGGGGGTTTTAACACATAATTTGATATTTTGCTGCTGAGTTTGAAATTTTCTTGACAATAATTGATTTGCGAGTTTTAGTGGCTATATGTGTGATCTGCAGCAAATAATACGCAATTTGACGACTCAAAACAGTGAATCTGTGTGCGGGAGTGCGTCTCAGAATAGTTCCTGGGTGCTCGCCGGAGACGTCTCCGAATATCTTCTGCCTTGCATTATGGGCTTGCACTACCCCTTCATGCAGCATACCAATTTAAAGCTGAATACATTCTTCATCATTAGACACAATAACATTTAATCTATGTTAAGAGACGTCCGAGATATGGTCACTCAAAACTAACCTTAAAAAATCAGGCTTGGCAAAATTGTGCGAAATCAGAGAAACGCAAAAGTGTGCTAGCGCGTATATTGAAGTGCATCAAAATTGTTGAATGGACAAGTATTGAATACCAAATGAAAAGAGAACACTATTGTCTCTGCAATGAACAGCATCTATTAATGATATTTCAAACAGATTGGAGAACAGAGCAGTTACAAATACCACACAAAGCCTGGACATAACATAACATGTGCTCATCAGTGTTAATTAACACGATGATTTGATTATTACATTTTCAAGTTTCCTTTGGACGCCAATATATTTTTTTATTTTA
>NW_004797340.1:1476964-1479653 GCF_000002075.1 Aplysia californica
GGGGGGGGTAGGTAACCTCCATGTACGTTTCAATAGCCCAGCTATAAACTTCAAAATCTCAATACATGTAACATAATGTCTGATTACTAAATAAAGATCATCCAAACTGGAAGCTCACAACTTGACGACAAGACACAGCAGTATGTTCAGAAAAGCAACCCATAATTGCAAACATTCTAGAAACAATCTTTACACCTCCATCGACAAAACGTAGGTAAATTTGGAGGCGAGATTCACCCCTACCTGCTTTGGTCCACCGGGGTTGAGAGGGATACAACATCCAGAAAGACCAAGGTACCCGATAAAAATTCTCCCTGCGTGGATGAACTCAAGTCTCTTCTGAGTGCAACCAGTGAAGCGCCTAACTGCCACACCGCAGATGCTTATTTGAATATTTTCTGTTGACAGTAGTGATGATTTTTCATTACAGGAAAAACAGATGCTCAGAATTATTTTTTGTCCCCATTTTTCACATTAAAACAAGCCTGTAATTTCATAAATACTTACCGGTATGTTAAAATGAAAATCACTGGCTGGCGGATCACGTGTGCTAGCTCAAAATTCTGGAATTTTGTTTTTATTGCAGTTTCTCGATCTAAATGCTCCAGAAATATTTTGTCGAAATTCAAATTCAAAATGTTCAAAAAGACAATAAAAGATACATAATGTAGGTAGGCCTACAAGAAGAAAGAAACAGGGGTTTTTTCCCCCTCTTGAAGAATGTTGCATTCTGGGGATAGAACAGTGGAACGACTTGCTGATAAAATATAACATACAATAAGTTGACTCAGGCAGGTATTTATCAGTTTGACATGTGGTTAAAGACACAATTTGAGTAAAATGTTGCTCAAACATAATTTCGTGCAAAGTGCCTTTCCCAAGGACACAATGTCGGACCGAGCTGAGGCTCAAACCCCCGAACTCCCAATCTCACAATTATGGGTCCAGTAGCCTAACCACTGGGCTACCGATGCCACTAGGAAACAGCACATCATAGAAATACATAAGTTGATCAGAAAGGCATCAAAGACAATTGGAAAAGACCTACATATCTTTGATTCTCTGAACAAGACAAAACTTCTTTTAAAAAGGCAGAATTAAAGGCAAGTGACCAGACCATGGCCACCTATTGACATTGGAATTTAAATTACTGACCCGACAAAGCAATTACAGGCAGAAATCTATTCATGACAACTGCAATGAGGTTACCCAGCTCACAGTGCTACAAATTAAACAGAGAGAGGGAGAGAGAGTGAGAGAGAGGGGAGGGGAGGGGAGAGAAAGACAGTGAGAGAGCGAGAGAGAGAGAGAGAGAGAGAGAGAGAGAGAGAGAGAGAGAGAACGAGCGACTGTTTACAGAGCACAGGTGTTTCAGCATGTAATAATACGTATCTGGTGTCCTTTCAAGTTGTGTGTATGCGCGAGTGCACCTGACCTTTGTAACGTAACACTACTGCCATAGTAAACGACCGAGATAAATTTCTTCCCAAAAGATAAATAAAAGTTGTCATTGCCACTGCCCCTACAGCCAGACATCACCACAAAACTGTGACTCGGTGACATTTAAATTAATTATTTCTTAACTTCTTTCTCATCCTCATCATACAGGCATCTTTTCTCAATCTAAAAAAGCAATGCCCTATTGTATACTCGCCTATGATACAAGTATCATGGAAGTATAGGAAGTAGTACATGTATTGGGTCCTCATGGCCAACCCAGCGCATTCCCAGGTGGTGGGTAGGGGAAACGCCTCCAGAAAAGGAGGTAAGCCGCTAAGATGTTGCGAACCAAATGAGAGATGGTCGTGGAGAGGAGAAAGCGCTGGTGGCACAGGTGCTTCAATCATACACTTGAAGAAGGGACCATCTTGGTGACGGGGGGCGCTATAAATCCTACCAAAGCCCCTACTGTTTGTGGGTTGTCAATGGATGACAAAAGCTAACAGAGATAACTGTAGACAAACCAGAAGCAGGCATCGGGAAACTACTGCTGTAATCTCCCAAGGAAAATCATAGAAAACAAAATTCACTTCTCAGATACAAACGAGGCAACCTGCTTAGAGAAACTAAACACAGGGATGCCACTCAACTTTTTTTTAAATAGCTGAAAATCCACGTGCCACGGTCTCACTAACATAAATGACAATTTGAAATCCAAAGGGTGTGCGCGTTGGTGCAGGCCGTGTGCGGAATAGGGACCCTTCACACTTTGCAAGTCTGTGTTATTGAAATAAAGTGTTCTCGTTTCATTGGATGGGTGATAGTAAATTATACCTACAGTGTATGTTGTAGCTTTCTGTTCAGCTTTCTAGACTGGCAGATTTTCAGTGTCACTGCATCTTGCCCTCCAACAGTTGTAACAACTCTCACACTGTGTGGGTCTGCTTGACCCATTCAAGTTATTGCTCTTCTCTGAGTTTGAGCAATAATTTTAGCCTGTCAGTTCATAACATATAAATCTTGACACCCAGACTGGGTTTTGATAGTCGAAATTCTTGTTCTTGGCCCTTCCGAACGCTCAAAGCAGGATTAATTTTTTATATAATAATGAGACGAAAATATTATAATAATAATAATAGACTGAAATGCTTAAAAGTCAAACAAGACCCCAGTACAAGACTGAACACTAACTACTAACATGTTGTTGACTGGATATGTATATTGTACGCATGTGCGCTCCCTTTTTCGA
>NW_004797340.1:1481072-1486549 GCF_000002075.1 Aplysia californica
ACAGCAAAACGTCTAGCCGCTACACCACATACAGTGGTATCCTAAATCCTGAGATCCAACCTTTTAAGACTTTCCAGTCACACAGCCAGCAGCACAAAATAACCCATCTGGTCACCCAGCCAAGAAAGTGACTGCAACTGACTTCTTCGTCCAGGCACAAAACTCCACCAGGTGACCAGAACGGATAATTTTCACAGTCACATTATTGCGGCAAATGATCGCAAAGTTAAGACTTTCCAGTCACACAGCCAGCAGCACAAAATACCCCATCTGGTCACCCAGCCAAGAAAGTGACTGCAACTGACTTCTTCGTCCAGGCACAAAACTCCACCAGGTGACCAGAACGGATAATTTTCACAGTCACATTATTGCGGCAAATGATCGCAAAGTGTTCAATAACCTTACAGTATTGACCCGGACATCAAAACCATATAACGCCTGATACTTAAGAAGTAAGGCCTATGAGTAATAGCACGCTACACACTCCTACTTGAATTGAGTTCCCTCTACATCAATTCCCCCCCAACTTCGAACTAAAATAGACGTCACTTCATAGCACAAACAAAACCAGGACCAGATCCTCTGCAGGAACAAACATCTTCTTCTTCTCGATCGCATCACACTTGAAGTCTGGTATCTGTCATAAAATGGGCCGTCCTGCTCAGTTCATCTGTCGGCCTGTATAGCTTCTCTTGTAGGGTCAGTGGGGTTGGCTACGTTTCCTATCTCAGGGCCCTGTGTTCTTGCACTGCAGAAGAATGTGTTCAACAGTTGGGTCCGCCTCTCCACACCGGCATTTTGGTGATTGTACTAGTTTAAAACATCTGCACAAATGTTGTCTCAGTCTTGTGTATTGTGTTCTTAGTCGGAAGATAATCACTTGTTCTTGGCGGGACAGCTCATGGTAGCTATCTGGTGTCTGTGGTGCTTTAAATAGTGTATTTATAAAGTTTTTATTTATGTGTAGTTGACACTGTTGTCTGGTTGTTCTTTCTGTGCTCCTAGTTTGGCCATCCAGTCTGCCTGCTCATTTCCCTAGACACCATAGTGTGATGGAATCCACTGCAGCATGATCCTCAAACATGGGATGCCCTCAATTACTTCTCGTAGCCTTGGTAGTTTGCCGGCAGTGACTGCCTGCAGTACTGACATGGCATCATCAGTTAGCAATCCCACTCGGCTTCGGGGGTCTACCACATTCTTGATGATGTTTGCTGCATGTATTAGAGCCTCCGTCTCTGCCCTGTAGTTTGTACAATGTCGCCCTGCTGGGACTGCTTCTGCTTTTCATCGTCCATTTGGGAACTGTACGTTAACTCCCGCTCCTCCACCTATCACAGCATCAGTGGCAGATCCGTCCGTATAGACCCTTATCCATGCTTCTTGGGGGTATCTTTCTTCAAGCATGGACAGGGTGAGGGATTTCTTGCTCAGGTTGCTGTGGTCATCTTTTGTGGTGAACATAGGAATGGATGTGTGCATAATTATGTTTGTGTTTTTCTTTTCCCATGATGGTGCCCCTGGGGTATGGTTCAGCATGTTCACTGGGGCTGGTAGATGGTCCTGTATGGATCTTTTTTTTTTAGTTTAGTATGGGGTTTTACGGCTCTCGCAACTGCATAAGGTCATATGAGCGCACGAAACAAGTTGGGGGTTTTCTCAACAGTTTATTTCTTGGTCTGGAACTGGTTAATATTGCTATGAAAAAAAAAATTTTGCGCAAAAGATCGAGCGTAAATAGATTTTAGATTTAAATTTAAATTTAAAACAACTTTCTAAATGACATTGAAAAATTCATAATTTTCCATAAAGGCCAATGGCCTTCATAAAATTCAAAATTATGTTGGGATCAACGACAGAAAAAATGTCTAGCAATTTTTTGCATTTAAAGTATTTCCTTAAGATCTCTCTTAAGTCTAGACATTCGGTTCAAATGTGTCGCATCCGACACAGAACGGCTTCTCATCTCCCTGGAGGAGGTAGCCTATTTGTGTGTTAGGGCGGTGTGTCCGATGCGTAATCGAGTAAAAATGACTTCGTCTCTTCTGGAGAGGTCCGAAGGATTTCACGGTCCCAGTTTGGGTTAATGTTGTGGAGTTTGTTACGTGTCTGTTTTTTCCAGAGGCTCTCCCACAGACTGGAGGGGTACTTTTTTACTTTATTTTTGAAGTCAGTCTGTGGGAGAGTGTTCGTCGTTGATCCCAACAGAAGGGATGAGGATTTCTTCACCAGGTCATCTACCTGCTAGTTTCCTCAGATACCCACATGACTATGTATCCATGAGAACATGATATTTTTCCCTGTTTCAGATAAAGTGGGAATTTTTAGTTTGTTTGTTTGTTTGTTTAGTATAGGGTTTTACGGCGCTCGCAACTGCACAAGGTCATATGAGCGCGCGAAACAAAAGTTGGTTGCATTCGCAACAGTTCACTGCACGGTTGGTCAACTATTAGACTTTGAAATGCTAAATAATTAAAATTCGGTGTAAATATATATATTTTAAATTTAAAACAACTCTTATAAATAACAACAAATTTTTTTTAAATTATGGCCAATGGCCTTCATAAAATTCAAAATTCTGTTGGGACCAACGACAGAAAAAATGTCTTGCAATTTCTCGCATTCATACCATGAAGGAAAAATCTGGCCCTCATTCAAACCATTGGGATTGAGCAAAATTTTGCGTATTGTGCTTTGTTCTTTACAATATTCATTATGGTTATGATTTATAAGTTGTACACTGAGACAAAACCGTACTAAATGAGAAAGGTGCACCATTATGAAAGTGGAACGAACTCAGTTGCCTGAAAAGGGTAGTTTGAGCATGTGTGGCCTAAATAAGCTAAACCCCCCTCCCTTACCTTATTTAGGCCATATGTGGCCTAAATAAGCACTCCCTTCATAATATTTCCTTCGGATCTCTCCAAAGTCTAGACATTCGGTTAAGATGTGTCTAATGGTAAAATCTGTGTCGCATCCGACACAGAAAGGCTTCTCATCTCCCTGTAGAAGGTATTTGAGGGTCAGGGCCGTGTGTCCGATGCGCAATCGACTTCGTCTCTTCTGGAGAGGTCCGAAGGACTTCGCTGTTCCAGTTTGGGTTTTATATTGTACAGTTTATTATGTTTCTGTTTTTCCCAGTGGCTCTCCCACTGACTGGAGGTGTACTTTTTAACTTTATTTTTAAAGTCAGTCTGTGGGAGAGTGTTCGTCGTTGATCCCAATAGAAGGGATGAGGATTTCTTCGCCAGGTCATCTACCTGCTCGTTTCCTCGGATGCCCACATGGCTAGGTATCCATGCGAACATGATGTTTTTTCCTGTTTCAGATAGGGTGTGTATTTTCTGTAGTAGTCTAACTATCTTTGGGTGTAGGAGTGTGTAGTTTGTGAGTGAGGTGATGCAAGACAGAGAGTCAGAAAGGATAAGGAAAGATTTGTTAGGAGAGTTTTCTACGGAGTCATGGCACTGGCCTCCGCAAAGAAAATGGGGGTTTCAGGATGGAGTCTCCTCTTGTGTGTACTACTTCAAGATAGGGCTGCGGCGCCCACACCATTGTCTTTTTGGGAGCCATCTGTGAAGATAAGCTCCGCACCGAGGTATTTTCCTATAAGTTTTTTGTATGCTGCTTTAAATGTTTTGGTGGTTGTGCTCTCTTTGTCGTGTGTGGTCAGCTGTAAGTCTACTTTTGCCTTGGTGAGGTGCCACGGAGGGAGGTCGAGGAAAAGAAATTGTTGGATGTCTTGTTTGGAAAAGTGTAAGTTTTTTAGGTCCTCAAGGATTCCAAGGCCCAAGGGTTTGATGGGTTTTTCGTTGTTTTGAAATTTGTTTCTGGTTTCTGGGTTTGTTTTAAAAATGCAGTTGTGTGCTGGGTTCTCTGGTGTTGAGCTCTGTTGAATTGCGTATTGTAGTGAGAGTTATTGTGCGCCTCTGAGTGTGATGATGGTAGGTTTGCCTTGGACTGGAGGCTCTCGATTGGAGAAGTGCGGAAAGCCCCCAGAGCGAGGCGGAGTCCTTGGTTTTGCACTGGGTCTAGAATTTTCAGGATTTGTGGTTTTGCCGATCCGTAGACTTGATAGCCGTAGTCAAGCCTGGACCGGCCAAGGGAGATGTTCAAGTGAAGAACGTGTTTTGAGTCCCCGCCCCCACTCCGGATGCGATATAATTTTCAAAGCGCTTAACGCTTTCTGGCACCTCACATGAAGGTCTTTGATGGGTGGTATGAATGTGAGTTTTTTGTTGAATATAACGCCGAGGAAACGAGCCCCGGTCCTGGACGGGAATCCTTTCCCTATACAGTGTCAAATCCAGTTGCAGCACACATCTGCCTGTTCGGCAGAAGTGTACTGCAACCATCTTTGTCAGGGAGAACTTGAAACAGTTATTGTTTGCCCACTTTTTGAATTTGTGCAGCTGCCTTTCCATAGATCTTAGATTTAGGATTTCTCTAACGGCAGCATATCAAGAAGTCGTCAACGTATAACGAGCCGTCTGTGCTGTTTTGGAGGGTTTTTACGATGGACTCTATTTTGATTTCAAATAGGCGTGGAGAAAGGATGCTCCCCTGGGGAACTCCTTCCTCCTGTTGGTGGGGGTCTGAAAGGGAGGATCCGACACGAACCTGGAAGGAACGGTTCTTCAGGAAGTTGCCAATGAAGGCAGGGAGGTGACCGTGCATGCCGAGTGCGTGCAGGTCTCTGAAAATGCCGTACTTCCAGGTTGTGTCGAAGGCTTTTTCTAGGTTGAAAAAGATGGTGATCATGGTGGCCTCCTTCAGCAAACGTCTCGCATATAAAGGTCTCCAAGCCGACCAGGTGATCCAGAGTGGATCGAGTTTTCCTGAATCGGCACTGGAGACTGCTCAGCAAGCCCGTCCTCTCCAGAAACCACATGAGTAGCCTGTAAATCATTTTTCTATAAGTTTGCACAAACAGCTCGTTAGAGCTACTGGTCTGTAATTGGATGGGTGTGTGTGATCTTTGTTTGGTTTGGGTATTGGAATGACAGCGGCGAGATGCCAAGACTCCGGAAAGGAGTGCGATCGCCACATGTCGGTGTATATGTCTTGTAGGAGTGTAAGTGTTTCCGTGGGTAAGTGTCTAATGATCTGGTTGTGCATGTCATCTGGTCCCGGGGGTGTATTGCCCAGGTCCGAGGTGCACGATGTTAGTTCGTCTAATGTGAAGTCTGCATTGTAGGTTTCGGTGTTGTTTGAGTGGAAGTTTAGGTGCTGTTGTTCTCTGTTAGTTTTGATGTTTTGAAAGGTGGTGTTGTAGTTTGCTTGGGACGAGTTTTTGGCGAGAGATGTAGCTATTGTGTTTGCGATGTCTACTTGTGTTTCAGCTGTGGTTCCATCTGGCATCTGGATGTGCCGAATGATGTCTGTCCGTGTACCTACGAATTTTTTAGTTTTAGCAACTTTGAAAACTTGGTTGAGTGGTGTCTGGCTGTTGAATTTGGAGATGTATTTTTTTAATG
>NW_004797340.1:1505948-1522105 GCF_000002075.1 Aplysia californica
GGCAGTACTACTGACTGAAGTGTCTTTAGGTCATTCCCAAAGGGGGATGTTAACGTGTTCTTATGTACAGTAGAATTGTAAATGGGCTGATTTATCAACGTCATGCTCATACTGTGCCGGAACAACGTAGGGGAGAACTGCAGCTTTTTTTCCCTCATCCTTACTATCGTCATTGTCCTCTGCTTCTTTTGTATGTTTGTCACTCTCTTGTGAACTGCTATTTCCGGGGTGAATTGATAGTTGAAGCAGACTTTGAGCTGTTGAGGCTGGAGAGGTGAGCAGAGTAAGCCTGATTCCCCATTTGGACTTCTCTGCTGACATCCACCCCTTGGTGCTCATATGACTTTATGCAGTTGCTAGAGTCAAAAAACCTTACTAAAACAAACAAGGAGCTGGTCAAGATTTCCTGCTGATGGGTAATATCCCTGAACACGACGCCTTCGCTCTTCCCATAAATGTTTAGTTGGATTTATATCAGGGCTATTTGCAGGCCAAGGCAGTCTGTTAATTCCATTTTGAGCAAATAAAATTGTTGATAACACGAGCATAGTGTAGCCTGGCATTGTCGTCCTGAAAGACTGCTCCAGCAACAATCAACTGCCGCTGCAAGACCACTAGCGGCTATTCAATCTCATCACAATGGGAATGGCATTGAGATTTGGCTAAATGTGGTAGAGAGGGGTCCTATTGTGAAGATTTATCGCACCCTACACCATCAAGGAACCTCCTGCATAATGGACTGTTTTCACAAGGCAGGCATCTAGAAAGAGCTGTCCACAACGTCTCCATACTCGACTGCGGCCATCATGCAGCTCCAACTGGAATCTCAACTTGTCAGTGAAGACGACATGACCCCAGACTGCTCATGTCCACGTCTGATGTTGTGTACTCCACATTCGGCGTGCTTCTCGATTGTCTTACATTAGCTGTCATCTGCGGACGGGATGTCTAGAGTGCAGCTCAATATTTGTGCTGGTGATTTGTAACAGTTCAAATGCTGATAGACCTATATTTTGTGTGAGTAGCCTGTCTGAGACTGCTGGATGAAGTTACCTGTTGTTGTTCGGGTTGCAACAGCCTGGCGTTGGATAAATCGGTCTTCCCTCACGCAGTGATTGACCTGCCCGGGCTTCCCAGACCGAGAGCGTTCGTCAGCACTTCATCATCGTGGTTTGTTGGTAGCACTCTAGTAGTCCGCTGACCACAGATGGCAAAACAAGTCTCTGGAGCCACCTCGAGGAAACACCATCTTGGAGCCAACCAGTCGTCATTCGCTCTGTCATGCGAAATCAACTTTCACTCGGTAGAACTGTTTGGCAATTAAATTTTCAACTCATTGCAAGGGCTTTTATAGTCATTCATTACGTCGGCGTAGTGTTCATTTAAACTTACTGATTTACCACATGAAAGTTTTCTTTACACCTCCAAGACGCAGTATAATTTTTTTTATCATTTAAAAACAAGCAATTTTTTCAAGAACTTGCATGTTTTAGCACGTGCCTCGTTTTCTCAAATCAAGCATACTATTATTAATATATTTTCAAAGTTGGTTACAATACACATTGTTATTGTTGTAAAACTGACTGCTCAAATATAGCCGCATTTCTAAAGGTATTATATAAATTTATAAAATGTCACATGAAAAATGCATATATCTTTATCGATCTAAAATCTAAATTATTTACTACTTAGATCTTCTAGAGGCCTATTTTTAGTTTTTAAAATTAATAAGTATAAATAAAAATTATGGTAAATTATAGATATAGATCTAGATCTAGATTCTAGATCTAGATCTATATATCAAAAACTATTAATTTGCGACGGAAATGAAGTTGATATTCGAGTTCAGCGCATCAATACTTAGATCTAGATCTAGATCTAGATCTATATCTAGATCTAGATTATAGAATCTAGATTAGTAGAAAATAGACAACTGGTAGCTGAGTGTCAGACGAGAGGCCGAGAGGGAAAGTAAAAAAATACAAAATTACCTTGTTCTAGATCTAGATATTAGATCTGGCATCTAAAATCTATATCTAGATTTTTCTAGATCTCTAGATTCTAGATTCTAGATCTACTTGTTGAGCAGATCTATTGTTGGCACAGGAACAGAGACAAGGATAGCCTCCTCCTACTGATCAACTGATCACTTCAGACTTCAGTAGTGATGGTGAAAAAACAAACTTTTCTCTTCGGCAAAATATAGAGTCTAACTCCAGACCTAGAATCTAGACCCTTAATTATGTAATTATCTACAGTCTCTCAAATAAGACAAAATTAGCACTTCAAAGTGTGGCCGGTCCTCGAAAGGTATCTGCATGGTTTGTAAGTGGTCTAATGTGAAACGTGAAGACTGTTCGGTGTTTCCTTCCAAGTTTGTTGACAACTCTCAAATTAGATCATTCAGGGAAGGGAACCGGAAATCCCAATCTATTTATAGATTCTAACATTATAGCCAATCATATCTCTAGAAAGGAGAACTACAAACCAATCAAAAACTAAAGCCTGGAGAAACCCGGAAACAAGCTTGGTTATTAGCGATATAGTGTATGACTGATCTAGATCTTTCAGTAGTCAGGATGGCCGAGCGGTCTAAGGCGCTGCGTTCAGGTCGCAGTCCACTTCTGTGGGCGTGGGTTCGAATCCCACTTCTGACATTATTTTTTTCTACTTTTTTTTTTTTTTTTACATTTATTTTACTTCTGAAAAGGATCCTCCATTAATATGATTTGTGTTGATTGGCTTGTTTCTCAAAGAAAGACGAACTATAGGTCGTTCAGCCTCTGCTGCTCACACCTAAGAGCGAATCAGCGCGAAGTCCTCTGTTTGATTGCTTTGAAATTTTCCATATAATGTTAGATTTTACTGGACGTTACAGATTCTAAATTTTGTGGTTGAGAAACCTTTACAAGTTAGGTTCCGACAGGGTTCCTTTGATGTTCGCCGAAACTATGTCAGATTTATAATAGAAGTTTTACAATAGAAGTAACATACGATGACACGGAGAAAATGTCTGGTTTTCGTTGCAACACACCAACTTTTACAAAGCAGGGGCGGAACTCGTAGGAAATGTATGAATGACAAGAAAGTCACCAGGACCAAGGTGAACGAGTCCAGACTGACGAGACAAACAAAACGTAAATAACTTTCCAAGGTCATAAAAATAATATTTTGGTTACAATGGACAGCTAACACTTTTAAGTTTTAAAAAGATAAAAACTCACCTGAAAAGGAGAGGAGTCATTGATCGTCCTCAGAATCGGACCCAAAAGGATTGATAACCATCTTTTTTTGAATAAATCCATGCCCGTCAGTTTTCCAACAATTGTTCTGTTCTGCCATGACGTGTTCAACACATTTCTTCCAGTAGTGTCTGTCTACGTCAAATATAGCATTCGTCGTCAATGTCTTATGATGTCTGCTATTTTGAAAGTCATATTTTTGTCAGCGACATCGTGTTTAATCCTTGGCCAAACCAACTCAATAGGGTTTAAATGGGAATGGTACGGTGGAAGTCTCAGGCTCGTGTGTCCATGAAAAGCTATGACTTTATCAATAGTATAGATCTTGGGTCGATTTAGACTTTTGACTATTTGCAAAAGTTCTGGTTTTAAAGCGTGCTCTTGGAACTCGATGCTGTTGGTACAAAGCCATTCTTTTATGTCGTCTCACCCAGGCCCCTCTTGTATGTTTCAACAGAGTACACGCCTTTAGATTATTATGACAGTGTGTTTTCAAGAGATTTGTGAGTGAGCTGTTTTCAGTTCGTCAATAACACCGGACTTGTCTGTGTCGAAAAAGTGGTAAAAAATGACCAGCATGTCAGCGTGCTGTAAATACATGATTTTTTGTTTCCACTGGGGCTCGAGATAAATACAAAGCCCAAATAAGCTATCTTTTGGGGTAAACAAACTACGATTTTAGAAAAATAGTTTTCGTAACGTCCAGGTCATTTCACTTTATTTTGCAAAATTTCAAATCGAAATATTGAGAACTGAGTGAGCAGGATTTTTCTAACCGTGGGCAACTGTGGCTTAACGACCTAGATAAAATAATCGTGTCGACTGCTGTCTACTGTCGAGCCGATACTTACACGTCATTCAGGGCCATAGTTATCTATTCACTTCTTTTTCTGTGAAAGCTCCTCTAATACCTTTCCACTTCATTCTATTTTTTTCTCTTTCTCTCTCTCCCTCTCTCTCCTTTTTTTTTTTTTTTTTTTTGAGTTTGTTTTTTGGCGCTCGCAAATGCATATGAGCGCGCGGAACACACCAAACATTTTCAGTTAGTTGGAAATTTTGAATTTTGCCCGGATGGCGTCGAAGTCTTTTGTTTTGTTTTTGTCAAGTGTTTTACGGCGCTCGCAACTGCATAGGTCATATGAGCGCGCGGGACACACCTAATATTTTCAGTTGGTAGGAAATTTTGAATTTTACCCGGGTGGCGGCCGAAGCCTACTCTTATCGATTTTAGACCACCAAGGGATCGTTAACGTGCGCAGCTTGCACACGCGACCTCCGAGATTTTTCGCCCTTGTCCGAGAAGGCTAGGTGTACATCTTTCCTACCAGAAGATCAGGGGTGTGGCAGAAAGACAGCAGTAAGGAGGAGCCAAGGAGTAGCAGTAGAAAGGCTGCAGAAAGAGTTAGGAGCCCAGAGGAGGGGGCAAAGGAGGTGAGGGGGTGGGGGCAGAAAGTGGAATTGAAAGCAGACAACAGAACATTGCTAGAGAGCTGGAAAGGAGGTGAAAGGAGACAATTTTAGAGAAGAAAATTTTTCGGTCGCTACCCGGATTCGAACCCGGGACCTTTGAATGAGAGGCCAACACCTTAACCTCTAGGCCACGAGAGCCCCCGTCGAAGTCTACTCTTACTGATTTTAAACCACCAAGGGATCTCTAACGTGCGCTACTTGCTCACGGGATCTCCGGGATTTTTCGCCCCTGTCCGAAAAGACTACGTGTACATCTTTCCAACCAGAAGATCAGGGGTGTTGCTGAAAGACAGCAGGAAGAAGGAGCCAAGGGGTAGCAGTCAAAAGGCTGCAGAAAGAGTCAGGAGCCCAGTGGAGGGGGCAAAGGAGGTGAGGGGGTGGGGGGGAGTAATTGGAGGCGAAAGCAGACGACATAATATTGCAAGAGAGAAGGAAAGAAGGTGAAAGGAGACAACTTTAGACTGGACCTTAGAATAAGAGGCAAACACCTTAACCTCTTGGTCATGAGAGCCACACACACACGCACTCTCTCTCTCTCTCTCTCTCTCTCTCTCTCTCTCTCTCTCTCTCTCTCTCTCTCTCTCTCTCTTTCTCTCGCACGCAAAGAAGACACACAGACGAGTTAATTTAGTTTTTGTTTGGGGTTGGTGCATCGAGTAGAATCGCCTCCTGCCTCCTGGTGACAGAGGGGCCTTTTTAAAAATGACTCATGACGGCGATTTAGGGGTTAGAATTCGAAGATGGGCGGGTTTTTTTGTTGAGAAAAACAAATTTAAGGAGATATTGGTGCCATCATGAGTCTTATTGACATCAAACCTATCGAACAAAGTACTGGTGTCACGGGAAGCCTCTCAAATGAGCCAGAAATAACACGATTTTCCCAACCAATTCCCGATATGAAAGGTAGTTTTCTCTAAGCTATTTGTCTAATTGGCCCTGATGAAAAAACTAACACGGCGGATGCGTGATTCTTTCTCCGTGTTTAGGGAGTTGACCCTCAACTACAGACTTCAACAAAAGTTAAAGACCACCTTGACAGACAGCCTTGATTTTTTTTTTTAATCCGAAAAAAAGACGGCAAGGAATGTTTCAAAATTGTTTGCACTGAAACTGTTAAAGGTTACCAATGCGTACTACAAAACTTCCTAAAGTGGCAAAACCACCACAAGCTGCACCGAAATCCTTGGGGAATTTTAGCCACATTTGCTGTTTTTTATCGAGTTGTGTGCGACACCACGTTAAATTTCTAGTGCACGTCATAAACGGACGTACGGTCTCGAACTGTGCTCACTTTGGTGGCAATATAAGCCGCCGTTAGTTCAAAATCCAGTATCGCATCAACATGCCACCAAGACAAAAGCTGGGACACTTTGATGGTGCCAGAGCTATGGCATGACTGCAAGATGGAGTTGGAGCCCGAGAAGTTGCCAGAAGGCTTGCAGTGTAACACTCTGTCATTGTCCGCCTGAGGTAGCGTCATCAAGCCACTCGATCCATCCAAGAGCACTCACATGCAGGTCGACCCAAGAAGACTACTCAGAGTGTTTGCAAGTGGTCCTTAACTTTTGTTGAAGTCTGTAATACGGCGTCTCGGCCTTATACATGTCTTGGTCGTATCTTTGTCTGAATCTTGACTTAAAAGTAATGGGTTGATTTTGACCTTTCGTGAATAGTTTAATTTTACCTATGCGCAAATAGGGGACATTTAAGACGAACAAACGTAAAACAGAAGGAAGAATCTGAATTAGTTGTCAAACAATTCGATAGACTAATAGGCCTACACGCTGAGGATGAAACTGAATCGGGGTCGGAAAAAGAAAGTATCTTGCTGCCTTTTTATCTTCTTTTTTTGCCTGCTCGAATTACTGCTCCTGTGCATTCAGAAATTCAGACTATCAATTACATTGTGAGAAGACTTGATATTGAGAAAAGCAAAGATGACACTGAAAATGTTAATGTAGATCACTCAGATCTTGATGAGGTGACATGTTTCAAAATAATGACCATGATTTTAATTACCAAAACTATGATCCGTAAAGTGGGGGCTCTCGAGGTCGAGGGGTTATTGTGTTTGCTTCTCATTCAGTAGGTCTCGGGTTCGAATCCGGATAGGGACCGAAATTTCTCTCTTCAAAATGTCTCCTTTCACCTCCTTTCCTGCTCTCTTGCAATGTTCTGTCGTCTGCTTTCGTCTCCATTTTCTGCCCCCACCCTCTTTGGTTCCTCCTCTGGGCTCCTGGCTCTTTCTTATCTACCGCCTTTCTACTGCTACTCCTTTGCTCCTTCTTACTGTTGTCTTTTATCCACAACCCTGCTTTACGCCTCTCAACAACTCCATTATGTTGTTGTTTTTTTTATCATTTTCCTCTTTTTTTTTCTCTTTTTTTGAGTACGAGATCATTTAAGATTATGTCCTTGTTCATACCTTTTTTCTTTTTTTAATACACCAGTCTGCATGCAAACTGACAAAAACACAGATTCGCTTACCTTAATTTTCCTATCACATGTTCACACACACACACACACACACACACACACACACACACACACACACACACATACACAAATATAGTATATTATGGCATACACCCACACAAACATGCAAACGTCTACACATACGCACACATAACCCCGCAACAAAAAACAAATACACGACGAAAGCACCAAAGTGCAGGTTCGACTGTACAGGCAGTATTAAAATGCCCGTTGCGTTTTACAAGTCCTGTGTTTGATGAAAAATACAAAAATCTGCTATTGTCCACAGTTAATTAAAGAGTACTCAAGGGACGCAAGTATTGAATTAAAAGAGAAACCAAACTTCTTTAATTCAGTCATGTCCCTTTGACAGCGATTGAGGCCCCGCGTCAGTGTCAGTTCAGTCGAAATTGGCTTAGTGGCTAAGACCACACCACACATTGTCGAGAATAAAAGTGGTCGTCTTATACAAGTGACCGTCTTAAACACAGTGTCCTTATAAAGTAAATTAAACACGAGGAGAAAATAGGAAGTAGCCGTTTTTACAGGTCATTGTCTTATGCACGTGGCCTTTAGAGCAGGTTCGACTGTACGGGCAATATTAAAATGCCCGCAGCGTTTTACAAGTCCTGTGTTTGATGAAAAATATTTTAAAATTTGAGCTATTGTCTTCAGTAAGACCAAACACTCAACATTTTCTTTTGATGTGTTCTCCTTTTATGGCATACCCAAACGCGTAGAAAACCATTTTCCTTAATTTGTGGTTTGCTATTCCAATGAAATAACCGAGTTTGCTCTACACATGACCACTTAATTGTTGTGAAAAAGAATACGTGTTTTGGTTTTTAAATTGTTGATCTCTGTATTTTTGCTCTCAACAGCAGGCTATGTCGAATACTGTCGAGGCTGGACACTGAGAAGTGCAACCGCTCAATTGAAATACTGATTGCCGGCGAAAATCAGGGGCCCTTTGAGCACCACTTTAATGTGAATAAACGGATTACTGCAGTGGTTTTCAAAGTGGGCGCTACCGCCCCCAAGGGGGGGGGGGCGGTGGCGATAGTTTGGGGGGCGCTGTGGCGAAATTGAGCGATTGGTAGGTGTTCAGGAGGCGGTGTGAAATTTTCATGAAATGCAACATAAAAAATGGTGAAGGGAAAGAAGCCACATAAAAAAAATAATTTTAAAAAATTGATAACTGAGGCATAGTTTACAATACTTCTTATTACTAATAACTTTCTTTCCTAGCACTCAAAGCCAATATAAAGATGATTCATCCCGGCAAATCTGACAAAGATCTGGCATACTTTAAAAATCTAAAGATCAATCTAAAGAAATAAAAATCAATTAAATCGATGTTTGCAGCCGACGTCGATCAAGCTGATGAACGAGCAACTTATAATTTATCTTTGCTAATTGCAAAGGCAGGCAAACCACGTCCTCTCGGTGAGGACCTCATTACTTGTGATAAGACAGGTGGTCAGCACAGTCCTGCACCGTGCCCCGGAGCCTGTGTTGAAAGTTCTTGCCACTAAGTGAGAATACCGTTCAAAGACGAATGGATGGGATGCCAGCAAATGTTAAGGAATCAATGCAAAATGCTTTAAGGACGTGAGTTCAGCCTTCAAATGGATATCGGTTCATAGAGGGTGAGGTAAATAATGCAAGAATTGGTATTTGCGAAAATGTTGGAAACAGATACCAAAGTCGAGTCCATTTTCAAAGTGGTTCAAGAATTTTTCAAGGAGAAACAGATTCCTCTGGCCAATATAGTTGCCAGTGCAACAAATGGAGCACCGTCGATGACTGGTCGGTACCGTGGATTTATGAGCTTCTTGAAGAAATCAGTCCATGGAGTACTAACTGTTCGCCGTGTCGTTCAGTACAGAATTGGGGGGGGGGCAAAAAAACTGAATGAAAGTCTGCATAACACACTGGCCATTGTCATCAAGTGTGTGCACAAGATCAACGTCCACGCTTTGAACTCGAGATTATTCCAACAGCTGTGCACTGAAAATGACGAGAACCTTCAATTCTTTGAAGTCCGGTGACTCTCAAAAGGAAACTGTTAAACACGATTATTGTTCTGCCTGTTTGACTCTGTGCTGGAGCTTTTTTCAAGAAACAGACAGTGATCTCTGCAATAAACTGAAAGAACACAAGAACAACATTTCGTTCCTCACAGATCTTTTCACAAAGTTCAACCAGTTCAACTTGCAGCTACAGGGGGATGACACCTACCTGATCAAGGCAAAATCCATGCTTTCGCCATTCTTGTCGAAATTGGAAATGTTTCACCGAAACATTGGCAGAAGAGAATTTACTCAGTTTCCTAGCTTGACAGAGACACTGAAAGAAGGGCGGGTTTCTGACGAGGAATAAGAAATATATACCAACCACCTCAGAGATTTGCATGCTGATATGATCGCGAAGACAAGGTTTACTGATATCTTTTAAGTGGAAATTCCAGACTGGGTACTTGACCCACTCAATACTGGAACAGATGGTGACTTGACAGTGGCAGTTGAAGAAGACCTGACAGTGAAAAGTGACTTTGAAATCAAACCGTTGTTCAAAAAGTCGTACCAGTCATCCTGGTTGAAAACTATTGTGCAAGGCAAATATCCCTCCCTGTAACAAAATATCAAGTTGTTGTTCATCGCTTTTCCCACCTCCTGTCTAGTAGAAAGGGGATTCTGTGCAGTGACAAGGTTGCTGACGAAGCAGAGGAAAAAACTAAGGATCACAGAGCGTGGTGATTAGCGTCTGCTACTGACCAATCTGAAACCTGATGTTGACAAGTTGGTTTCGTCTCACCAGGTCCGTACTTCCCATTAGGGCAGTGTCAATGACTTATTTGTATATGCTTACTCCGTAGTTTATCCTTACTTGATATGCCAATACGTCTTTATTTGTGTTGCTTTTCTTTCTTCTTTTTCTAAAGCGAAATACTCACTTGTTGTTAATAGAATTTGTTATGTGCATGTGCTGCCACTGTTGATGAAACTGATCATGATGATGAAGGCGATGATTACGATGATGGTGATAATTACAGACTAAGATCCAAGCATACGTTTTATTTTGTGTGGTTTCTCACATTTGAACAGCTTAATAATGTTTTCATGTTCTACAATGGAGATATTTGATATACAAATCTCAGGCAACTTTAATGCAGTACCTTGATGGGAGAAAACGTTTCATAAAAATAATGTCAATATGTTTTCAAACTAATGATCACTGTTTTTGGGTTCTTTTTTGTGTTTTGCTTCTGTAAATGTCATTATACCTGTTTTACTTTTATTGATGTTACCAACACGGGTCGATAAATACCGATGACACATATGCATAAAATGACAGTATTTTGTTCTCAGTGTCCTTGCATAACATTGAAGAAAAAATGTGTTTTATTATCTCTCGTACACGCTTAATTTAAGACTCTGTAGTAATGGTGATTTGTGACCCAACTAATATTCAGAACCAAATCGTTAGAATTTAGGCACTTTATTTTGTACCCTACTTTTTTTAGCTCTCTCTTTATTTGTGATTGTTAT
This sequence comes from Aplysia californica, assembly GCF_000002075.1. Classification (NCBI taxonomy): domain Eukaryota; kingdom Metazoa; phylum Mollusca; class Gastropoda; order Aplysiida; family Aplysiidae; genus Aplysia; species Aplysia californica. The sequence goes on from NW_004797340.1 coordinate 1,516,687, forward strand.
TATATTATGCATGTTGTTATGTCGTATTTATGGTTGGGGCGGAGTAGGGGGCGCTCGGACTCGGCTGGGTGAAAAAGGGGATGGTGGGCGAAAAAAGTTTGAAAACCACTGGACTACAGCATGGAAGGCTGCATGAACGTTCCCAGATACTGCTGAAAGTGTCGCTAATCAAGCAAGGGCGGGGCGACTAAAGAAATTGACGAGATCGGCAAAATATTTGTATTAACCACCGAAGTGGCCGTTTTCTTCCTACAACTGTAACAGCCGGAGACCTTCAAGGAACTAAAGGAGCAGTAAGTACAGCCAGCATTCGGCGCCGAGTGGCTGAAACAGACCCAACGAATCCCCTGTATCAATTTTACTTCTGCATGCCGACAAGATCGTTTGTACCTAAAGCACACTGCCTCTTGAACTCATCAAACTGAATCGGGGCCAACCATTTTTTTCCCTCATGGCCGGGCAATAGAATAAGTAGGCTAACAACTACTGTACGACCGCTTTGACTCGAGGCCTTGAAAAACATGCGTTTTTTATTTTGAAGGCCACTGTCGACTTTAAACTGAATTCGATCACATTGTGCCGAAATTGTAGCTTTTGCCCCATTCATAAAAGAAAGTCTGGCTGGCTCCTACTCAAACGGATAAATCCGATTGGCATTTTGAACTTGGTTTTGGACTGGTGCGACCAACATACTCAAGGGTGATATTTTGAGACTGGGATGGAGTTATGTTTTCTGTCAAGTCTAGATTCTGCGTAAGTCATAATAATGAAAGGAAAACTATTGGCGACGCACTGGTCAGCGATATGCTGACTGTTGTATTTCCCATGGAGACAGGGAGATCTTCGTCTGTGGATTAGAGGTTTGTCGCTTCGCCATTTCACGAAGAGGACCTGAATTCTGTTCTCACGTGGGCAGAATTTTTATTGAGTGTCTCGGTCTTTCCGTTGCTGTGACAAGTAGATAGAGTCGAAGCTTGTCTCTTGAATGATCTAAACTGTGCCGATATATTTCTTTTCAGTGTGACTAATTGAGAGTACTGTTTAACCACACCCCCCCCTTCCCATCGTTTTTTGTGATGTAAGAATATTTAACTGGCGCGACCTTCAAATTAAATTTAGTCTCGAACACCCACGATTGTAAGGTCAGTATTGTAACCACTAGACCACCGACGCCCATCGTACCTGGAATAAAATAAATAATATGCATGTATAAGCCAACAGCAAATCAGTCGCATTAGATGCCCCCCCCCTCCCTATTCAGCCGAATTGAATCCAGGTGAGCACTTAGTGTCACGCATTAGGGCGCAGGGTGTCACTAACCATCGGGCCACAATAATCGAGCAACACAGAGAACCATTTCACGTCTTAATCGGTCTGTTTTGGAGTCAATAACATGTCGTACTCGCTGTCGTTGCAGCACGAGGCGGCCATACTTGTAACTGAAGTTATGGATTTGGAGGGAGGGGGTGTGTTGTTGTATTTTGCACAGCATAAACACATGAACTCAGATTAGAACACTTCTTCAGGTCAATATCTGTTAGTACTAGGTCCTTACACCTATGCAAACATAACATGTGTGTTAATCCACACCACAGTTTTTATCCCAATCGTATTTCTTCAAGTGAAGCGTTTTTTAATTAAAATAGAGTTGGGCAGGCAAGGTTTGTTCTTTACAAAAAACTGCGATCACAAAAACTTGCTGCCAACCTGAGAAAATACAAACAGATCCACGATTAACTCCCTTATCCCCTGTTACAATCAATGGAGATCTTTTTCTACAGATGGATTTGTATAACCCCCCCCCCCCCCCAAAACACACACGCACACACCACACACACACACACACCACACACGTTTACCCCCCCCCCTTCCACACACACACACACACACAAACAGCCATGTTGGACTCAGTTAACTTTGAACTTATTTGAAGATCACCATAAACTAAAGCCAGGCTGCACAACAGACCTATCATTTTCCCAGGGGATTAGTATCTTAGTACAGTTTGAGCAGGGTGACGCGACAGTAGGGCACAGCAAAACAGGCCTTTGTTTGCTGCCATCTATGTACTTAATTATTCATTCGTCTATTCGTTTCTTTTTATCACTCCATTCGTTGTTTTCTGTTCATTATATCCGTGTGTTTATTTTTGTTCTTGTTCTATTCCTTCATTTTTATTTTAAATTTTAAGATTTGATTTTTATTCATTTAGGATTGTTGGGGGGGGGGGGGGGAGTTAAGAGTAAGGGATGTCGTTATTGCCAACCAAAGGGAAGTTAATATACAGGGTGATCCAAAAATTGTTAAAATTTTCCTATACACAGAAGTTTTGCGTTTCAAATTTTTACACAACAGTTGACAGTCAAAAGGAATTTGTCTGATATTCATTTTAGATGAATTCACATAATAGTTTTGCTCTACATAGCGCGTAAAAAACCCGTATTCAGTTATGTCCCCATTTTTTGTAGCATGACACACGAGTTCGCTTTAGGCCCACCACTAAAAATCCCAAGGATTTCGCCATATTGCAAACTGTTAAAGTGCCCTTAAGGCCTTATTCTTTGATGTCAAGGGTGATAATGGTCCCTCAGTTAGCACCTGAAGAGAATCAGAACTAAAAATTTCCAGACGAAATGACCACTTCAGGTCATACAAACGCTGTTGTTCGCATCCCTTTAGACGTCACCAAGGTGCAGAATTCAGTAGATGAACCCCATGAGACGTCGGTCCGTAAACGATGTCTGCAGCAATGACTTTCCTACATCTCGACGGCCCGCATTCTCAAGGCAGATCTTCATCTACGACTGCACCCCGTTGCGGGTTCCTCTGTAAATAAGTTGATGGTCAAGGTCAAGGTTACCGTTTTCCCGTTCGCGAAGCTATCAGAGGATAGCAATGCGTTCATGATTCCCCAATCGTCTTGAAAAACGTACCTTTCAGGATACATCAACTCCACAAATGCAGTATTTTTGGACAAGCTCACTCCCCCCCCCCCCCCCCTCTATTGTCTCCAGAAGCAGCTCCATACTGTAAGGTGTACGGTGTGTGTGTGTGGCTTTGAGTACTCATGGTGGAGTGGATCCTTGTGTTTGGCCACCACTGACCATTACGAACGACGAGTTAAAATGTGTCGGGTCCAAAGGAAGACATATGGACCATTGCTTCTCGGAATTCCAGAATTTGAAAACTCTGTAGGAGAAAAGCGATATTGTTTAAAGGGTACGGGGATGGAAAGATTAGATTTTGAAAATAAAAGGAAAGGAAAAAACAAACTAATCATTTTATGACTTTCCTTACAAGATCTTTTAAATTGGTGCATTTTGCGATCATAGATGGTTTTATAAAAGCCATTTCCGTTTAAGAAAATAAGTTGCTTCTTTAAGAATTTTATGTCAAACAAATTCATTTTGAATTAATTATATCTGTTCCAAATTACAACATTCTACTACAAATTTTGTGAGAGATATTTAGAAAAAAAAGTTATACAGTGGGGGGGGGGGGGGGTCGTTATTTTTCATCACTCTGTACATTATAATATTATTATCTGGCTATCTGGTAAGATAGTTCCGCGACGTGACAGGAGACGATTTAACTGTAACAGTTGTGAGCCGGCGTGATAAACAAACGCGACAAAACAGCTGTGAATCACTTGTCTATGTGTAGATGTATCAACATACATAATTAATATAATATTTTTCACATTTCAAAAAATGGTGAGCTCCCCCTCACCCCTTTAATGTTTTTAGTTTAATTTAAGCTGAAACAGGGAATAAACGGTCTTTGTAAAAGTACCATCCGAAAGAGTATGCATATATTTACTTGGCCCTGAGGTGTGTGTGGTTTGGTTTGAGGGAGGGGGCGGGTCGGTTGTAAATTCCTCAGGCCAGACTTTCTGATCGCCGGCGTATGCGGTGTATTGGTTATCTGCAGAAGACGAGAGTTTGATTCGCGCATAGGAAAATTGTTGTTTCCATCATCTATTTTGTTGTTTTCAATAAGAGTTTTGCAGCATTTGAAACACAATGAGGTCACATAAGGGCTGTCGATTATTTGTCTTTCTGCTGAGATTCCGTACGCCACTCGGCTGGCATTGACCTTGACCCTGGCAGGCCATGCTCTGAAGGATCTACATGTGTCCCTGTAGCGTAGAACGTTTACAATTAAACTGATTGTGTTCATCAGCGTCTGTGGTGTACTGTCGTTGTATGCGTCTCAGCCCAGTTTGGCCCTGACATGCAGGGTCAACGCCTGCTTCATGGATGAATTAAATTGTCTCGATGGAGGTGTAAAAAAAAACCACTTTCATTTTTTAATATATTTGTATGTCTAGTTCCAGATGGCTGGGGATCACCAGAACTAGATATGCTGGTGGGTGCCTGTATATTCACCACAGCCTCATTGCCTTTCTCCCCCTGGATCAGGAAACAGGCCTCGAGCAAACAATTTCCGTCTTTCCCTATCCTGGCCCAGCCTCTTAATACTATTCCATTGTCTTCCCACCTTTCTGTACATAAATTTCTGTGACCCTTCAGCAGGTTCCACGTGATCTTCCCCTTTTTCTTTTACCTGGTTGATTCCAATCCTTCACTTTCTTTGTTAAGCAGCTACTTGATACTTGACTTCCTGTGAGTATATTCCAATACATAGCTACCGACTTCTTCCCACCTCATATCTGACTGGGCTCTGTCTTGTTCTCCTTAACACTTCTTCGTTGGTGACCCTGTCTGTCCATCTGATCCTCGGTAACTTCCTTAGACACTAGTTCCAGAAAACCTGGATCCTCTTTATACAAGTCTGAGATGCCCTATATTGCTGAAAATTTTAAAACATACATTTAAAAAAAAACAGAAAGAAAATATATTTAATTTTGAAAGAAATTGTTTCAGATTTGGAATTCGTGTTTGGGTTGACGCGTGGTTTCCAGGAGGGGCGAGCCTATGTATAAGCCTTAGATGGAACCCTGAGAAGAAAGAAATGAAGGGAGGCTGAGAGCCACCTTGGAGTGAGTTTTCGATGCAGATCTCAGTGGGTGGTTGGCGAGTGCTCTGGTGTGGTTTGCTTCTTCTTTCCTATCAAACATCTATCGTCCTTATCTCCTCTCCTTCTTTTTTATGTTTGTTACTCTCTTGTAACATCTCTAATCTTCTAGCGCTCAGATGACCTTATGCAGTTGCGAGCGCCTTAAAACCTCTACTAAAACATAAAACAAACGGCAGATCTCAAGCATAATATGGGTCACAGCTCTGGCTGGAGGTGGAGAAGATCGCCCCAATCGGAGACAGGTGGAGAGCTCTTCTTGACGGCCTATACCCAATACATGTATTAGGGTTATGATGATGATGATGATAATGATGATGATGTGATGTGCGTGTTTGTGTGTGTGTGTGTGTGGGTGGGTGTGTGTGTGTGTGTATGTGTG
>NW_004797340.1:1523667-1525606 GCF_000002075.1 Aplysia californica
AGAGAGAGAGAGAGAGAAGTGGAGTGAGGGGTAGACGGACCCATATATGGGCATCTGTAAAGCATTTAGTCACGTTGTCAAGTGGGAAAAAATTCTCCTCTTCTTCACAAGATGTCCCTCGTGAAGAAAGTGGTTCCCATTGACTCAACAATGCTCATTCAACTCGCCAATGACGTAGCGGAAACTGACTGTAAAAGTAAACTTGAGTTCTCCATTCGGAACTTACTTGACCTATTAAGTACATTCGAGGTCTTCACTCTCTGTGGGGACACATGTGGGTTGCCATGACGTCATGTGAGCATGTGAGAAGACGCTTTAACGTTATTAAAATAAGAACTGCTGGAGGGAAGGAGTGGGGGGGGGGGGACTCAAAATTAACTTTTACACACCGCGGACAAATTCCAATCAGCAAACCAAAACTCAGTTTTGCAGCATATTTCGAGGGAAAATCATAATACATGTATACAAATCAGAAATATGAATTTGCATATTTCGTAGTAAATCTATGTGTGGACTAAATTGTTGACTGCCCTTTTTACGTTCCTGATAAAGAAAACAAAACTGAAAAATCTATATGAATAACAAAGTCATACTTGTTTTTGATAGTGCCCGAGCGTCGTCGAATGACCAGAACGCGCGTCCTCAATGGATTAATATCTGGTACACCCCTTCACCGATACTGCCTCGGTTTCTCTGGTTGAACTATAAATAGAAGCGAAATTATTTGTATTACCAGTTGCAAAAGCAGATGGTTCTGTGTGGCTTGATGCCCTTTTCTGTCTATGGAAGGGCTGGGAGACAGGAGAGAAAAAAAGGCGATATACTCATGACACAGAGCAACTAAACCCTTCACATCCAACCCCCTCCCCGTCATACCCTACCCATCTCCCAAACATTTCATCTCTCCGACCAATACACTACCCAAATCCCATCCCCATTCAATTCACCGACCCTCTACCAACCGACAGCCCCATACCCCTTCCCCTCCCCCTTCACTTTGCTCTCCTGTCCCTCTTTTCCCATTCCCCCAGACCTCTCTATACCCTTATATCCCTCTATTCCACCCATATTCCATTACATCCCTCTATTCCCCTATCCCAATGTTCCCCGTACATCCCTCCATTCCAACTCTGATTCCACCTCATTGCCCACACTGGCCCACAGTTAGCAGCACAGATGTATCAGATAGCTTCATTGGCTGTGATTCTGTCACTGCGGTGCCCTCGGACACCCCATTGCCCACACTGGCCCACAGTTAGCAGTACCGATGTATCAGATAGCTTCATTGGCTGTGATTCTGTCACTGCGGTGCCCTCGGAGGGAACCATAAAGTTTGAAGTCGCAGGGACTCGTAATTCCGTTTATGTAACATCAAAAATTAACAAATTTGTTAATTTTATGGGTTTTGTTCACGTGCATACGTCATGCCAAACCCCAGTAGCTTTGTTCCCATAGACTAAACTTTGCAACATAATCACAGGCACTTGTTGATAGAAGACAATCTATGCAATAATAATGTATAAGCATCAGGTCATCTTTTCACTTACTGGTTTTATTTCGGCATATCTAAATGTTTTGTTGTTTGGTTTTTTTATGTCCAAAGGTAAGTAATTGGTTTTTCTTCATCTTATCCATCAAGTTCAAGTGACTTAGAGAACAATATTTGAAAAAGATTTTGAGAGTGTGAACACAAGGGTGTATTAAAAAGATTTTGAGAATGTGAACACAAAGGTGTCTGTGAGACCAGCTCACTGTCGCTTACATTGTGGAGTTGAGAGTGTTGACAGTGGAGAATGTATACAACGACGTGACCAAACCCCTAACTTCAAACAAAAAATAGCCTTCAATTATTTGTGTATGCCTAATAAACAGAGATTTATGAAATACAGAAATGCGCTTTTACCCTTAGACCTGCTCTATAACTCAGAAGAAGAAGAAG
>NW_004797340.1:1526555-1529103 GCF_000002075.1 Aplysia californica
GAAGAAGAAGAAGAAGAAGAAGAAGAAGAAGAAGAAGAAGAAGAAGAAGAAGAGGGAGAGAGAGAGAGACAGAGAGACAGAGAGACAGAGAGACAGAGAGACAGAGAGACAGAGAGACAGAGAGTAAAACGTATTCAACAACAACAGAGGTACAGTAATACAATATTACCTCTTACTACCAGCTCCCACGTATCTTAAATAGGGTGTAGTACATCGTCACAATAACGGTCATTTAATGTTGGGGAGAGAGCAAGACAGACAGAGGCACTCCTCTACTCTAGCTCAGATGACGTCATTCCAGTCTAAGGAGCGGATGACCCGGGTTCGAATCCCCAACAGAGCATTGTTCAGCTTGAGCTGCTTTAAATATGAAGGTTTTTTTCCGGCTCCACACTAATTCGGCGATGTCCTGAGAGGGATGGACGTTAAATTCGGGGGCCCCGCCTTTTAAATAACTTTAAAGTATTGACAGGGGCGTTAAACCTTGACAACAAAAACAAGGCAGACTTAGACACAACAGAGGGATGGTTTGGAGTATGACTTGTCAGTGGCGCCCTCCTGACACCGTACCCACTTCTCTTGGGATGTCACCACAAAGAGGTCCAATTGTGTTTCCTGTCCTGTCACTCCCAAATGAGTTTATTTCCTTCCCTGTGGGTTTTTCCTCTCTGTCTTATTGTCGACATGAACGATGCTGACTCAAATGGAAACAATAAACAGTAAACTGAATATAAAGACACAATAGCATAATCTGTTAGCCTTATAAAGTATGCGGGGTGGGCGACCAATTTCTGAACCTGGGATGGGTTTGAAGGACGTGTTCGTCACATCGTAGCAAGTGGTTCGAGGGCGCCACTGGTAGGCTCTACAGTACTTCTACTACGTTATTATTCCCCTGCTCTATCTGTCTGTCTGTCTGTCTGTCTGTCTGTCTGTCTGTCTGTCTGTCTGTCTGTCTGTCTGTCTGTCTGTCTGTCTGTCTGCCTGTCTGTCTGTCGGTTATCTGACAGTAAATGATCTTATAATGTAGATGTGTTTCTCTTTACTCAAACAAACAAACAAACAAACAAACAAACAAACAAAAACAAACAAACAAACAAAATCATTTCGAAATTTGGCATGCTCTCGAATACCCTTCACTAGAATCCCCAGAGTAAAGCTGCAGCTGACTAGTTGACAATGCAGTTTGGGTTATAGCCAGGGCTCACTTCAGAATTGTTAGTCTAATGTCTTATATCTTGTGGTTAGGCTACGGGTCTCGTAACCCTGATGTTGCAGGTCGGGGGTTCAAGTCTCAGGCCCGACGTTGTGTCCTTGGGAAAGGTACTTTACAGGAATTTTCCGCACTTTATCGAGGGGTAAATGGGTACCCTGCCATAGACAGCGAAATATTTTATCGGTATGTTAGTGTTTTACCGCCTATAAATGGCAGTTTGCTCTGCCTGCATCCCAGGAAGTTGAGATTTTTTTTTCCAGAATGCTACAAGGCCTGCTGAAGTAATGATTAGATTGTAAAGCCCATAGAGCTTGCTGTTGGGCGGGAATTTGCGCTATACAGATTATACTAGGCTATCTATTATCAAAAATATTATTTTATGATACAATATATTATAACTTTAATCCGTAAAGGTTTAGCTGAGGCCTCCAGATAAGATCATTATTATTTTGTTCCTGCGTGACATCATGGCAACCCATCCTTAAGTTGGCCACACAGAGTGGATGTGCGTAGTAGGTCAAGTGAGTTCTGAGTATAAACTTCTTTTGACTATATCTGTTTGGAGGAGGATCGAGGAGGGGGAGAAGGGGAGGAAAGGGAGAGAGAGAGAGAGAGAGAGAGAGAGAGAGAGAGAGAGAGAGAGAGAGAGAGAGAGAGAGAGAGAGAGAGAGAGAGAGAGAGAGGGAGAGAAAGAGAGATGTATTTATATATATAATATATATATATATATATATAAAGAGAGTGAGAGAGCAGGGGGTGGGGATAGATTTTCCTTCATAAAGAAGGGAAAGCTGCGATTTTGGTTGCCGTAGCTTGATCTGATCTTCCAAACCAAAACATTATTTGATTTTCCTGGTGATGATCGGATTCAACGAATCAACTGTGTCCTTTTAAAAAAATGTTTGTATTTTTACGTCCCAATTGTCACAATTTAGATCATTTATTTGGAACGCTTCAACTTTGTCTTTCAGGATTAACCTGCGCTGAGAGGGATACAACATCCCAACAGAAAGACCAAGATACACAAAAATAATCCTCCCCGCTCAGAAATCGAACTCCGGTCTCCTGCGTGGGACGGCGAAGCGCCTAACCGTTGCTTCACAGATGCCATTGATCGGGTTCATTTGAAGAAAATTGTGGTCAGCAGCCAATCAGAGTGCTACAACATGTCACATGGCATTACGATGGTCAAATTATTATTCTGCATGGTGAGATGGGAAATTATCAGAGCCGCACACTTTCGGGGGAACACACAGAATTCTACACTTATAGAACGGGAACTGTACCACGTGACCTGTGAGGAATTGAAGACCGAAAACAATGGCGTCTTGG
>NW_004797340.1:1532955-1534043 GCF_000002075.1 Aplysia californica
TTATTATTATATATTATTATTATTAAGTTTTCCAATTCACACGTCCCGGCGTCGCGTATGTTACGAGCGGTATTGTAAGCGATGATTCATTTCTGTCTCGTTTCTTTGTCCAACGGGTAATGTTCTCACCAGAAGTACCAAATAATTGCGACTGTATTGATGAAGAGGATTCAAGCAATATCGCACAACAGACAACGAACGCGCTTCACTCCTCTTCTCTCCCTTGTTCATTCATACTGTTTCTTCTTTCACAAGTTTACGTCTGCCCGCGCCCGCCCGTCCCTGGCAGGTGCCCCGCTCCGCCAACCGTCGGGGCACGGAGTGAGGCAGCGAACCAATCAGGACCTCTCAAAGCGTATGACTCCACGTCTGCTGGGCTGGCAGTGTGGTGTGTCTGTGTGTGCGTGTGTGTATGTGTATGCGAGATCGGGTTATCTGTCTGTCCGACTGGGCGCAGCAGCGACGAGTTGCGAGTTTGACGTACGGTAGAGGCGCTCGTGAGATGCGAGAGAGAAGTGTTTGAGAGACGAGCAGAAGCGACTACCGTTTGTCGTATCGTTTGGCTTTCAGAAGACTTGAACTGCAGTCGAGTCTCGCTCAGTGAACGGCGAGGATTTCTTGTGTTGTTTGGGCGGCACACTTTCGGAACAAGGATTACCTATCTACGCTCTGCCAGCCGACTCCCGTGTTCGTCAGTGATCACTGAAGAGGATAGGCCTAGATCTAATAATAATTACAAAAATAATTGTACAAAATCTAATAATATTGTAACATGGCGGGCATATCTATCGGGACTGTCCTCACCCCGTTGTGTTTTTGTTTTTATTTCGTGATTCTGTGTGGAAATTCTGCACTAGTGAATGCGTCGATTGGATCTACGTGCGGCTCTGTGGCCGAGTTATACGGCAAGCACATCGGTGTCAGGGACAGAGTGCCCGTGTCACCCATCGCAGGTAAAAAAATGTTACCTACTTAGATGTAGTGCCTGTGTCCGCTCCCTGTGCTGTATAGCCCACTATTACGCACATCGCATGCTGTGTCATCTCTCTCTTTCTCCTTCTCTCTACTTTCTCTCTCTCTCTCTCTCT
>NW_004797340.1:1535788-1536896 GCF_000002075.1 Aplysia californica
GGAGGGGTACAAGTGTAAGGGTTATTTTTATCCAACCACGTCCTCACAGAATAAAGAGCCGACAGCGGTAACATACCACTAAATATGTGGGCCTAGCCCGGGGTTACCACCTAGATTCTCTTCAGGTATTTGAACAGACAAGCCGGGTTTTAAACTTACTGTGTGGGTGGTTGGCGGGTGCAGCTCAGGTGTGATTTGCTCCTTCTTTCCTGTCAAACATCTCTATATCGCCCTTATCTCCCCGTCTTCTTGTTTATGTTTGTTACTCTTTTGTAACAAATCTAATCCTTTTGGCGCTCATCATATGATCTTATACATTTGCGAGCGTCGTAAAACCTCTACTAAAACAAAAACTTATTGTGTTTTCGTAGTTCCCTCCCCCCGTAATGACAATACCCAGCATAAATAATGCTACTATAACAATTTTACGTACTCTTTTTGTTTTCATTCGTTAATGGTTTGTTTTACTTTACTTATGGAAAATCTGGTTGTGGTTTGTTGCTCCTTCTTTCTTATCAAACATCTGTCGTTCTTATCACTCCTTCAAATGTTTCCTTCAAATAAAATCTCTTATCTTCGCTGTTTATGCGATCTCTATTTGTGCTGCAAGTGCCGCAAAACTGTTACTAAAACTGGAAGTAAAATTACGATAGCACGTAAAAGTAGGTGTCGGCTGTAAAAAACATATAGGATGACAAGATATGATGTACACTCATGGATAGGGTTGATATAGTTTGTTGCAGTATATAATTTGTGTGTGGCACGGGTGTGTATGTGTGTGTATTTGTGTGTGTGTGTGTGTGTGTGTGTGTGCGTGTGTGTGTGTGTTTGTTTGTGTGTGTGTGTGTGTGTGTGTTTGTGATTAGGCAAGGGGGGAGGTAGAATGATGCTGGTAAAGTAAGAGGGAGATAAAGGGGCGGGAGTGTGGGGGTAAGGTTAGATAAGGTAAGGTCTATGCAGTATGTAGTAATGCTTTGTGAAATCATCGACTCTTCGGAACGTATGATCACTATTCGTGCTATTCGAATGCCGTGTGCAGCTAGGTTTTTGTAAGTTTGTTTTTGTTTGTTTAGTATAGGGTTTTACGGCGCTCGCAACTGCATAAGGT
>NW_004797340.1:1540034-1541407 GCF_000002075.1 Aplysia californica
CAATGCTTCCCGGGAAGCCGAGAATGTTTATGAGCGTTCCTTGGTCTGCTGGGGTAATAATATCGGATGTAAAGCGCATGGAGCTTACTGTTGATGGGTGTGTGTGCCATATACAGGTGCTGTATATTGTATTTATATTAGTATTTATTAATGGCACTCTTTCAGTCTCTCACTCTTACACTCAATGACACTGTCTATCTAGGTCCCTACCTCATCCACTCCCTCAACCTATCTTCTCTCATTCCCACACCCACTCTTTGACTCACAAAAAGAAACTCACCCCGTGGGAAAGGTATATAATAAATGTACCTCGAGTGTTCTCAAAGGCTTGACAGATCACCATCGTCATTCGTCCTGATATTAATATCTCGTCAAGAGCCTAGAACTGGAAGATATATATTGTCAATAATATATTATTAATATATTGTGTGCAGTTTCTCCCCTCCCTCCCCCTTCTCTCTCTCTCTCTCTCTCTCTCTCTCTCTCTCTCTCTCTCTCTCTCTCTCTCTCTCTCTCTCTCTCTCTCTTGCTCGCTCGCTCGCTCTGTCTCTCTGTCTCTCCCTCTTTCTCTCTCTCTCTCTCCATCTATCTCTCTCTTCTTCGGACAATCTAGTATAAAGACCAGCAAAAACATATTCAGAGAAACAAGTAGAGAGGTATATATTGACAAGAGGCCCTTTAACAGTTCAGTAGAGGAAGACAAGAGTGAGAGGGGTGGGGGAGGGGGGAGCGCGTCTGTAGTGTGTGTGTGTGTGTGTGTGTGTGTGTGTGTGTGTGTGTGTGTGTATGTTTGTGTGTGTGGTGTGTGCGTGTGTGTGCACGTGTGCATGTTTGTGAATCAGTACAATTGAGTATTCACTATAAGCCCTACTTCTTTTCTCCCCCTCTGTTGTTGCTGTCAGTTTTGTTTTTTCATAGAGCGAAATTATTGCTTGTCCATTGATGTGCTTTGGTTCATTTAAAGCACAATGGGGGAGAGGAAAAAAAAGAGGGGTGGTTGGGGATTATTTCTCAACATGTGTTGTGGCTAGGCATGAATTATCCTCGATGACGAATCCCTTCTGCCTTTCTTGTGTAGAGAACTCTTTCATTTTTTTAGTATTACAAATGGACATGAGCGGGCGAAATGAGCTTGTATCGATTCAGGGAAACAGGAAGATCGTTTTAATCCTTTCACGGGACTGGCAAAGGCGTGCACACCTCGCCCCTGTCCCCAGTACTCGGAATACCACCCACTTTTTATGTCTGTGAGTGGCAAGTAATTTATTTATTTTCTTTATTATTTACTGGCATTTTTTTTAAAGAGGAAGGAGCAAAAGGGATTGGAGGAGGGGGGAGGGGGAGAGAGAGAGAGAGAGAGAAGGAGAGAGAGA
>NW_004797340.1:1543015-1544752 GCF_000002075.1 Aplysia californica
TGTGTGTGTGTGTGTGTGTGTGTGTATGTGCATGCATGCTTATGTATGTGTGTATACGCATGTGTGTGTGTGTGGGTGTGTCTGTCTGTCTGTGTGTGTGTGTGTGTGTGTGTGTGTGTGTGTGTGTATGTGTGTGTTTTGGTGTGTGTGTGTATGTATGTGCGTGAGTATGTATGTGTGCATGCGAGTGTGTGCGCGCGCGTGTGTGTGTGTGTGGGGAGGGGGGGAATCGATGATCAAACCTGTAACTACCCGGTAACCTTTCTGGTCACACAAACAATTACAATATCCCTGATAGTGGACGCGGTGGTAATCTAATAGGCAGTGCACACAGCTGCTGTGGGTGGTTGGCGGGTGCTCTGATGCGGTTTGCTCATTCTTTCCTATCAAATATCTATCGTCTTGGTCTCTCCTCCTTTTTTTATGTTTGTTACTCTCTTGTAAAACCTCTAATCTTCGACACTTATATGACCTAATTGTGTTGCAAGTGCCGTAAAACTCTTACTAAGAAATAAAAACAGTTGCTATCTAAGTTTCGTCCTGTCTTTATTTTATCATTTAATTCTTTTGATACATTTGACGTTGGCCAGTGAGTGTTTTGGCGGGTGCTCTGGTATAGTTTGCCCCTTCTTTCCTATCAAACATAATGATATATTGTCCTTATCCCTCCTTTAAATTTTGTGCATTTGTTACTATTCTGTAACACTTCCCATCCCCGGCACTGATATGCCCTGACTCTGTTGCAAGTGCCGTAAAACGCTCACAACAGCATACGCCGTGTTTTTTCCTTCATAGAGGGTCGAAAGCTACCATATTTGCGCAAGTTGATCAACTCGTTCGAGCTCAAGCATGTTTGATATTGAAAGCCTGTTTGGTAATTATAGGATTGTGAGATGAGTTTGAGGAAGGGGGGGGCTTCGTACGGTAAAACTATTATGACAAAACTCTGAAGCGAGTTCGTAAAAGCGCAACTCATTTTGGAATAAATTATAATAATATTAATATTCTTGTTCGTATCTCCCGAGAGAAGAACTCGAATGACTGGCAGCGTGGGTGGTTGGCGGGTGCTCTTGTGTGGTTTGCTCCTTATTTCCTATCAAATATCTATCGTCGTTATCTCTCCTCCTTTTTTGTGTATGTTACTCTTTTGTAACACACTTTTTCTTCGGCATCTATGACCTTATTTGGTTGCAAGTGCCGTAAAACTCTTACTAAAACTGACTGCTAGCTTTTTTTTTCTTTTCCCAAGGGCGAGTCCTATAAAACTATGCCAGTTCATCGACGTATAATGTGCTGGTGTAGCGATTAGGTGCTTCGTTGTCACACGCAGAAGACCTGAGATCGATTCCTGTTTCGTTTTGGGAACATGGAATTTTTATCGAATAAGTCACATTTCTCTGCTGTATCACGTTGTATCACTCTTGTAAGTCCGAGTTGGCTCTGACAGGCAGGCGGCTCTGACAGGCAGGGTCGAAGCCCGCTTTCAAAATGATCTACATTGTGTCTACGTGGGTGTAAAAACACCTACATTAAAAAACAACAACCCACTGTCAGTTGACTGTCTTACTACTATTTATGGAAGCAGGAAATTCCGACTGTAAATTGTAAATACCAGTTTGATGACTTGTTCAGTGATGTTAATGTATTCAGGGCAAAGATAACGGCAGAATCTCTCACGCCGCCGCCTGGATAAATACAGCTGTAAAATGACTTTGGTGTGTGTGAGAGAGAGAGAGA
>NW_004797340.1:1548902-1550065 GCF_000002075.1 Aplysia californica
GGACGGACGGACGGACGGACAGACAGACAGACTAATTATTAGGGAGACAGAGACATGGAAATACTGAGACAGAGAAACATTATCTCATTATCAAGGAAACAGAGAGACAGACAGAGACAGAGGCAGATAGACGGAAACAGAGAAACAGGGACACAGAGAGACAGAGACTGGGGAAAAAAAGAGACAGAGACAGGGACAGAGAGACAGACAGAGAAACAAGAGAGACAGAGACAGAGACCGGGAAACAGAGACAGAGACAGAGACAGAGGCAGAGAAACAAGAGAGACAGATAGCCAGAGAGCATGGTACGAGCATCCAACAAGAGCCGCCCATGTTGTTGATGAGGTGGGTGGCTCTCCCCGTGCACCCGGCCAGTCTAAGGCGGGTAATATAAGACCGCGCCCGTGTGTGCAGGAAGGAGATCGATAGCGATCACTGACTCCAATGAGCGCCTGATTAGATCTGATATAACACCTGTCGAGTGACCCACTCTGACCACTGCCACTTCGGACGAACGGAAGGATTGTGCGGGATGGACGCTGTTTTAGGTCGTTTGTTTGTTTTGTTGTAGTTTTTTGTTTTTTTTTTTGGGGGGGGGTTGTTTTGTTGTAGTAAGTGTTTTACGGCACTCGCAACTGCGTAGTGTCAGATGAGCGCGTGGGACACATTAAACATTTTCAGTTTGGTAGGAAGTAATTTTGAATTTTGCTCGGGTGGAAGCAAAAGCCTACTCTAATTTGGCGCTCATGATATGACCTTATGCAGTTGCGAGCTCTGTAAACCCTCTATTAAAACTATGCCTACTCTTGTCGATTTGGGACCCACGGAGGGATCTTTAACGTGCCCAACTTGCACACGGACCTCCGAGGGTTTTTTTTTGTTGTTGCCCGTATCCGAGGAGGCAAGGTGACAGATCTGAGCTACGCTAGGATCAGGGGTCTGGGTAAGAGACGGTAGTAAGAATGAGCCAAGGATTTTGTCTGTTTTTTTGCGAACTCACTCGCACTCACATGCTTTCAAACACGCACTTACGCACCCACATGTACATGTACATACCTACATTTACGCCTGCATACAAACATTTACACGCTCGCTTGCACAAGCATACGCACTTATGCTCACGCCAATATACACCTAAACTTACACCTACTTATATATATATA
>NW_004797340.1:1554160-1555496 GCF_000002075.1 Aplysia californica
GGAGTGGGACAAGTGGGAAAAAAATACCCACATCCGTCACTCTTTCGGTTCTTTGTGTTCCTTCTTTTCACTCAAACATTTGTCGTCCTTATACAACTCTCCTTATTTTCCGTGTATGTTACTCTCTTTTCACACCTCTAATCGTTGGCACTCAAAACAGTCACGAGTCACGACCTATTTGTGCTGCAAGGACCGTAAAACTCTTACTAAAACAACAGCATCAGCAACAAAAACAACATAAACCAACATAGATTTAAACAGAAATAAATACGGTCCTTTTTCTCGCGCCAGTACTGCTCTCCTCCCAAGCTTTTGACGGGGGAAATCCGCCCAAACTCTCCATGACGGAGCTATTGTTTGGACAACGCGTACGTAATTTAATGTTATAACACATGAAGTGTATGTTCGTCAAGTTGTCAAGAGACAT
The DNA here is from genome assembly GCF_000002075.1 of Aplysia californica. Lineage (NCBI taxonomy): Eukaryota > Metazoa > Mollusca > Gastropoda > Aplysiida > Aplysiidae > Aplysia > Aplysia californica. The sequence continues at coordinate 1,554,588 of NW_004797340.1, forward strand.
TTTGCTCATCATGAGATTCCCATCGCACGGGCTGTAATAAAGCTGTCAAAATATGAGCTGGGGCTGTCACGGAAATCTTGGAGCGGGGCCAGGCGAGGTTTTGCCCCTGTGTACTTACAGTTCAAAGCTTTTGCGCGGCTTGAAGCAGTGCTATGTTTTTTTAGTTTTTTGCAAAGACCTCAGTTACCGATAAAGGGGAGTGAATAATTTATTCGTGCCCCATAAATCGATGATTGTTGAACCTTAGGCTCATTTTAATTCCTATTGGGCTACGTTAGAAAAGAGGGATATCGTTTGTTAGATAAAACGAAAACGTATTTCATGAAAGTTGAACTGGTAGGTGGTTGACAGGTGCTCTGGTGTAGAGTGCTTCTTCTTTCCATTCAAACCTCTGCCTTCTTTATCTCTCCCCCTTCTTTTCTTTGTATGTTACTCTCAAGTAACAACTCTAATCTTCGGTGTTTATACGACCCATTTCTGTTGCAAGTGCCATAAAACTCTTACTAAGACTACGCTAAACAGAAAATTGAACTGTAGGTCTCGTTGTATCAGTTGAAGAGGTAGTTGGGCTGGCTGTGGGCAATCGAAGTGGATTCAAACACTTACAGTACAGGAACAGAAGACTTTATGTCGACCTCACTTCTGGTCTTGTTGGTAACTCACAATGGTGACTCGTTTATGTTTGTTTGAGCCACGAAATCCGACGTCAGCACAAGAACGACCAGGGGACGAGTAAGACATAAGAGAAAAACATCAGAAAGATTTGTTAAAGAAAAAAGAAGGGCCTAGAAGGACCTACCAGAGACGCCCCATAACCAGCTGCTGCAGCTCAGTTCACCAGGTGTGCCAGTGGTCTATCACTACAGAGGCGCTTTGCTGTCGCAAACTCAATATCATCACAGACGTGAG
>NW_004797340.1:1557489-1558866 GCF_000002075.1 Aplysia californica
CACACACACACACACACACACACACACACACACACACACACACACACACACTCCTGGCCAAGCCAGTGGGGACTGTCGCAATGTGAGACGCACCACAAGCAGCCGGTATCTCTTGAGGACCCAAAAAGAATGCCCTTCTTTTTATGTACTTTTACTTCTTTTTCTTTTCGCCACTTCCTTTTTATTCTCTTCACTATTCACTTCTTTTTCTCTGTACTCCCTTTTCTTTTCGCTATTTTTGTTTCACTTCAGTACTTCTTTTTTTCCTTTCACTAATCATGTTTCTCAATACTACTTTTTTCTCTGCTCTTCTCTATTACTTCTTTATTTCTTTCTTACTCTTTACTTTTTCTTTCTTACTCTTTACTTATTTTGTCTGTACTTCTCTATATCCTTATCTTTCTCACTTCTCTCTTTACCTCTCTTTGTCTTTACTTTTTTATTTCCTTTTTTTCTCTCTTCTTAACTACTTCTTTTTTTTCAACTCTTTACTTCAATCTGGTGGTTGGAGGGCACAACTGGTAGGTCCTACTTCCTGATTTTCCCTCCCCCTTTTCTGTCAGTCTAATGTCTTACTATTTCCCAGCACTAAATGACTGATGTGCTTCTCTTTACTCAATAAAAAAACAAACAAACAAAACAATCAACCAAACGAACAAACAACCCCGCGCGCTCATATGACCTTACGCAGTTGCGAGCACCGTAAAACACTTACTGAAAAAAATAAATTCATAAACAAACCTGAACTTTCTCTCTCTCTCTCTCTCTCTCTCTCTCTCTCTCTCTCCCTCTCTTTCTCCGTCCCCCCTCTCTCTCTCCTCTCTTCCTCCCTCCTCTCCTCCCCTCTCTCTCTCACCCCTCTCCCTCTCTCTCCTCTCTCCTTCCTCTCTCTCTCTCCCTCCCCTCCCCTCCCTCCTCTCCTTCTCTCTCTCCCTCCTCTCTCCTTCTCCCCTCCCTCTCACCTTCAGTATTCCGGCTAATCTTGAAGGAGACGTTGTACGAAGTCCGGGAACAGTAGTCGTCATCCGGGTACTGACGTAGGAACACGTCATCGAGCCGGACGTTGGGGATCACGTGACCATAGTACAGCTGGGGACCAGACAACAAGGCTGTTATATGTGAGGCATCGTTGGCAATGAGGAAGTGTTGAGAAAAACAAGACAGATCCCAGTCAGAGATGAGGTCGGAAGAAGGCGGTGGCGATGGATTGGACACACTCTCAGGAAGTCAAGCAGCTGCATAACAAAGAACGTTTTGGATTGGAATCCACAGAGTAAGAGATCAAGGGGAAGACCGCGTGGAACTTGGAGAAGAATCACAGAATTTGATGTACAGAAAAGTGGGAAGACATGGAAAAACATCAAGAGTCTAGCCCAG
>NW_004797340.1:1561392-1562546 GCF_000002075.1 Aplysia californica
TGGGGATGAGGAGTAGGTAGAGAGAGGGGGAGGAGAGATGTGGAAGAAAGAATGGAATTAAATGAGGATAGTGATGAGGTGGAAAGATGAGATGGAGAAAGAGATGAGGTAGAAATAAGATAGAGATAAGGAATGGGGGAGGAGGGGGAGTAGAGGGTGAAGGAATAAGATGGGAATAATGGGGAGGTGGGTGGGAAGAGGAGGAGGAAAGCGGGAAGTAATAAGATGGGGCGGTGGAGAAGGAGTAGCCGCTGTGTGTGTGTGTGTGTGTGTGTGTGTGTGTGTGGAAAGGGTAGGGGGTTGGACTGTTATTGTATCTGCAATACTCTGCTGCCAACCACTTAAGAACTGCAAAAGATGGACACGTTTTTTTAAAAACATTTATTATTATGTAATAATTATTGTGCGAGTGGAATGATTCTCATTACCAATAGATTATTATAAAGGCTTGGTCTCCGAATTTACTCTATATCTTCGATACGGCCTAGTCTATTGAGTGGGGTATTCTGAAAAACTCCCTGAACAGCCCTTGCTGAAGCATGTTACATTAGATTCGAACCAGGAACAACCGTACTCTAGCCCTGCATGACGCCAACTGAGCATGTGCCTTCCTGATTTGGTTGCTTTTAAGGACAAAAGGGCTAACCCAGTTTTTGGGGGGGATTCCAGAAATCTTGACCTACACCAAGAGTGGACATTGTCCTACCTATAGGAGAAATTTGGTTTCATTGGTGTGTATATTTGTTTGGTTTTAGAGAAAGCTCTCCTTGTCTTCTAAAGAAACTGAACAAGGGGCAAAAACTTAAACTTCGATTTTCTCAAAACAGCATTTTTCGGGATAGCCCCCTTGTCCTTAAAAGCGACCATCTGTACATACATGTATAAACACACCACGCAATTTTCCCTTCATAAGATTTTGGGTTTGGTTTTGCTTCTAGGGTTTGTTTGTTGTTTTGGTGGTTTTGTTTTGTTTTGTTTTGTTTTGTTTTGTTTTGTTTTGTTGTTTATTTTGGTTGTTGCTTAGAATTCTGACACAAAATGGAAATATTTTACAGTAATATTATAACGCAAATGTGTGAACAATGTAGATGGAAATATGGTGGGTTGAGAGAGACAGACAGACAGACAGACAGACAGACAGACAGACAGACAGA
>NW_004797340.1:1562882-1565053 GCF_000002075.1 Aplysia californica
AGAAAAAATAAAAAATAAATAAATAAATACATTGAGAACAGATTGTTAATAATCAATGCTATAATTCTCAAAACAAAACAACCTCCCAACATTAATAATTATTGTGGACCCCTTGCCTTACCCCCCTCCTAATGTTGTAGAGGGAGTTACCCACAGTCTTTCAGCTATCGGTCTTTATTAGACACTTCATCTAATCACTGGTTCTACTAATTGATTTATCATGATGATTTTAAATGATACCTGGCAGTAAACGTCATGCTAACGAACTTTAAATAAGGGAAGCCATTCACAAGGTACTATTATCCTCTTTATTATCTACGGTTGTGTCCCCTTGACCCCTTTTCTCACTTCTTTGCCACTTCCGCCAGAGTCCCAGTCTCCACGAGGCCCAAGATCTTATCAAGATGTTTTATTCACTTTTGTAAAAATAGAATTGCAAGTTACAGTTGACAGAATTCATAAAGCTGGGTAACAATGGTGTAATGGAAGAAAAGCCTTATCACTGTGGAAGGCAGTGAAGAATAATGATGTAGATCTAATAAAATATTATTGCAGTTTCAGTTTTCGATATCGTCCGTGTCCGACAAATCAGCGCTCTTCTCGGTAGAAGTTAAATAGCCTATCGTGTTGTCTATGATGACGTGCAGAAGGCAGACGACAGCCAAAATCTAAATCGAAAGTGAAAGAGTGCATCATCAAAGAAAACAACGGGCGTCGTTACCCTCTTGTGACCACAGCCAGTATTGTTTGAAATGTTAAAAGCTGTAAAATATATGCTTTATTTTTAGTTTGTCGCCTACGTTTCTGTCTGGATAAAGATGGAAGAACCTCATCCAAAAAACGAGGATCCTGCGTTTATAAGTGCTGGTGTTGATTTAGGTGCGAGTTGTTGCCGTTGTTACACTTACAATTACAGTACCCAATTACAATAATCACATCATGATCATTCATGCTATGTTCCTGTTGAGAGACTTCAGCTTAAAGGCCCGGTTACCGGTAACGATAAATAGATTTCTAGACTCTAGTATCAGATTGGTCTTTACTTTATGAATGAGAGAACTGTCCGTTTTATCAAACTGTGTGCTGCCTGTTTACACGTTCCAATCTATCGTCCAGTTTTCTATCCACTGAGGAGATTCCTCGTCATAAAGCCACCATGTCTCTTTGCGACGACAGTGATTTGCCTGCACTCTATGTGAAGGTTTCGAGCTCTGGACCTAATGAATGAAAGGCGAACACTATCTCTAGATCACAGAAGCCCCCCCCCCCCTTTTCCCTGTACATTTTGTATAGCAGAACAGTGTCTTTAGAAAAGGGTGGCCATACTGTAGGCCTACCGTTTTGTGTGTAGAACCGGAAGCTTTGACTTGACTGCAGATGCGCGACGCACGGAGTGACCTTGATGTACAGCTTCACAGTAATGACGATCAACTAAATAAAATTGCTAAAGTAAAAAATGACGCTCCAAATCAGGTTCACCGTGAGCAACTTTGCTTCTTTTGAGACACTGTTTCCGATTATGAAATCAGTTTTTACGTACGGTAATTATTTAAAAAAATTTTGAGTCCTGAGTTTAATTCCGAGCGGTGGCAAATTTCAAAGTGAATCTATGTCACAGTGCGTCTCCCTCAAATCTGAACGTGACCTCACGGAAAATATCAAGCAGCGCTTAATTTCTCGAATGAGTCTCTAAACCATCGTTCAATAGTCCAAATTTTGTACAATTTTTGTGGTTACACCTAACGATTTATCGCATGATCACTAGATCGTCCAGTTATTGTACAATTTATCGTTACGTCTAACCGGGCCTTTAGTTTGTTGAATACATTTATCTTTTTTATTCAACAAATACATTTTCACTTTGTCTTTGAATTTTGAAAATCAAATTCTACTGTACAGTAGGCTTGGCCTAACTAAGCCTATATATGTACAGTCCTACCCTACAGTGTACTTGACTCAATCACGGCGTCCGAAATTCCGTCTCAGCGATCTTTTAGTAAGTCCGGGCCCCCCGCAGTAGGCCATAAATTAGCGGCAGGTGACCTGCAATTTCACGCGTCAGGTCGGGGATTGACCGGGGTCAACTCGTGCACAGCGCTGTCCTATCTTGTCCTTATCAGAACGCGTTTCTTCCCCTAATTTCATGAGCCGTAAAATGATGCTCACTCTAC
>NW_004797340.1:1565153-1566338 GCF_000002075.1 Aplysia californica
CGTCCCAGGTGTTCAGTCTTTCTCTCTCTTTCTCTAAGGCGAATTATTTGTGCGTCCCAGGTGTTCAGAATGCGGCCTCCAGCAAGTTCTCATCAGTCTGTGTGTTTTTTGTGTTTGTTTGTTTTGTTTGTCTGTTTTGTTTGTTTCCCACGGGGCCTTCCAAAGTGATGAGGTCAGCGCAAAGTTGTCTTTGTTTCATAACTGATGAATCCAAGTAGTGCCCTGAGACTGTGGATGATTGGCGAGTGCTCTGGTGTGATTTGCTCCTTCTCTCCCATCAAATATCTATCGTCTTTATCTCTCTTCCTCCTTTTTTGTGTTGACTGCTGTCTTGTAATACTTCTAATCTTCCACACTTTTATGACGTAGTTGTGATGCAAAAGCCGTAAAACGCTTATGAAAAACTCTTACTAAAACTAAAACATTTTTAACCTTTAAGTGTTGCACGTGCCGTGAATCTTTTTCACTATACTCCTTCTCAGACGCTTGTCTGACCTTGTGTTGATACTCCCTGGAGTACGGCAAAACGCTGACTAAAAACTGATACAAAAACTAATATTTTTGTGACCCATTTGTGTCAATGCCGCAAATCTCTAACAATCTCTAACCCATCCACAGCCGCTAGCCTGACCCTGTGCTCGACCACCCTGGAGTGTCGTTAAACACTTACTAAAACTAAAACTTGTTGGCGCTCATATGACCTTATGCACTTGCGAGTGCCGTAAAACCTTACTATAAGTAATTTTTTTTTCAAAACTAAAACTTTTTAAAAACCAATTTGTGTTGCAAATGTCGTAAATCTCCAACAATCTACAACCCATCCACAGACCCTGTCCTGTGTTCGGCACTCTCCTTTACGCTTACTAAAACTTAAAACTTTTTGTGACCAATTTGTGTTGCAAATGCCGTAAATCTCTAACAATCTCCAACCCATCCACAGACGCGAGCCAGACCCTGTACTCGGCCACCCTAGAGTGCCGTAAAACACTTACTAAGACTAAAACTTTTTGGCGCTCATGTGACCTTATGCAGTTGTGAGTGTCGTAAAACCTTACTTAAACTAAACTTTTTTAAAAAAACTAGAACTGTTTGGGACCAATTAGTGTTGCAAATGTCATAAATCTCTAACAAACTTCAACCCATCCACAGACCCTGTGTTGGGCCACCATGGAATGTCGTAAAACG
>NW_004797340.1:1568439-1569971 GCF_000002075.1 Aplysia californica
ACATCTGGATCTATCGTCTTTATCTCCCCTCTTTCTTTTTTGTGTTTGTTGTTACTCTCTTGTAACACCTCTAATCTTCTTGCGCTCATATGACCTTGCCTTATGCGCGCCGTAAAACCTCTACTAAAACTTTTTTAATTCTTAAATCCGTTGTTGAATTTCGCTGATTTTTGTTAAAAGCCTCGCATCTGACAGTTCTGATCTCCTGCGATGTGTTGCATTATTGAGCTGAACTTGCCTTGAGGTGTGGGGATTTACTAGAATCTAGATCTAGATCTAGGATGTTACAAGACTGAGTGATTTGTTAACAACACACGTCATTTTATGATTAATTGCAGAGCCATCTCTCTGTCCACTGGCCACGCGTGGCTAGACACTGGCTTCTCTCTTTGACAAGAGCAAAAAAATTAATTCTTGTCTGCTAAACTATATCGCATGTTATCCCTCTTTTTGTCTTTTTTCTCCCTTGCAAAGCCGCAATTTCAAGTGATAAATAAATGATGGCACAGGGTGTTTGCTTTTCTTCCATCAATTCCATGTGAAATATGTCATTATTATGGTTTGATCCGTTTCTGACACCAGATAGGAACCGATCCTGCTTCTGTAGGCAGAGTTGTTGATTTGGAACATACACGTGTGATATAGATCGGCCTTTGAATACAAACTTTAGATTTAGATCTAGATCTTTTTGTGAAGGGACTGGGACTTGCCTAAAACTAGGGTCAGAAGGTAGTGTCACTTAATATATATATATAAGTGTATTATTGGATAGTTTGGACTTTGGATTGCACAGTTTTTGGTATTTTTAGTGAGATGTGTATTGTATTTTTGTGTTTTATTGAAATCAGGTCATTTTTCCTCTTCAGTGGTGTCTACCATCCAGACGTATGGCTGGTTTGTGGTGGCCTTGGTTTTGCTGGGTGTTTATCTGGCGTCCAAACTGAGACCACAGCTGAACGCCTGGAGGGAGCAGCGAGAGAGCGGCGCCTGCAAGAAAACTGGTCAGTCGCCAGTTACTCAAAGTTACCGTTTTTAGTTTTTTTTCTACTCAAGTACGACTAGCCTGCCAGTCTAGCCGTAATTAGGTTAGGCCCTATTGACCAAGACCTGTTGAGTACACACATCTCATTAGTAATCATTCAGGTTCAAAATTCATGTATGCATGTCAGCAGTAAGGCACCTTGTCCTTCTGGTTTCATCTCATACAAATACTTTAGGTATTGCAAACTAAAATTTTATTTTGATCTGCAATTCAATATTTTAATTTTTTTTGTCAGTCTAGCCATCATTATTAGATTAAGTGGCTAGCCTAGCATTCTTTCAATAATTCCTGGCATGGAAATAAATGATAAATCAGGTTTATATCTGAATTCGACCTTCCAGTTCAAGAAGAGATCTGTGCTTGAAAATTGTTACATAATCTACGAGATGAGGAAATCTTTACGTTATATAATAATGTATAATTTAACTAGATCCTATCACATGCATGTTTTAAATACAAACTATACGTACTTGTGTATGAAAAGAAAAAA
>NW_004797340.1:1570071-1571015 GCF_000002075.1 Aplysia californica
AGTTGAAAGCAACCAAACAAACAGGTAGCCAAGCCTGTTTTTAAAAAAACAAAACAATAAAAATGTAAAATTCCTAGTTGTCCACTGTGGTCCGTGATTGATGAGTGTTCAGTATACATGTAGTTTGCTTCTTCTTTCCTATTAAACATCTATCGCCCTTATCTGTCCTCCTCCTTTTCTTTGTATGTTTATCTCCAATAACTCCTTTACTGTTCAACTCATATATGACCTATTTATGTTGCAAGTGCAGTAAAACTGTTACTATAACCAGAGAGTCTATAACTATAACTCAACTGCCCATCGTGTCGCGCCCCGGGGTCCAGCCACAGCAATGACGGTTATCATCATCACTAAAAATAACGGTACTGTTCCCTCCCGGTACTTGTCTCAACTTGTCCTCCTGTCCACGTCTCCTCTCACTTTCGAAGCCCCCTCCCTCTCACCCTCTCCTCTCTCCCCTCCCCGTCACCTCCCAACCCCTCGCTCCCTCTGCTGTCCTCTATCTGACTCTACGTTACCTCACCCTCACCCTCACCCCCTCACTCTCCCTCCCTCATCCTTTCCTCTCCCTGACTCTATACCTCCCACCCATACCCCTACCCCTCTCCCTAACTCCTCCACCATCTCCTTTCTCCCCACCCCACCCCTTCTCATCCCACATGCTCCGCGCATTTTTAAATGTTTCCCCGTTCCCTGTCGAGCTATAAAGTGAAAAGTGTCCGCTAGCTGCGTGCTAGGTAACGGGACTGGGTTTGGTAGTTGGTGTCAGTCCGCGGTCACACTTTAGGAGGGGTGGGGGTTACATGTGAGGGGATGATGGGGATTTAGGGGGAGAAGGGGGGAGGATTAAAGATGTGATTTTCTTGGGTGGGGGTGGGGGATATTAGGGCGTTCTTCTTCTTCTTCTTCTTCTTCTTCTTCTTCTTCTTCTTCTTCTTCTTCTT
>NW_004797340.1:1572108-1574266 GCF_000002075.1 Aplysia californica
ACATATACACACACACACACACATACTGACAGAGGATACAGAAACAACTGGACGCACAGGCCAAAGTCTTCATGGAGCAGCAGGCAGAGGTACCAGCAGGACTTTTACTTGTGTTGGGTTGTTTGTATATATATATTTATATGTAATATGTGAGGCAGCGTCAGGGGCTCGTCAGAAAAGTAATGGAAAGTCAAGAAACTGGCATTTTACTGCAGGTTTTGGAATTTTTACCAATTTTTTTTTTTCCTCAACACCTTTCATGCCCACTAAAGAACACTTTTATATGTGAATTTTACTGAAAAACATTGATTAAAGGCATAAAAGATGTAAATTTTCAGTTTCCACAGACTCTGAAGCTGAGGAAATAATTCAACTTTGGCAGCCATTTTCTCACTAATTTTACCTCTAAAACCAGGCGACCTTGACCCCCTTCAATCACAAATATTTTGACTTCTATTCAACATTGATGGATATCTTTTTCACCAAAAGAAAGGAAAATTAACAGGCTTTAAGATGATACCAATAACCCCACATGCCCGAAAATTGACGAGCGCCTGATTCCGCCACGCCACGACACATATACATTTGGTTGGCGGGTGCTCTGGTGTGGTTTTTTGCTTCTTCTTTCCTATCAAACATCTATGGTCCTTATCTCTCCTCCTTTTCTTTTTGTGTTTGTTACTCTTTTGTAACACCTCTAATCTTCGGCACTTATAGAACCTATTTGTGATGCAAGTGCCGGAAATAATCTCTCGCTAAAAGGAAAAACTGAGGCAAAAACCATCCCAACCCTTTCTTATCCAACATCTATCGTCCTTGTCTCCCGTCCTTCTTTTTTGTGTTTGTTACTCTTTTGTAACACCTCTTATCTTCGGCTCTTATTTGACCTTATTGTGTTGCAGGTGCCGTAAAAGTCTTACTAAAACTAAAAAGGGGATACCTTGCGGGCTTTGGTGCTGGGGGAAACTGAGCACTTATGGACCTGTCCGGTGTGCAATGACGTTGTTGCCCAGGACAGGTAATACAGGTAAAAAGGGGATTTGCACTCTGCAAATGCTATCTATGATTATCTCTTCTTGCTTGTGCAGAAGGAGGAGAGGCAGCGTCAGGAGCGGCTGGAGGACTGGGAGAGGCACCAGCAGGGCCGGGGATACCGCTCCAAGGTCAAGGTGAGTCACACTGGCCAAGGTCAAATCTCTCACCTCCTGTCCTGTGGTTGAGAGAGAGAGAGACAGAGACAGAGAGAGACAGAGAGAGACAGACAGACAGACAGACAGACAGACAGACAGACAGACAGACAGACAGACAGACTATGGGAATGAGCGCGGGGGGGGGAGGGGTGGCAAATGAATAAGAAATAGACTGACAAGCAGAGAAGCGGGAAGGCAAAAACAGGCACAGAGGCCAGACAGACAAACCTGCAGACAGACAAACAAACGATCCGAACAGACGATGAGGAGGACAAACAATTATGGCTAGTTAGTGAGTGGTCATTCCGGGCTGACCCTTGCCTGCGAGATCATCTGACCGCCCCCCCCCCTCATCCCACCCCTTGGACTGACCTCGACATCTATGCATGTAAAATCCTCGTCATGTGAGACCAGACTAATGCCTGGTCATCTGCTCACCCCGCCCACTCCTACACTGCCCACACCCCTCGGCGCGCGAGACACAGCCAGCTAGCAATGTGCACCGGCATCTGGTTACATCGGGGTTATGCTGCCAAGGCTTTTTTAGCAGCTCTAAGAAGGCTTATGGTTAGGCTTTATACGTTCTTTGACCGTCTAGGGTTAGGCCCCTCGCCGTCTTACGCAGTAGACGTACGTTCGAAACCCGAGTTGGGAGGGTAACAATAACAACAACACACACACAAAAAAAAAGAAAAAAAAGCAACCAACTCCCCTCACCACCCCACATCCAAAAATACAACAACCCTTAACCCACAATTATGTTTGTCTCAATGCTGGGATGCTGTATTGCTGTATTCTACTCAGTGCGGGTTGATAGTGGCAGCAGGATCAAAGCAGCCTGCCGCCTAAATGATCATAATTGTTTCGATGGGTGCTTAAAGCGTTTACAGTAACTCATTAAATGATCCACCCGACGGGCCCACTATTTTCTCAAGGTTTTTCAGAGGAATTATCAACCCCCGCCCCAC
>NW_004797340.1:1574708-1576612 GCF_000002075.1 Aplysia californica
TGCCCCCCCCCACCAAACAAATCACTGCTTCTTCTTAATTAAGACCGAAAACAACAAGAAAAGAACGAAGAAGAAAAAAAAAGAGTATGCCAAAATAAAGAGAAAAAAATGTCTCCACTCAGTGGTGCAAACATAGTAAGTTTCCTGCTTGAAATATTATATTTTTCTGCGACACTTCTCAAAAACTTGTGATAATATCGTCTCGGGTCTGTTTATAATTTATGCGGGTTTTCCAATTTTCCTTTTCGGTTTTGGGTTTTTTTCCGAGTTGTGATTTGCTGTCTGACTGATAAGACCAAACTTGGTTGAAGTTGAAGCGTTTGGTACTGGATTTTGTTCGTCAGCTTTCCTTTCCTTTCCTCTCATATTGATGTAGTTTAAAAAAAGGGTTAAAAATTATAATTTTTCTAATATCTTTGGAAGTGGTTTTGTTCCAGCAACTTTTGTAGGGTAGACATGGGTGGTGTGTGGTGGTTTTCATCATCGTCTGCTGTCTTCTGGGTGGGCTAGTAATATTTGTAACGCTGTGTATGTGTTTGTGTGTGTGTGTGGTGTGTGTGTGCGCTACTTATGATTAGAAAAGATATATTATTTTGTCTGTCAGTTTCAAGGAGCGGGCGGTTGGAGGGTGCCAGTGGTAGGTCCTCCTACTTCTTTACTTTCCCCTCTGTTGTTTCTGTCTGTCTGTCTGTCTGTCTTTTTGTTCCCCAGCACTAAATGACCATTATTGTGTCGATGTGCTTCTCTTTACTCCAACAAATGAACAAACAAAGTTTCATGGGGGGTAATAATAAAACTTGTAACAGGTTTGATACTCATTATAATAATGAGGATGATAATTAAAGTAATAATGGCGACAACAACGAACAACAACAAAAAAAGATAAGGAATGCCGTGATGATAATGAGAAGATTTCGGAACTGTCGTTTCTTTATTCTACCCAGGTTGAGGCAATGGTGTAGTACGGTACTTAAACACTGATGTTCACCGTCTCCTAATTCTTCTTTCTCTCCCGCCGTCCTTTTCTCCTTCCACACCGCTCCTTCGGAAAAAAACCCCCTAAAAAAACCCAAAACCCATACGAAAATTTCAGACAGGTGGTTGGTTGGCTTACTAGTAGCAGCATCTCACTTGGTCTTTTCTCCATCACCCTTCCTCCCCCCCCCCCTTCTTTTCCAAAAAACCCCCAAACAAAAACAACCCCGAACAAACTATTTAAAAAAAAAAACATCCAAAAAATCCCCCTCTCGCAAATTCTAGAAAAAACCGGCATGAAAAATGAGACAAGTGGTTGGGTGTCAATGCCTGGGTCAGTTCTCCTTCAACTATATGTCCTCTAAATTATCTCCTCCCCTTGGTGGTCCCTTGTCTGGTGACTGCTGCTGTGGTTGCTGTTGCTTTTGTTGCTGCGGTTGGTGTTGCAGTGGTGTTGTCGGAGGAGGTCTAGCCGTATCGGAGCAGGTTTCCCATGGAGTTCTGTCCGCCCTGTAATTGTTGTTGTTGTTACTGTTGCTGTAGTTGCTGCTGTTACGGTAGTTGCTGCTGCTGTAGTTACTGTTGCTGTAGTTGTTGCTGTAGTTGCTGTTGCTGCGGTGGTGTTGTCTCGGTGGATGGTCTGTCTAGCCGTATCGGAGCGGAGCAGGTTTCCCATAGAGTCCTGTCCGCCCTACTGTAGTTGTTGTTAGTTGCTGTTGTTGCTGCTGTTGCTATAGTTGCTGCTGCTGTAGTTGCTGGTGTTGTTGCTGCTGTTGCTGTAGTTGCTGCTGTTGCGGTGGTGTAGTCTCGGTGGACGAACTGTTTAGCCGTATCGGAGCAGATTTCCCATGGAGTCCTGTCCGCCCTGCTGTTCCGCCAGCTCCTCTCTCGGGATGGGCATGTAGCCGTGGGCCGGCATCCAGATCCAG
>NW_004797340.1:1576712-1578271 GCF_000002075.1 Aplysia californica
TACCCACAGACACTAGCAATGTCACCCTGTCTCAACTCTCAGTCATGTCCTGTCTCAACTCTCAGTCATGTCGTAGCCGGCGTCTATGGGTAGTAGTATGGCTTTTTAAATTTTAGTTTCATTCAGTCAAAGTTTTGCGGCACTTGCAACACAATAAGGCCAGGGTGTATTGGTTAAGCCCTCTTAGTTTTTAGTTTTAGTAAGCTGTTTACGGCACTTGCAACACAATAAGGTCAGGGTGTATTGGTTAAGCCCTCTTAGTTTTTAGTTTTAGCAAGCTGTTTACGGCACTTGCAACACAATAAGGTCAGGGTGTATTGGTTAAGCCCTCTTAGTTTTTAGTTTTAGGAAACTGTTTACGGTACTTGCAACACAATAAGGTAAGGTTAGTGTGGAGAGGCTCTTAGTTTTAGTAAGCGTTTGACGGCACTTGCAACAAAATTAGGTCATTTAATAAAAGACGAAGACTAGACGTATTACAAGAGAGTTACAAACATAACAAATAAGGAAGAGAGATGAGGAAGATAGATGTTTGATAGGAAAGAACGTACAAGACACACCAGATCACTTGCCAATAATCCTCTTTTAACCGAGCACGCAGAAAATGTGAGTTTACATTATTGTGTTTCCGTACTGGGAGACTTTCTATCGAACATCTAGATCTTTTGCTGGGTGGCTCGGTCAAGGCCTGTCTCCTAAATTATCTAAACTGTGTCAACAGGGGCGTAAAACACGTATATTTAAAATGTTCATTTATTTCGATACCTGGTGAAGAAAGTCTTCGGCATCTGATGCGACCTGATGGGTTTGCAAGTGCCGTAAAACTCGTACTAAAACTAAAAAGAGGATGGCGTCGAGTGACCGCGAAACGTTGGTCTGGGAACGGTGCTTTGAGGGGACACTTTGAGAAGGACTTTGAACCAAGGCCTTTTACGCGCTGTGCGATATTTCTTTCTCCTAGCCTTACCAAATCATAACATGTATTCCATAAAGAAGAGGGCAAAACAAAAGGGGAAGGGGGAGGGGGTGGGGGTGGGGCGGAGGCGGTTTTCAGGAAATTAAATTGGAGTGACGAGTACAGGTCCAGGAAACTAAATTCACTTGGGAAGCGTTGGGAATTAGTTAGAGGAAAGGGGTTGTGTGTGGAATTTATTTAGTTGGTGTGAAGGGTGAGGGTGCATGAAACTTATTTTGTTGGAGCGAGGGGTAAGAGTGCGTGAAACTGATTTAGTTAGAGCGAGTGGGTGTGGGGTGAGGCGGTATGGGGTGGGGGTAACAGGGTTGAGTGGTTGAGTGTTGTCTTATCTTGAGTACTTTCCATCCGGTTTACGAGCGGCTGGCTGGTCTAGTGGTCAAGTGGTCAACATAAAAAAATTGTGACGAGAGGGTCGGAGCTCTCAAAGCTTCACTGTTCCTCACCACAGCACAATTTCGGAGTGGGTAGTTGTATAGTTGGAGGGTGTCACAAGTAATCTAGTTCCTACTTCTTTTCTTTCTTTGTGTTATTTTTTGTCAGTCTTTCTTGTTTTGTTTTGTTGTTTGTTTTTTTCCTCCCCCCC
>NW_004797340.1:1584205-1586510 GCF_000002075.1 Aplysia californica
TGTGTGTGTGTGTGTGTGTTTGTTTGTTTGTTAGTTTTCAACACAAAAGAAAAACTTGAGTACCATTGTGTTGGAAGAACGGGGAGGTAAGAAGTTGAAGTGTGTGTTTGAGTATGTGTATGTTTGGGGTGGCTTGGGGTTAAAGTAATGGGGAAATCGGGGGGTTGCCCACACACGTTCGTCGCATTTTTACTCACTCGCTGATAGTTGAGTAGACTGAAGACACTCTTGTGACCGAACGAGTTTTTTGTCACCAAAAGTATTTATCGATTTGTGTATTATTCATTTATGATTTCTTGGATACATATATATATTCATTTACTTAATTACAAGGTTTTATTTATTTATTTATTTATCGGGAGGAGGAGTTCACAGGAACGGGGTGAGCCTTTTTTTCACCTGATAAGTGCACTTTTGCTAAAGGCGTGAGGGAAAGGGGGAGGGTAGTGGTGAATGAAGCCTTTCAACAAGGGGTTGGTTCTTGAGGGAACAGGAAAGGGGGGGGGGGAGGGCGGTGTCAACAAAATCATGAATGCATCTTATTTTTCACGTCCTACTAGTGCTGTCGATTCCATGCGCGCGCGCGCTCAAATGCACGTGCACACACGCAATCAGCTAACTGATCTGCCGGCAGGGGCTTTTAGGGGAATTAAAGAGATGCGTGCTTGAAGTAGTTGCGTACACCCGTGACAATATGGCCTCTATTCCACTGCAACACTGCGAGGTATAGGTAGACTTTAGCCCGTCCGATTTTGAACGTATTTATTGACTTAATAGGCACGTCCGCGATCTACACTCTTTGGAGCGCCACATTTGGGACACAGTGACGTCATGCGAGAAAGATGCTTTTATTGTTAACTTATTTTAAGAATTTGGGGAGGGTTGAGGCGGGGGTGGGGTGGGGAGAGAGTTGCAGGTTGGTATTACCCAGGACGATAATGTACGTCATGAAGTGTAGCATTGTTGGAAGATAGGGGTTGCGGGGGGTTGGCGAATGTCTGGTGTGGTTTGCTTCTTCTTTCCTATTAAACATCTATCGTCCTTATCTCCCCTCCTTCTTTTTGTGTTTTTTACTCTCTTGTAATTGTAACACCTCTAATCTTCGGCACTTATATGACCTTTTTGTGTAGCAAATTGCCGTAAAACACTAACTTAAACTAAAACTAAAGATAGGGGTTCGAGGCTTTTCAGTTCGGTCACGTCTTCACTTTGGGTGCGTGTGGAGAGTTTCGGTGTGCTCACAATGCTCTTATTAGTTAGTCTTATAATCGGAGACGGACGCTAGTCTGGCACTCTCAGGGCCGTACGACGTGTCATGTAGGGCGAGAAGCGAGGTTGGTGTCTGGACATCACAGAAAGAAGAGGACATCGTGTCATGGACGTGGTGGTTTTACACAGTTAGTATTCCAGTCCAACCTGCTCTAACTCTAACAGCGACCTGTACAAGACAATCACATGTACAAGCGAACACTTCCCACACACATCCTTCCGTCTGTTTTATTCAGTATGACAATGACAATGTTCAAGACGTTCACATGTCTAAGACAAACAGTTATCTTCTCAACAATGGGTGCCTGTCTTGGACAATTTCTACAGTGATGTGGTCTATTATAAAGGTAGGCCTACTATGGCGCATGTGTTGTAGTGACAAGATCTAGGCTCTTCGCCGTCTCACGCTAAAGAGGCCAGTTTGAAGTTGATTCCCATGTGGGGAGATTTTGTATTGGGTCTCTCGGTCTTTCTGCTAGGACTCTGTGTCCGTCTTAGCCCGGATTGGCCCTGATGTACAAGGTCGATGCCCACCTCCTATATGGTCTACATTATGTCCACGGGGTTGTGAAAGTACCTATATTTAAAAGAAATAAAATTATAGTCTATGGTTCGAATCCTGAATAATAAGTCGTTCTTGAAC
This sequence comes from Aplysia californica, assembly GCF_000002075.1. Lineage (NCBI taxonomy): Eukaryota > Metazoa > Mollusca > Gastropoda > Aplysiida > Aplysiidae > Aplysia > Aplysia californica. The sequence goes on from NW_004797340.1 coordinate 1,586,118, forward strand.
GTGGACTTCTCACGGAGTATTCAGGACTCCCCTCACAATTGATTTGGTCCTATCGGAAATGGACGTTCGGTTTGGAGTCGTCCAATAACTTTGCAGTTTTTCAAAGACCGTTAAACCCGTTCTATTACCTGTTTAATTACCGGCCATCTCGCCAATACGGAGGTGCGGGTAATGCGGAGGTGTGCTGGTAATGAGGTTTCCTGTGATTTACTGCCCACTTTGAGGGTTCGCAGTTCGCAGGCCAAGTGCAGCTCTTCGCCTCACAGTGATTCCTGTGTGGTTTTCCCCAACCGCAGAGTGATTGCTTGGAGGGGTGGTGAGGGTGTTTGGGGGAGGAGAGGGGGGAGGGTGGTGCGTGGTAGGTGGGGGTTCATTTATTTATGCATTTATTAT
>NW_004797340.1:1589375-1590465 GCF_000002075.1 Aplysia californica
AAGAAGAAGAAGAAGAAGAAGAAGAAGAAGAAGAAGAAGAAGAAGAAGAAGAAAAACTGCATTCATACAGCGCTTGTTCACGCACCACAGCTAGCTTTCTATCCGTTTTACCACTTGTTGACGAAACTTTCAGCAATGTTCTCTTGATATTACATATTCTAAAACTGGCTCCCGTGCAGTCAAGGACCGGCAAGATGGCGCACACATTGCCGCGAAAACAACGAAACAGATTTATCCAGACATTCCCGAGCGAAGAACTCCGACGTCGACACATATAATATCTAGATCTGCAGCCCCACTCAGTCAGTGGATAGTGGAGTGTGCAGCTCAGACTGTACGGACAGTCATAGGGGGGAAGGGAGGCCCGAGAGTTGGGGAGGGGGGGGGGTGTGAGACTATGATCTAAGTGCAACAAATGCCAGCGGATATACATAGCGATACATGTATTTATTTATTTATTTATTTATTTACCCCGTTTGTCGATTTATTTACTTTTTAATTTTTATTCAGTTATGTAGATCTTTCAAAATTTTGGGGGCGGACTAAACCATGTTGAGAAGAATGCAAAATCTCACCTCAAAGATATTAGAGATACTCCGTAAAAATATCCCCTCGCGCCTCTCGGAAATATCGAACTTGGGTCTCCTGTGTGCGACAACGAAGTGCCTGACCGCCATACAAGAGACATCATATATATATAATGTATATACATATGTATATATTTATGTATCAGAGCTGGTGTTTGCTTTGTTTCGTTATTTACAGGAATCCTGATGACGTCAGTCATAGCGGTAGTTCTTGTTAGGTTTACGGACGCAAATAGCAGGAGAAAAGCTGAGAAGATGAACACAAGGGGAACACATGATAAACAAGATCAGAAATAAAGGCAGGCATTCGCAGAAGAAAAAAAAAGGGGGGAACGACCCAAAACAACTACGAGACGGCGCAGCACATACGAGTATATATTATAACAAGTTTTAAAAAATGATATAACTTACTGAGATTGCTAATTCTGGTCATTCTCGACAACGCTTGAAGTAGCCCTGTTTTTTTTTGTTTTTTTGTTTTGTTTTTTTGGGGGGGAGGTTGG
>NW_004797340.1:1592586-1593696 GCF_000002075.1 Aplysia californica
AGAGAGAGAGAGAGAGAGAGAGAGAGAGAGATTCAAGCAGACATTCATGGTTCGAGGAGGTTACATCGTTCCAAAATGCGTACAGCACCGTGTACAGTCGCTGGAAACAATGCAGTCCTAACATAACAAGGGGGAACCCTCCCACCCCAAAGATTCCGACTTTTTCCATTATAACATGGCTGTAACAACCCTTGAAAATATCACCGCACTTTTTGTTCTTATCTACTTCTGTGCCACCCCTCCCCCCTGTATTCAATCCCTGTCACCCTCAAAACCTCATGCAAACATACGTATACATACATCAAACACATGAAATATCTGTTTACTTTGACTGGAGCTAGTTTAACGATCATTAAGTCTTGACTGGAGGGTACCACGAGGACCCTCATACCAGCCTTTTCCCGCTTGGGGGTGGCCCTATCTCAAACACTCGTCCCCTCACCACACAGATCGAAGCCCCACGAGAGCTGATCGGCCGGCCAGTGACTCCACAAAGCGAGAGGGATATAAACCCTGTTTGCTCCGCCTCTGAGTCCAGCCCTTCAGCTCTGAGCAGTACCCCTTTGCAGGCACTTGCGCAAACAAAAACTGGGGAAACCCGCAGGTTCATCGCGGCCCGGGTGTAAGGTATCCGGGGTAGGTACCTACAGGTATTGTGACACGACGAGTGGCTAAAACTGTATTTATTGGCAGTAACAACCGAAAACAAACACCCCTGAGAGGAACCTACCGGTACACGAACACAACGTAAAATTGGCTCCTCTCAGGGGACGTAATTGTGCACTAAAGAGCTTACGTGACGTTACCCTGTTGGGGGTAAATTCTACAAAAGGCTTCCATTTATGAAACTCCCTATCAACCCAATTTAGATACTTTAGGAGGTAGGCTTGGACCATGGGTACATGTAATAAGTTATACGGGATTGAGAGAGATGCAGCATCCCAGCATAAGGACGGTCGAGATACTCGATATAAATTCTTCCCACAAGAAAGTCAAACTCGTGTCTTCTGCATGAATTCAAGTAACAAGACCGAGTCACTTCTTTTTAAGTATGCATGTACATCACTCGCTGGAATTCAACCCCTCTTCTCTCTCTCTCTCTCTCTCTCT
>NW_004797340.1:1598568-1600084 GCF_000002075.1 Aplysia californica
GTTTTGTCAATCTGCCCATCCATCCATCCATCCATCCTTCTATCCATCTATCCATCCATCTACCCACCAATCCATCCATTCATTCATCCATTTTTCTGCCTACTTCTCCGTCCGCATCGGTCCATCCACCCACTCATCCACCAATTCATCCAGCCATATATCCACTCATAATATGATACATTTAGAATCTTTATTCGTCCATTCCCCCGCCCAGCTATTTGTTCATCCATTCATTATTTACCAACCAACCCACCCATCCACCCTTCCATCCGAATCTGTGCCTCTCGGTGGCTTTTTATCTTATATCTTGATGTTTGTCTCTGTGAGTTTATCCTGTTTCTCTCTGTGAACTACATTTTTATCCAGATAAACGTCTATGTGAGTTTATTTTATAGCTTTATGTAGCTCTATCTGTGTGAGTTAATCTTAAACTGTTAATGTGTTTCTCTCTTTACATCTAGCGTCGTAGATGTTTTGAACTAGTGGCTGATTGGCGTGCGCTCTGCTGCTGCGGTTTGCTACTTCTTTCGTACCCGACATGTCCTTATTTTCTTTGTACAGTATGTTACTCTCTAGCAGCACTTCTAAACGTGTGGGTGGTTGGCGGGTGCTCTGATGTGGTTTGCTTCTTCTTTCCTATCAAACATCTACGGTCCTTATCTCCCCTTCTTCTTTTTATGTTTGTTACTCTCTTGTAACACCTCTAATCTTCTGGAGCTCATATGACCTTATGCAGTTGCGAGCGCCGTAAAACCCTCTACTAAAACTAAAACTGAACTTCTAAACGTCGGCACCTTGTGACCTATTTGTGGTGCAAGCGCCGTACAACTCTTGCCAAAGTTAAACAAAACTAAAACTGGAAGGTCCAGCCTTATTCCGTAAGGTTCCTATCATTTGTCCATCTTTGACTTACTCTTTCAATGACTCGAATGACCAGTTCCTTCTGTCGATATAAATGCTATCACTGTAAATAGTGTAGCTCTAATACGCTTCGTCCAACATTAAATGTTATTTAAGAGACTTCCAGAGCTTGAAAAACTCCCCACCCTTGCCAGAACAACCGAAGCAAGTACTGAATGCCCTACTGGGGATTAGAACCAGAGCCTTCTTTTAGGTAGTCTGGCATGATAACAACTGAGCTAACGCAGTGTCTGCTTATTTTTACCCAAACAAACAAACATACAAGAATTAAACAAACAGGCATATAAACAAGCGAAACAAGCACGGAACGTCGTGTAAGCAAAGTCATGAGAACCTGAGAACTGATTCACACCCCCCCCCTCCCTTTTTTTCCCTCTCCCCTACACACTCCCCTCTGAACAAGAGCAGACGACGCATCCATCACTCACCCCCGACCTTTCCTCAATTCTTGGTTCACACACTGCTGGCCCTGTTTCGTCAACTGACTGCAGATGGGGGGAACGTTAGAGAGTGAGTGAGAGAGACAGAGAGACAGAGAGAACGGAAAGGGAGAGAGAGAGACATAGATGCGCGCACACACACACACAGACACATA
>NW_004797340.1:1604816-1605953 GCF_000002075.1 Aplysia californica
CCCCAGAAAATGCGTTTTGCAGTATCCTCTTACATGTGATGCCTTAGTTTGATACGATATTTGATGCAGAAAAAATAAAGAGTAAATGGGTTTTACAGCATACCCTCGCTTGCCCTGTTTTATTGAAATGACATAATTTCTCAGAGAAGGGAACGAAAAAACAATTTTCGCTGTATTTTCTAACTTGTTTCAGTTTAATTCGGTATTTTTAAAAAGAAAGAAAAAAGAGATGTGCTTTAGAGCATGCTCTGTTTTACTGATATGACTTTTTCCAAGAGGGCGGTTGATGAGTGCTCTGGTGTAGTTTGCCCCTTCTTTCCTATCAAATACCTACCATCCTTCAGGTTATCTTTCTGTGCTACTTTTTAGCAGCACCTCTAATCTTCAGCGCTTATAAAACCTAATTATGGTAAAGGTACATGAACCTTTAAAAATTAACTAAAACTAAACCAAAACTAACATTTTGCTGAAAAGGAAACGAAAACAAAAGTGTTTTTCAGTATTCTCTTACTCGCCTCAGTTTAGAACGGCAAGTTAATTAAGAAATACAAGAAAATATCCTTTTCTGGGGCTTTTTTCCTTTTGTCCTAGTTTTAGTATAGCATTTGATTAAAAAGACTAAGAAAAGATTTTTTTTCAGTAGCATTCTTTTGTGTGTCTTGGTTTTTCAATGAAATCTGATTAAGAAGAAAAAGAAATTATCCTTTTCAGTGGCAGACTTTCGTTTTGCTCAGTTTTTCTATGACGTCTGATTAAGAGGGAGAAAAAAAAAATCCCTTTTACAAGTATTCTTTCGTTTGTCTCAGTTTTTCTATGACGTCTGGTTAAGAAGCAAAAGAAAAGGTCCTTTTCAATAACATAGTCTTCGTTTCTTTTCTTTCTTCTCTGGCGCATTATTCTTTCATTTGTCCTAGTTTTTTCTATGACGTCTGATTATGAAGAGGCTAAAAAGGAAAAGTGTGTTTCCTCCATGTGCGTGGAAAAGCTTTGAACTCATTCATCAGCTGCATGGTGGCGGAAGCGCGACGCGGGGGGACAAACAAACACACATTCCTCCCACAGTTGTGCCCCTTGTTGGCCGTGGATGTCACGTGGTTGGAGCTGGGAACCTATCCGTGTGTGTGCGCGCGCGCGCGC
>NW_004797340.1:1608818-1611020 GCF_000002075.1 Aplysia californica
GAGCGAGAGAGCGTGTGTGTGTGTGTGTGTGTGTGTGAGAGAGAGAGAGAGAGCGTGTGTTTGAATGTATATGGCTAAAACAGAAACCTCAGCGTAGAGAAAGCTGACTCCACTATAAATAAATTATTAATGGTGACGGCGGGAGTGTACCTGTGGATTTGTCAGCTGCCCTCCTGTTTGTTAGTTTTTCTCAGTTTGTGCAGGTGGTTGGGGGGGATTTTTTTTCTGTTTTTTGTTGTTGTTGATTTGTGTAGTTGCGGTTGTTGTTGTTTTTTTTGCTGTTGTGGGTTGTTTGTTTGGCTTTTGTTTTTTGTTCGTTTTTATGGGGGGAGGGGGGGTGTTTTATCTATCTTTCTCTTTCCCCGTAATAACAGTCCGTTTTTGTGTTGATGTGGTTCTCTTTACTCGAATTCAAATTCGGATTCCCCTGTCTGTATGTCGGGGAGTCTGAATCTTTCTGTCTCCGATCAGAATAAAGAAGACTCCTTCTTCATCTCATTATCACAAATTGAACGGTCAAAAGTAAATTTTGATACCCCCTCTGCCTCTCTTCCCACTCCTCCAATCTTAAAGTTGAAACAAGTTAAACGTGTCTTTCGCACATGATGTCACGGCAACTCAAATGTGGCACCACAGAGAGTTAAAACCCTGGATAATATGCGAACAGGGTCAAGTTAGTTACCATTAGAGGGCTAAAGTTAGCTTCTACCTCGTTCTCCACCTCTCTTTGGCGGAAGTGCCATGTCTACTCTCAATGGATATCGCTAAAACCTAAAATGAAAAAAATGAAGAAAAAAAACACGCCAAGCGGCAGGGTGGGCATTGCCAAAACCTGAAATTAAAAATACGCCAAACGGTAGGGTGGGTATTGCCATACGCTGAAGTTAAAAGCACTCCAAACGGTAGGGTGGGTATTGCCAAAACCTAAAATTAAAAGCACGCCAAACGGTAGGGCGAGTATCACCCTAGCCCCTAATGAAAAACACGCCAAACAGTAGGGCGAGTATCACCCTAGCCCCTAATGAAAAACACGCCAAACAGTAGGGCGAGTATCACCCTAACCCCTAATGAAAAACACGCCAAACGGTAGGGCGGGTATCCGCTAAACCTAAAATAAAAAAACACGCCAAACAGAAGGGCGGATATCTCCAAAACCTGAAATTAAAAAAAACACGCCAAACGGCACGAGAGCTGCGTAAACATTGCCGGCCAGACAAAACAGTCGTCCGTGAGATACCACCAACGGTCTGATTTAAAGAGGCGGTGATGCTTTGAACTGATAAGTGAGATGGATGCCTGTTGGTCTACACGCCGGCGGGGCTCTGACTGGTATGGCACCCTGTGTCCAGGTTGGTTTCCAGTTCCCAGAACTGGCCGGGCTTTGAGTAGAAATTGTGATGATATCTAAACTCTTTGTTTTTAAAATGAGTTACACATGCATTGTGTCTTTCAAGCTTGAAACTGGAAGCACATAGACAAAGGCACGTTGGAAATAAATGAAAGGCATATACGTTTGACAGTGAATATATGACGGAATGTCATTTGAGTACCCACAGAGCACTTTTACTTCTTTTGGCTCTTTGGCCTCTGATTTGCTCCAACTTTTCAATCGGAGACAGACGTTGAATTCTGATTGCCCGCCTCTTAAATAATCTAACAGTGCTGATAGGGATGTTAAATCCTTACACGTTTTCTAAAACATCTATCACCCTTATTTTTCTGCGTCATTTAAATAGGAATGGTAAAGCCTTACACTTTTTCTAAAACATCTATCGTACTTATCTCTCCTTGTCCTTTTCATTATATGTTACTTTCTAGTAATAACTCTAATCTTTGACACTTATAACATTTGTGTTGCAAGAGCCGTAAAACTCTTACGAAAACTAAAGTACTTTTGGCGCTCCGTCCCGAATGGACTAAGTGACTTTTGGCTCTTGGCCGACTCACCACAGGTGGAACCCCTGTACCCTGTACCAGGGTCTAGTATCTACGCCTCTCCGGTATTGTGAAATCTCAGGACAAACAGATCATTTGCCGCGGTAAACGAGACCCGGATGGAATGTAGGGTGGCACAGTTTGTTTTTATCCTGCTGCTTTGTATTCTTTATCTTGTTTTTCTTTCTTTTCTCCCTCTCTCTCTCTCTCTCTCTCTCTCTCTCTCTCTTTCTCTCTCTCTCTCTCTCTCTCTCTCTCTCTCTCTCT
>NW_004797340.1:1615562-1616923 GCF_000002075.1 Aplysia californica
TCTCTCTCTCTCATTCTATCTCTCATTCTGTCTCTCTTTCTCTCTCTCTCTCTCTCTCTCTCTCTCTCTATCTATCTATCTATCTCTCTCTCTCTCTTTCTCTCTCTCTTTCTTTCTCATATTTACAACGTAGACACCCACATGCGCACACAAACACAGTCACAGAAACTCACACCACAATAACTTGTCACTCACAAGATGGTGCCACTGAAATTCACACGCGCTGCCGAGTGTGGAAAATTTTAATTGTGTGCAAGAAGAACCGTACAATATTCTCTGAGTCTGAAATATGCTACAACAGAACTCTGTCTCCCTCAATACCTTTTGCCCTATGGTTACTCATTCATTCATTCATTCATTCATTCATTCATTCATTCATTCATTCATTCATTCATTCATTCATTCATTCATTCAATCATTCATCCATCAATTCATTCATTCGTTCATTCATTCATTCATCCATTCATCTTTTTATTTTATTTGTTTACTTGTTTATTCATTCCTCATTCATTACTTTATTAATTCCTTTATTCCTTCATTTCTTTGTTCGTTAAATTATTACTTTATTTATTTATGTTTAATCTGTATATAAACATGTATTTATTTATTAGTATTCTCCTCCGAGAGACGCTATTCTTATCGGTGACTTTTTCAATGTACGTTAGACCCCTGTCTGTGATGTATTGATTTGACTCTTACCCAATAGACGTAGTATAAGAAAAGATTTCAATTCCTGCTCGGGGAAATTACTTTATCGAGGATCTCTATCTGTCTGCTGGGATGATGGCTCCTATTCAGCCCGGGTTGGCTCTGGCTGCCGGCCTCTAAAGTATGTCAACTGGAGGACAAAATAAAACACACCAAAAAAAAAATCAAAAAAATCAGACAGACAAGCAAGCGAACAAAAACCAAACTGTTACCTTTATTTCCAATCAATCAATGTCATATTTCTTGGGTGGCACCAGATGTCCAGCCGGGGGAAAGTTTATCAAATAGAACAATACTGTGCATGATGAGATACACCCGGAGACAGAGGTGCATGTAACAGATGAGACGCAGTCTGGCCTCTCAAACACCGTCTTTTTTTCCTTTATCTCTGTTAGTTTTAGAAGAGGTTTTACGGCGCTGGCAACTGCATAAGGCATGAGCGCCAGAAGATTAGAGGTGTTACAAGAGAGTAACAAACATATAAAAGAAAGAAGGGGAGATAAGGACGATAGATGTTTCATAAGAAAGAGAAACTTTCTCTTTAACGCAGCTTAAAAAAAAGTCCTGGCCGATGTACTTACAACAGTGCTGTTTTGTAACTGGCATATAGGATTGTACTTGAGCAAATGGGGAGATGGAGAGAGAGAGAGAGA
>NW_004797340.1:1617470-1618632 GCF_000002075.1 Aplysia californica
ATTATTATCATTATTATTTTTATTGTTGTTATTAAAACTAAAATGCTTCACTTGTCCGGTTTGTCCTAACTTCTTTTCCTTCCTGCCTTCTGCTGTTTGTCTGTCTTTGTTGTTTTTTTCTCTCCTCTACGCTGAAACGATTGCTGTTGTAGTGTAAATGGGAATTTCCACTTCTTCTTCTTCTTCTTCCCACTGCTTTTTCTTTTGTCTGTCTTTCTTCTTTCCACTGGTTTTTCTTCTGTCTGTCTTTCTTCTTTCCACTACTTTTTCTTTTGTCTGTCTTTCTTCTTTCTACTGCTTTTTCTTTTGTCTGTCTTTCTTCTTTCCACTGCTTTTTCTTTTGTCTGTCTTTCTTCTTTCCACTGGTTTTTCTTCTGTCTGTCTTTCTTCTTTCCACTACTTTTTCTTCTGTCTGTCTTTCTTCTTTCCACTACTTTTTCTTCTGTCTGTCTTTCTTCTTTCCCCTGCTCTAAAGTGCCATTCTTGTGTCGATGTACTTCTCTTTACTCTCTGGGTGGTTATTGTGGGGCGTCAATGGTTGGTCCTAATTCTTTTCATTCTTTCTTTTGTATGCGTACTTCTCTTGCTTTTCCCCCCAGTTATAATGACCGTTAATGTAGATGTGTGGATTTGCTTCTCTTTATTGGAAGTTCCTGTCTATCCGTCTTACCTTTTCCCTGCGTCAATTGACCATTATTGTGTTCGATGTGCTTCTCTTCACTACAACCAACAAACAAAACAAATGTTCGCTACTCTACTGATGTGGTTTTCTGTGGGTGTTTAAAAAGACTGAGCATGGGTGATTGGCGGGTGCTCTGGTGTGGTTTGCTCCTTCTTTCCTATCAAACTTATTATTGTCCTTAACTCTCTTCCTTCTTTTTTATGTTTGTTACTCTCTTGTAACACCTCTAATCCTCGGCACTTATATGACCTTATTGTGTTGCAAGTGCCGTAAAACATTTACTAAAACAAAAGGGGGCTCTCGTGGCCTAGAGGTTAAGGTGTTGGCCTCTCATTCAAAGATCCCGGGTTCGAATCCGGGTAGCAACCGAAAAAAATTCTTCTCTAAAATCGTCTCCTTTCACCTCCTTTCCTGCTCTCCAGCAATATTCTGTCGTTTGCTTTCGTCTCCTCTTTCTGCCCCCACCCCCTCACCTCCTTT
>NW_004797340.1:1620903-1622132 GCF_000002075.1 Aplysia californica
ACAAAAAACACACACACACGTACACTCAGACTTAACCCCCCACACATCCCACCCCCACTCTAGCCACACACCGTGATACGGTGTACTCCGAAGCTGCCACATTAATTGTGATATCTTCTCTCAGCCTTAGTGCGCCCGGGACGTAATGTACGGAAACAGCCGATGTCTTTTGACGTTCATGACGTCACACGAGCCCGAAGTGTGCAACATGTTAACTCTTCTGAAGATCTTTGTACGCCCTCTTGTGACCAACACAGTAGGGAGGGCTTGTTTTAGGGGAGAACCGAACCTAAAAAGTGATGACGTCATAGAGGCTTTTTTGTCCTTTCTTCTTTTGTGTTGATTTATGTGTTTGGTTCTTGGGTTGACTTATGGGTTGCAAGCGGTTGGAGGACGTCACTGGTAGGACCTACTTCTTTACCTTCCCTCTGTTGTTTCTGCCTGTCTGTCTTGCTTTTTCCCAACATCAAACTACCATTTTTGTGTCGATGTGCTTCTCTTTACTCAAACAAAATTTTTCAAAGAAGACTTGCTTTTTGGTTCTTGGGGTTGGACAGTGAAATGAAATAACAATCTTGGTCATCATCATCACTGCCTTTTTCATTCACCCTGCGCCTGGGTGCAGGCGACGAACAAACACTTTCCACCTTTCTCTAGCAACCTTGATGGTGATTGTACGATTTTTTTATGCTCCCGTCAGAGTACAGGTCAACTATATTGCAACTGGGTTGGGTTTTTAAATTTTATTTACAAGAGGAAGGGGAAAAACACTCGGTATCCAAAAGCAAAAAATGGAACTTCCATTCGACGTGAACTTTCACCAAATAATCTCACAACTCGAAGACTTTTACCGAGCGTGCGCCCTTTCCCAGTGCCTTTGAATATATCAGAAAGTGATTTTTGCCTAAATCCCTGGCTACGATACTTGAGCTGCTGTCCCGAAATGTATATCCTATTTTATCCTATTTGTGTTGCAAGCGTCATAAAACTCTTACTAAAACCAAGACTAAACGAAAAGGGAACACGGAACTAGAGTCATCACTTTTTGAAACAGGCTGTGTCCTCTGTCCACCTCTGACCGGAACTGCTGGGAGACAGTGGAGCAATCAGTCATGAGACCGCCTGTTCCCTGTCGCAGGCCGGACAATTTGATTTGACCATTAGCCGCCTCACGGAGGGAGGAGATTTTTGCCTTTTCTTTCTTTTTTTCTTCTTTTTTTTTTGGGGGG
>NW_004797340.1:1622232-1623726 GCF_000002075.1 Aplysia californica
TCTCTCTCTCTCTCTCTCTCTCTCTCTCTCTGTCTACTTCGTCCTGTTTGTGTTTCTCTGTGTCTGTTTCTCTGTCTTGCCTCTCTTGTGTTGTGTCTATTTGTGAATTATGATTGTGTTTGTGGGTGGTTGGTGGGTGCTCTGGTGTCGTTTCTTCCTTCTTTTTTATGTTTGTTGTTCTCTTATAACACCTCTAATCGTCGGCACTTGAATGACCTTATTGTGTTGCGAGTGTCGTAAAACTCGTACTAAAACTAGAACTGTGTATGCAGCTGTGAAGGAGTGTGTGCGTGTCTGTTTGTTTGTGTGTTTGTTTGTGGGTGGTTGGCGGGTGCTCAGGTGTGGTTTGTCCCCTTCTTTCCTATCAAACATGTATCGTCCTATCTCCCCTTCTTCTTTTTTATGTTTGTTACTCTCTTGTAACACCTCTAATCTGCTTTCGCTCATATGACCTTATGCAGTTGCGAGTGCCGTAAAACCTCTACTAAAACTAAATCGTCCTTATCTCCCCTCCTTTTTTTATGTTTGTTACTCTCTTGTAAAACCTCTAATCTTCGGGCTCTCACATGACCCTATGCAGTTGCGAGCGCTTTAAAATCTCTACTAACACAAAATATATGTGTGTTTGTGTGTGTGCATATGTGGTGGGAGGTTGGAGGGTGCCACTGGTAGGTCCTGCTACTGTTATTTCTGTGTTGTTTCTTTTTGTCTGCTTTACTTCATTAAAGGGCCATCTTGGGTTATTGTTCTTTATTGTTCTACTCAACCAACCATGTAGGCAAGATTGAGTGTGTAATGGCAGTGTGAGTGTATTGTGTGTGTGTGTGTGTGTGTGTGTGTGTGTGTGTGTGTGTGTGTGTATGTGCGGTCAGGAGGGGGGGGGCATGATGTGTGTAATCAAAATGTTGTCCAATCATAGGCAACTTAAAGGGGGAACGTGGAGATTGAGGAGGGTGAGGTGAGGGGGAGGGGGGGTTTGTAACCAAGGACTTGTCCAGTTTTAGAAGACACAAAGTGGGAAGAGAGTGTTGAGGGAGTGGAGCTGTTGAAATCAGAGCATAATTCTGTTTTCGGGGGCTGATAGACGAGTTGGGGAGGATGAGAGGTGGTGACGGCTGGAAACGTTGTTAGATGATGGAAAGGGAGAGAGTGGTTGCGATGGAGGGAGGGTGCTGAGGAGGGAGGGTGCTGAGGAGGGAAGGGTGTGGATATGGTTTTGAGGGGTTGTGTGGAATGCGATAGATTGTGTCAAGTGACTTGAGAAGGGTTTGTGTAAAACGTAAAACATAAAACAAAACAAAGCCAAAAACCTAAAATGGAAGACAAATGTAAGAAAAACCCTAAGTGGTTTGTGATGTACCTGTGAGGGAAGAATGCTACATTCTGGAGAATGGTGGGCATGTGTGTGTTTGTGTTTGTGTGTGTGTGTGTGTGTGTGTGTGTGTGTTTGTTTGTGTCTGTGTGTGTGTACGTTCGTGTGTCGTGTGTGTGTGT
>NW_004797340.1:1624641-1625734 GCF_000002075.1 Aplysia californica
GCATGGGTTCCTGTTTCCTGCTCTCAACACTGCCGTGTCCCCACACAGTTACTTTGGTGTTGACATTCTAAACTGTAACGTCTGACATCTTGGAGATCTCAGAATACCGGTGGGTTGGAGGGCGCCACTTGTGGTTCTTGCTTCTTTGCTTGCCCTCTGCTGTCTCCCCAGTTCTGGGTCCTACATCTTTTCAGTCTTTCTGTTGTTTGTGTCTATCTCTACTACTATTACGTGGGTGGTTGGCTGGTGCTCTGGTGTGGTTTGCTCCTTCTTTCTTATCAAGCATCTATCATCCTGATTTTTCCTCCTTCTTTTTTGTGTTTGTTACTCTCTTGTAACACCTCTAATCTTCGGCCCTTATATGACCTTATTGTGTTGCAAGTGCCGTAAAACTCTTACTAAAACTAAACAAAAACTAAAACTATTACATGTACTATTACTTACTTTTGCTTTTTTTATCATTCTCTTACACCGCACTGTGTCGAGCGGAGATGTAATGTAATTGTCAGACGTTAGCTAGGTATGTTGGGGGTTTTTTGCTCGTCATATTTATTGTGCCTTTGAAGGGTATATTGCACTCCGTCCATCCGTCTTTTTCTGAGTCTTCCCTTTGCCTCGAAGCCATACTTACTTTACTTTTCCTATCCAGCAGCCATTTGAGTTCTAGCCCTGCGGCCTGGGAAGCCGTCGAATCGCATATTGTAGGCAGGCTGTTGTGGCCCCTTTCTTAAAGTATTTACAAACAAGCCACCTTATTACGCTGTATGTCATACTCTATTCCACGCCCATTTGTTGATTGCTGTCTCTCTATTTCTGTGCCTGTCCCGTCTAGTGATTTCCGAGGCAGCACTAAATAACTTATAGTGTTGACGTACTTCTAAATACACCATTAACAACGACAGCCTTTCTTGTGGATGATTGGCGAGTGCTCTGGTGTGGTTTGCTCCTTCTTTACTCTCAGACATTATGTGTTTGTTACTCTCTTGTAACACCTCGTATCTTCAGCACTTATTTCTCCCAACTGCGTTGCAGGTGCCGCAAAACTCTTTCATAAACAAAACAACTTCTGGTTGTTTTGTTTTTTTTATATTGC
>NW_004797340.1:1628199-1629745 GCF_000002075.1 Aplysia californica
TTTGTTTCGGTGGGGGGTTGGTGGGTGTTTGTTTCGATGGGGGGTTGGTGGGTGTTTGTTTCGGTGGGGGGTTGGTGGGTGTTTGTGTCGGATGGTAGGTGGGTAGTTGATGTCGGATGGTTGGTGTATGGTGGGTGTTTGTTGTCGGGTGGTGGGTAGGTGTTTGTTGTCTGATGGTTGGTGGGTGGTTGTTGGGTGTTTGTGTCGGATGCTAGTAGGGGGTTGATGGGTGTTTGTTTTCGGATGGTCGGTGGGTTGTTGGTGGATGTTAGTTGTCGGGAGGTTGGTGGATGTTTGTGTCGAATGTTGGTGGGTGTTTGTTGTCGGATGGTTGATAGGTGGTTGGAGGGTGTCTCGTTAGTAGTTGTCCCGTGTCTCTGTTAGGTAATTGGCAGGTGATTTGTGTCTGGTGGTTGGCGAGTGGCGGGTGTTCTGCTGTGTTCCGCTTCTTTGTCCATTTTACTCATCCTCTAATTCTATTTAGCGTTATCGGTAATTATTGTCCTAATCTGTCCCTGGCGCCGTCTGGCCGCTGTTATCGCTGTTTTTCTCCGCACCAGTAAGGTGACAACAACAACAAGACGGTGAAAGACAGGCTGAAGGTTCGTGAACTAAGAGGGCTATCTTGTTGAAAGTGGATGGTTGGCGGGGGTTCTGGTGTGGTTTGCATCTTCTTTCCTATGAAACATCTATCGTTCTTGCGAGCGCCGTAAAACCTCTACTAAAACTAAAACTATCTCCCCTTCTTCTTTTTTTGTGTTTCTTACTCTCTTGTAACAACTCTATAATCTTCTGGCGTTCATAATAACCTCTACTAAAATGAAACTTTCTTGCAAAAAGCACGGGATTCCAGTCCTGAAGGTGGGAGCGAGAGAGAACATTTACACAGGATAATACTAAAATCCTAATGAAATCGGACTTCTTGTAACTTGAACTGTCTAGTTAATGAACCGTGTGTGATACGTCTATTATTTAATATAGTAGTTCATGACAAGTTCTGGCTGTCATGGAAAGGAGGTCTTTCGATTTCAACAGCAGCAGTCTTTGATAGCTAGCTGTGACAAAAAAAACTGACTGCCAAAAGTTGGTGGACTTTGGTGGTGGAGTTAGTACAAGATTGCACCCAGCTCTGTGTCTTGTTGAGGTCTGTTTATCGTGGGTGCATGAGACAGTGAAGGGCCCTCTGTGGCCCCCTCTCGCCCGTCTCGGCCCTCTCTCGGTCCCCTCTAGGCCCGGCGGAGTGGCCCTTGTGCTAGGCCAGTGCCCGGATGGGACACGGCAGTGCTGTAAGCTTATGATGCTGGCCGGGTGGGACGAGCGAGATAGGCTCAGTAGAGAGACGTGGTGAAATAGATAGCAGCTCAGCGACCAGTGTCGCATCTGTATAGAGTAGTATAGTGTCGTATAGCCAATGAGTACGGTCTGTACTATACGTCCAGAGTAAGGTCCTTGCGTGTAGCACAGGGGACGGTGTGGGTGTTGGGTGGTGTCTTTGTGATGGGGATGAAGGGGTTTTTTTTGGAGGAGGGGGGGGATAGAGGGATGG
>NW_004797340.1:1629845-1630999 GCF_000002075.1 Aplysia californica
TCTCTCTCTCTCTCTCTCTCTCTCTCTCTCTCTGACTGACGACAGGTTCTCTTCGGAATATTCTGGGTCAACCTCGTGGCAGGCGATAGAGTTATGGACACAAACGCAATAAGACAAATGAGAAGATGACAAAACATACGAGAGAAGTAGGCCTACAGTTGAACCTTCTCTAACGACCACCTGTGTACCGCAATCACTAAAAAAACTTGTACATACGGCCAAACCCCCCACCTTTCCTTTTTAACACATAATGACACTGTGTAAGACGTGCATGTGTCTGAGACCATCACCTGAACAAAGAGTCACTTCCCGTCTCCCCCTCCCCCCTCCTCTCTTCCCCGTCCCCCTCCTCCTGCCCCTCCCCCTCCCCCCCTTTCACATTATTTTTACATTTTGATGAAACAGTGTAAAACGTCCACCTGTCTAAGACGGACAGTTTCCTCCTCGACAATACAATGAGTGTCCGTTTAAGATGACGAAGTACAGAACTTATAGACTTGCTTAGACTTGCGACAGTCACCTGGACATTAGACATAGGAGTGAGTCACTGAAACAAACTGGAAGAGACAGACACGATGCCAGACTTTAGGAGACAGACTACAGACTCCGACAAACGCAGGTTGTTTTGGTGGTTTTTTTAAGGATGGGGGGGTTGTTTTGTTTTGTTTTGTTTTGTTTTGATTTTGATTTTGGAGGGAGGTGGGGGATACTGTACCTCCTCCGGTATACAGCAGCAGCAGCTGCAGATTCCTGAGCGAGTATTTAGCGCGGTCGGGTGAACGCGCTCGGGGCTGATAGCCTCGGTGTTTATGTGGCTTTCACGAGGCGATGATGATAACACGCAATAGCTTTCCGCAGCGCTGATGGAGAAAGATTTTAGTTTAAAGGTAGATTGAGTTCCTGGGATCGCTTTGTGGGCTCGGCGAGTTTTTTGTTGGTGTTGTCGTGTTGTTTATGTGTCGTCAGGTGAGACAGGTAGGGAAGACAGGTAGGAAGGGGTGGAGAAGGTGAGGGGGAGGGGGGTGAGTCACCGCGTAAGGGGAGGTAATCGTTGTGTTGGTGGCGCAGTGTGCTCTTACGTCTTTTTCAGAAAGACTGTTGATTTAGTGAGGTTTGGCGTCGTAAGGGGTTCTTCGTCTCTATATTATATATTT
>NW_004797340.1:1631099-1632362 GCF_000002075.1 Aplysia californica
GGAGACAAAGGGAAGGGAGGGATACCGAAGAATGTAGAGATACTGTACAGTGTCAGATTTTGCCATGCTCACAAACAAACGAACACACAAACAAACACACACACACGCAAACAAATGCACTCACGCACGCACGCGCACACACACACACACACACACATACACACACACACACACACGGCATGCTTTCCCTATATGCAGTTACCTTGCATTCCACCTGCCTAGTGTGAATCTTCTTCTTGGTGAATTAGTTGGTGATTGGAGGGCGCCACTGGTAGGTCTTGTTTTAATTTTTCCCCCATGTGCAGTTTCTTTCCCCCCTCCTCTGCTATGTGGGTGGTTGGCGGGGGCTCTGGTGTGGTTTGCTTCTTCTTTCCTATAAAACATCTATCGTCCTTATCTCCCCTCCTTCTGTTTTGTGTTTGTTACTCTCTCGTAACACATCTATTCTTAGGCACTTATATGAGCTTATGCAGTTGCGAACGCCGTAAAACCTCTACTAAAACTAAAGTGAATGATACCAATTGTGATGTCGTTTTTGTGTGTACTGACACTTGGCGTGCTGGGGCCTGTAGTGGGATGATGTGTGGTGTGTTATAACTTAGCAACGTGGGTGGTTGGCGGGTGCTCTGGTGTGGTTTGCTTCTTCTTTCCTATCAAACGTCTATCGTTTTTTTTTAAATCTCCCCCCCCCCTCTCCTTTTTGTATTTGTTACTCTCTTGTAACACCTCTAATCTTCGGCACTTATATGACCTTATTGTGTTGTGAGTGCCGTAAAACACTTACTAGAACAAACAATAACTTAACAACAAGAGCAACATAAACACCACCATCTGTTATTACCTTAGCAAGGATCAGTAACAGTAATAACAACAACAACAGCAACAGCATTTACAACAACCACGACAGCATCAGCAACCTCAGCAACCCCAATTAAACGACAACGACAACAACACGACACAACAAGACAACGTCAGTGTCAACCCCAGCAACCAGAACAAGAACAACAACAGAAACAGCAATAGCAACAACAAAAACAGCAGCAGCAGCAGCAGCAACAGCAACAACAACAACAACAACAACAACAACAACAACAACAACAGCAACAGCAACAACGTTAGCCCCGAGATCAACATTCCTCCCTTCCCCATGTTAAAACATTCTATTCTTCCTCCTCTATGTCTACATTTCCTTGTCCAACGCTATAATTTTGTTCTATTTTTCTGATCTTATTATAGTGTAAAGAGAATCTGTAAACTCCCCCC
>NW_004797340.1:1632462-1634335 GCF_000002075.1 Aplysia californica
TCTCTCTCTCTCTCTCGCAAAGTAGAGTCCAACATGTCAATCCCGTGAATAAGGATGACCTGACACGGTACAATTGACCACCAGCATCCGCCGATCAGATACCGCCGTGTGTCATCATAATGTCGTGATGAGTTAAGCTATCAGTGTAGAGAATGTCCGGGTAGCGACCGACTGTCTCAACCCAAACGGCGCCCTATCTGGGCCCAGCGCGCGCCCTATCTGGACACAGGTTGTTCCGGCCCACTCGACTGGTTGTCTTCTTTGTTCCCTGTCGCCGTCTCCTCCTTCAGTTATCGCTAACGACACCGTTATCATCCCTGGTATGTCACTGTCGCCACGGTCCAACCCGCGAACTTTGACCTTTTGGTGGCTAATGACTGCCAGGACACCCGACATGACGACGTCACTCTTTTGGGAGGGGGTTGGGTTGGGGTGCGGGGGATGCGCCCACTTGGGGTTGGTGGGGATGTGGGAAGGGGATGTGGAGTCCACTTTAGGTTGATGGGAAGGGGTGGGGGAATGTTGTGCCCACTTTGGTGTATGGGTGGGATAGGGGATGTGAGAGGCTGGGGGGTGAGTGCCCACTTATTAGAGGAGATGGGGGTGAAAGAGGGGCGGTGTGACCAGCTAAGGATTTTTTGGGTCCATTTAGAAAGCCGGTACACCATATTGCCAATGTTCGATAAAGGCTCTCTGTTTGGAATGCACATCAGCCGTCTCCAATTTTTGTAGCGTCAGCATGAGGATAGCAGTGACGTGTTAAACTTATTCTATGAATAGGGGGTTGACGGAGGGGGGAAGGGGGAAGGGGGGGGGCTTATGTAGCCAAGTGTTCCTATAAATGTATAGCACGATGATATCACCGGCCGCGTATCGAACTATCGAAGTTTATCATCCTCATTTGACATTAGATATACATAATATAGTGTGTTATGTATTTCTCTACCTGAGAATTGCAAAGTTCTATCTGCTCAGAACCTAGTTTTGAAAAATTTGACGCCAAAAATTTTGAATTTCAAACGTCAAGCATTTTCGAATGCAATTCTTTGAATATCTTGAAAACGACTCCGAAAAATCGTATTAAGGTTTTGATACAGCTAATAGAACATTTGGTTTCTGACCTCATGATCTTAGTAACTCAAAACGATCCAATATAGAACTTTGAAATTCCAAGGCAGCAATTTTTTTTAGGGGGGAACAAGGATTCCAATGTCGAATCGACGCACACTTCGAACGTCTGTTGGACTTGAACCAAGTCGCCAGGTTCTGCAAACACCATCAGCTGACTCAGAGTCGCGGCCCTGACATGTTGATCGGCGATCTACGTCGGCTGTGAGGGGTGCATGTTTACGTTATCTCTCTACACATGCTCCTTGTGGCATGCTGGTGGGAAAGAAAAAAAACTAGGACAAATAAACTAACAAACGAGAAACAAATAAACGGACAAAAATCCGTTTGACAAATCGCTTGATTGGTTTTTCGCGCGGGGTATGTATAACTGGGGTTCGTGTCTACGACCAAGGGTTTGTCAGGAGAGGGAAGGTTTAAAATATCTTTTGCAGGTGGTTAGATAGAGGGCACTGCTGTTAGGTCCAGGTTCTTTTCTGTTTCGTATGTCTTTATTGTTTTGTCTGTCTTGCTGTTTCTTAGCTCTAAATGCCGTGGGATTTGTTTGTTGTTGTTGTTTTTTTGTGGGGGTGGGGGGGTTGTTTTTTCTTTTTTCGTCGTTTTTAAAAAACATTTTGGTGGTCATGTTTGTTTTTTGTGATGCTTTCTACTCACATCTGTATAAACCTATTCAGTTATCAATTATCATGCCAGAAATTGTTTCTGTCTGTCTCTCTCTCTCTCTCTCTCTCTCTCTCTCTCTCTC